>NW_004443977.1:9565049-9566860 GCF_000243295.1 Trichechus manatus latirostris
AGCTGTCCTCCAAATTTCTTAGCATAGATGAGTGGGCACCTCCAGCATTGCATCCACTTGTTGAAACATCTCAACTGGTACTCTGGCAATTCCTGAAGACTCGTTTCTCGCCAATGCCTTCAATGCAGCTCGGACTTCTTCCTTCACTACCATCTGTTCTTGATCATATGCTACCTCCTGAAACAGTTGAATATCGACAAATTCTTTTTGGTACAGTAACTCTGTGTATTCCTTCCATCTTTTTTTGATGCTTCCTGCATTGTTCAATATCTTCCCCGTAGAATCCTTCAATACTGCAACTCGAAGCTTGAATTTTTTCTTCAGTTCTCTCAGCTTGAGAAATGCCAAGTGTGTTCTTCACTTTTGGTTTTCTAACTCCAAGTCTTTGTACATTTCATCGTAATACTTTGTCTTCTTAAGCCGCCCTTTGAAATCTGCTGTTCAGCTCTTTCACGTCATTTCTTTCTTTCGTTTTAGCTACTCTGCGTTTAAAAGCAAGTCTCAGAGTCTCTTATGACATTCATTTTGGTCTTTTCTTTCCTTCCTTCCTGTATTTTTAGTAACCTTGTGCTTTTCTCATGTATTATGTCCTTGATGTCACTCCAAAAGTCGTGTGGTCTTTGGCCATTAGTGTTCAACGTGTCAAATCTATTCCTGAGATGGTCTCTAAATTCAGGTAAGATATAGTCAAGGTAGTATTTTGGCTCTTGTGGACTTACTCTAGTTTTCTTCAGCATTAACTTGAACTTGTATATGGGTAATTGGTGGTCTGTTCCACAGTCAGCCCCTGGCCCTGGTCTGACTGATATTGAGCTTCTCCATCATCTCCTTCCACAGATATAGTCGACTTGATTCCTGTGTATTCCATCTGGTGAGGTCCACGGGTATAGCTGCCGTTTACGCTGTTGAATAGTTGCAGTGAAGAAGTTGTTGGTCTTGCAAAATTCTATCATGCAAAAACCAGAGACTGCATAACTCTCTAGTCTCATCTTTTGCCTTTTCCCCTTAACACTATGCTCCAGCCATGCAAAACATTCTGAACTTCTTTTTGGTCCACTAACCTGCCATGGACTTTCTTATCTCTGGACCTTCACACACACTATTCCTTGTGGCTGGTGTCTGAAGACTGTGACTTTGCCAGTCTTCCTTCCCTCCTCAGAAGATTTCACCAGATAGCCAATCTGTTAAGTCACAAGTATGTACTGAGAATCTACTATGTGCCAGTCACTGTACTAGAAGCTGAGGATAGTGTGATAATCAGGGTGAGATGGCCCTTGCCCTAAAGCAGCTTACACGAAAAGGCTCTGAGATGAGTGTGAACTAAGCATGCTTGAAGAACAGAGAAAGAGAATGCCAGTATGGCTAGAGTAGATGAAAGAAGGGGAGAGTGGAGACAGGTCACAGTAAGAAGCCTGGATTTTTATATTAAGTATAATGGGAAATCACAATAAGCTTTAAGCAGGAGAGTGATACAGTACGATTTAGGCTTTAGCTAGATTATTTTGATTTGTTCATGAAAGAATGTTTACAGAGGGGCAAAAGTAGAAGAGATAGTTAGGAATCAGTTGCAGTGGTTTAGGCAAGAGATGGAAAGATAGAGTTGTAGCCATGAAAAATGTTGACAAGTCATTGAATTCAGGGCATATTTTGGAGGCACAGCTGACTAGACTTATTGATGGACTGAAGGCAAGGTATGGTGTTAAAAAAAAAAGGATTCCTAGGAATATATCCTAGAGAAATAAGAGTCGTCACTCGAATAGACATATGCACACCTATGTTCATGGCAGCATTGTTCACAATAGCAAAACAAT
>NW_004443977.1:9568254-9603689 GCF_000243295.1 Trichechus manatus latirostris
AAAAAAAAAAAAAAAAAGGATTAAGGGAGACGTTTTTTGGTCTGAGCAACTGGATGAATGATGGTACCATTTATTGATATTGGGAAAGCATATTTGGGAAAACAAAAATTAGACAGCTGAATAGAGATTTCAAGTACATATTTCAATGTACAGGCATACCTCAGAAATACTGTGGGTTTGCTTTGAGACCACCGCAATAAAGCACACAAATTTTTTTGTTTTCCCAGTGTGTACAGAAGTTATGTTTATATTATACTGTAGTCTACTAAGTATGCAATAACATTATGTCTAAAAAAAAAGTTCATACTTTAAAAAATACTTTATTGCTAAAAAACGCTAACCAACATGTGAGCCTTCAGCAAGCAGTAATCTTTTTGCTGGTGGAGGGTCTTGCCTCAATGTTGATGGCTGTAGACTGATGACGGTGGTGGCTGCTGAAGGCTGGGGTGGCTAATGGCAATTTCTTAAAATAAGACAACAATGAAGTTTGCTGCATCAACTGACTCCTCCTTTCACGAAAGACTTCTCTGTAGCATATAATGCTGTCTGATAGCATTTTACCCACTGTAAAACTTCTTTCAAAATTGGAGTCAACCCTCTCAAACCCTGCTGCTGCTTTATCAACTAAGTTTATGTAATATTCTAAAATCCTTTGTTGTCATTTCAACAGTGTTCACAGCATCTTCACCAGGAGTAGATTTCATCTCAAGAAACCACTTTTTTTGCTCATCCATATAAAGCAACTCCTCATCCATTGAAATTTTATCATGAGATTGCAGCAATTCAGTCACATCTTCAGGCTCTACTTCTAATTCTAGTTCTCTTGCTATTTCCACCACATCTGTGGTTACTTCTTCCACTGAAGTCTTGAACCCCTCACAGTCATCTATGAGGGTTGGAATCAACTTCTTCCAAACTCCTGTTAATGTTGATATTTTGACCTCCCATGATTCGCAGATGTTCTTAATGGCATCTAGAATGGTGAATCCTTTCTAGACGGTTTTCAATTTATGTTGCCCAGATCCATCAGAGGAATTACTATCTATGGCAGCTATAGCCTTATGAAATGTATTTCTTAAATAATAAGATTTGGAAGTTGAAATTACTCCTTGGTCCACGGGCTAAAGAATGGATGTTATGTTAACAGACATGAAAACAACATTAATCTCTTTGTATATCTCCATCAGAGCTCTTGGGTGATCAGGTGCACTGTCAATGAGCAGTTAATATTTTGAAAGGAATCTTTTTTTCTGAGCAGTAGGTCTCAACAGTGGGTTTCAAATACTCAGTAAACCATGTTGTAAACAGATGTGCTGTCATCCAGGCTCTGTCGTTCCATTTATAGAGCACAGGCAGAGTTAAAAAAAAAAAAACAAGAACAAAAAAACCAAACCCGTTGCTGTCGATTCTGACTCATAGCAACCCTACAGGACACAGAGCAGAACTGCCCCATATGGTTTCCAAGGAGCGCCTGGTGGATTTGAACTGCCGACCTTTTGGTTAGCAGCTGTAGCTCTTAATCACTACGCCACCAGGGTTTCCACAGGCAGAGTAGTAGATTTAGCATAATACTTAAGGGCCCTAGGATTTTTGGAATGGTAAATGAGCACTGGATTCAACTTAAAGTCACCAGCTGCATTAGCCCCTAACAAGAGTGTCAGCCTGTGTTTTGAAGCTTTGAAGCCAGGTATTGACCTCTCCTCTCTAGCTATGAAAGACCTAGATGACATCTTCTTCCAGTATAAGGCTGTTTGATCTACATTGAAAATCTGTTGTTTAGCAGAGCCACTTTCATCAATTACCTTAGCTAGATCATCTGAATAACTTGCTGCAGCTTCTACATTACCCCTTTCTGCTTCACCTTGCACTTTCATGTTGTGGAGACGGCTTCTTTCCTTAAACCTCACGAACCAACCTCTGCTAGCTTCAGGCTTTTCTTCTGCAGCTTCCTCACCTCTCTCAGCCTTCATAGAATTGAAGAGAGTTAGGGCTTTGCTCTGGATTAGGCTTTGGCTTAAAGGAATGTTGTGACTGGTTTGATCTTCTATCCAGACCACTAAAACTTTCTTCATATCAGCAATAAAGCTGTTTCACTTTCTTATCATTTGTGTGTTCACTGGAGTAGCACTTTTAATTTCCTTCAAAAACTCTTCCTTTGCATTCACAACTTGGCTTACCGTTTGGTGGAAGAGGCCAAGCCTTTGGGTCTATCTTGGCTTTTGTTATGCCATCCTCACTAAGCTTAATTATTTCTAGATTTTGATTTAAAGTGAGAGATGTGCAACTCTCCCTTTCATTTGAACATTTAGAGGCCACTGTAGGGTTATTAACTGGCCCAATCTCAATACTGTCATGTCTCAGGTAACAGGGAGGTCCGAAGAGAGGGACAGAGATGGGGAATGGCCAGTTGCTGGAACAGTCAGAACACATATAAACAACATTTATCGATTAAGTTCACCATCTTATATGAGTGTTGTTCGTGGCACCCCCCCCAAATTACAATTGTAACATCAAAGATCACTGATCACAGATCACCATAACAGATATAATAATAATGAAAAACCTTGAAATATTGCGAGAATTACCAAAATGTGACACAGAGACATGAACTGAGCACATGCTGTTGGAAAAACAGTGGTGACAGACTTGCTCGACACAGGGTTACTACAAACCTTCAATTTGTAAAAAACGCAGTATCTGCAAAACTCAAAACGAGGTATGCCTGTATAAGCTTAAAGTTCAGGGGAGAAATCCAAGCTAGAGATATCAATTTGATTATTTTATCAGTATGTGAAGCTGTGGTACTATGTGAGATCACTTAGAGAAAGAGTTTAAGTAGAAGAGAAGACAGATGAGGATAGTGTCCTGGGAATGCTCCAGCAACTACAGAGTTCTGATGAGGGAAACAAAAAAACTAAAAGGAGTAGTTGGTTTAGTAGGAGGAAAACTCCCGATGTGTGGTGTCATGGAAGCTCAGAGAAGAAAGTTTAAAAAGTTTTAAATGCTGAGGAAGAAGTGGCGAACTGTGTGAAATATTGCTAATATTAAGCCTGCTGAAGATCATTTCAGTAGACTGGTGGGGATGAAAGCCCACTTGCACAGGTCTGAAGAGAGAATGGGAAGTGGTAAAAAAGTAGAGAGAAAGATTAAAACAACTCTTTAAAGAAATCTTGCTGTGAAGGGGAGCAAAATAGGGGGCAGTAGCTGGAAGGGAACGTGAGATCACAAGAAACTTTTTAAAGGTGGGTGATACAAAGGCACAATGAGAATAATTTAGAAGACAGAGAAGACTTGATACAGAATAGAAAGAGTATAATTTCAAGATGGAAGGTCTTGAGAAAGCACAACAGGATGAGATTCTAGATGTGAATGAAGGGACTGGCCTTAAATAAAAACTGGGACACTTCCTCTATGGTAACAAAAGCAAAGGTAGAGTTTTCATTGGACTGTACCTATTTTCTTTGAAAAGTATAGTTAAGTCATGAGCCTAGAGTGTATGTGGAAGGAGAACAGGAGATTTGATGAAGAGATCCTGGAGATGAGAAAAGAAATTTACTAAGGAAGTATTAACCAGTAGTGTCTACTGCCCACTTAACATTGTAGTAGAAAATCTGAGGTAAGTCCAGACAGCACAGTTTTTGTGATTTTTCTCTAGTAATCTTCAGCTGGTTGGATGCAAGCATGGAATAAGCAGCTAGCTGAGTTTTAAGTTGGGGCTCTGTCAGGTGACTGTGACAGAGAAAGAGAAAGGAATGAGATAAAAAAATACCAGAATATAGAATGTAGGCTGGGTAAGGAAGGAAGTGATGACAAAAGGGAGGTGATGAATAGCAAAAAAGTAGGAGTCAATAGACTGGAGGTCTTAATGAGAGCAACTGTTGGAGGAAGAATATAACATTAAGTGAGCTGGAAGGACAGAAGAGTTATAGAAGAATATCTGAAATCATGATTTGGGTACCAAACCCAAAACCCATTGCCATTAAGTTGATTCCCAACTCACAGCGACACTATAGGACAGCGTAGAACTGCCCCACAGGGTTTCCAAGGCTGTAAATCTCTATGAACAGATTGTCACATCCTTCTCCCTCAGAGCGGCTGGTGGATTTGAACCACCATACTTTCAGTTAGCAGCTGGGTGCTTATCCACTGTGCCACTAGGGCTCCTAGAAGCAGTACCACAAAAAACCAAAACAAAAACCAAACCTATTGCTGTCAAATTGATTCCAACTCATAGCGACCGTACAGGACAGAGGAGAACCGCCCCATAGGGTTTCCAAGGAGTGGCTGGTGGTTTCGAACTGCTGACCCTTTGGTTGACTGGGACAATAGCTGCAACAATGGACTCGAACACGCCTGCGATCATGAGGACACAGGACTGGACAATGTTTTGTGTTGTACATAAGGTCACCGTGAGTTGGAGTCGACTCAATGGCAGCTATCTTAACTATTTCTGTTATACAGATCCATGTCACTTCCTGTTATTTAGAAGCCACTTGTCACTATAAGGCTTAACCAAACCCAAAACCAAACTCACTGCTATTGAGTCAATTCTGACTCATAGTGACCCTATAGGACAGAGGAGAACTGCCCTATAGGGTTTCCAAGGTTGTAAATCTTTACGGATGCAGACTGCCACATCTTTCTCCCACAGAGCAGCTGGTAGGTTTGAACCACTGACCTTTCTGTTAGCAGCTGAGCACTTAACCACTGTGCCACTATGGCTTAGGACCACAATTATACTTTAATAGGTGTTTATGTTTAAACCTACCTGGCTCTGTGATTGCTTTGGGTTTCTCAGTTTCCATAGGTTCTGGGTTTTCAGGCATTTCTTGAATATCATCCTCTGCAAATCCAGTATCTGGGCTGCTAGTTGGTTTATCATCATCTTCATGACTCAGAGATGGTGAAGTTTCCCTCTTACTTATCTCTAAGACAGCTGCTACAAGCTCTTCTTCACTCATTACATCAAATCCTGAGTTTTCCAATTCGGACTTATCAGGCTCTAGTCTGCATAATTTTGAATCCTGAAGGAGACAGTTACTTTTAGAGGAAACCAGAATGGTTACAAATACAGCAAACTTAGTTAGAGTTTAAAGTGGGTGTTTATTTCTAAAGTTTCCTTTCTTTGATGCTTTGGGTTATGTGACAATCAATTTAACAATCACTGGTAAACCTAACTTTTTTTTTTTTTAATAATCACTATATAAGGATACACATTTATTTTTCTTAATTACAATAAATGTTAAGTATGCTCTCTGTAGAAAATTTGGAAAATGCATAAAAGTAAGATAGTAAGTCCACCTCAAATCCCCTCACTCAGAGGTAATCATTGTGAGTATTTTGGGTGTAATTTCTTCCAAATATGCACGGATTATACTGTAAATACTCTGTCATTACACATAGTATTCCATTTACAAAAAATAAATCAGAAAAATAAAAACTACATCAAGATGATGTAAACATTTAGAAGTTATTTTCTGAATAATTTTTCCAATTTCTGGGAGAACTTCTGACTTTCTCTCATCTCTCATTCAAAGTGAGCATATATCTCACTGGCAACCACAAACTGCTTCTAGCTTTAAAGTAAGACAGGAAACAAGTTAGAGCAGAAAAGAACTACTAAAATAATTGTTACCTTACCAAAAGGAGGCTTACAATAAAGCACAGCCACATGAGGTAATGCAAACTCCTAGAAAAGCTTAGATCTTCAAAGTGTTAACTATCACTAAGTGTCAAGAAAGAAGATGATATAGCTATGCCTTCACATCTATAATTTAAAACATCAGATTACTTGGTTGGTCTGTTGATGTAAAATGTTTCCTATGGTTCCTCCACATAAATAATTAGTACTAAAATAAAGCAAGTAATTATTTGAGGTCCAATATGGAGAGGGAGCTCTGATGGTTAATAAGAGAAAGTAATTTGTCTGGAACATCTGTCATCTCTTAAAAGTCTAGGTCCATCTGCAAACATATTTTTTTTGTACCTAGAGAAAGCCTTTAAACCTAGTGAACAGATCCATTAAGTTTATGATCTACCTTGTATATTTATTAAATTTGCTGATGCTGGTCACGAAGGGCATTTGTTTGGATATTAAGAGCTAGGTAAATCTTTGTCAGATGTTTTGATGAGAAACTGCTTACTTTTTCCAGGTCTTCCTGCTGCTGCTCGCCACCTGACACTTCACAAAGTCTCTGGCTGAGGGCCACAGAGCGTTTCAGTTCATCTTCACTATCTGAATCAAGGCATAAAGCCAGGGAGGAGCTCTTGGATTTGAAGGTAAATTTCCTGTAATTTAAGGGTAAAAACAACCTATATAAGTCTGATAAATAAACGTTTGTTCTTGTTATTATTTTGATATATAAATACCAAAACAAAACATTTTCCGTAATGGAAAATGATTTAACAGAGGAAAAAGATATATCAAAAGGGGTATATCTAAGCATTACCTTTTCCCCACTCCAAAAGAGCCATGCTTTGGAAATTGGACATCTCTTATGCTACTATATACCATCAGTAAACCAATCACTTTGTGCCTTTTTTCTTCTAATGATCAAACCCAATGAAGTTTGCTATTGTCTTTATAAGGCAAGTACTCTACTGAATTCATGCAGACATAGCAATGAATAAATGTTTTTGACAACAAAGTGCGTAAGGACTAATTTTTGAATCTTTTAAATTATGATCCATGCGCCTCTAAAGTAACAGTAACATTCCACTTATCCACTTATCTGTAGGTCGGACTTCTGGTAACTTCTACCTTCCAGAACACAGGGACTCCAAAATAAGAAAAAAGGCTTCTGAGGAAGGCAGCAGTCCCAAAGCCCATGCACTTAACTTTTTAGATAGAGACTCTTTTTTTCCCCAGGAAATAATGTATAAAATAATGTAGCAAGTTCATCAACAAATGAGAGCTAAGGAATGAGAGAGAATAACCACAAAAAAGGGCAAAAAAGAACTATAAAGTCATTTAATTTAAAGGTAAACTGCCTTATAAGAATTAAGAGCCCCTGAAGGCATTACATTAAAACAACGTAATAAGTTATACTCATAATGCTAATTCTAAGTCATTAAGATATATTTAAATTATCTCTAGTGTATTTTATTTAAGAATATAAGAAATGATGTAATAATATATCTTAGAAAAAATTTTATCTAAAATGGTTATAATTTTTTAAAGATGTAATCCTTAAAAGGCAAGCTTCAGTTTCATGAAAACTCATTTATGTGGAAAACCAAATATCATTCTTCAATGATACCAGATAAGTAAGGTGTTACTGTGTTTTCTTGTAAGTGAGCTGAAAACAAACCAAAGGAAAAAGTGGTAAAGGTCAAAGAGGAAGAAGTTTCTTTGATGGAGGTAACATAAATTCATTTACTATACTAATAAAATCAATGTAAAATGGAAATCAGAAAAATGTGATTAATCTAAATATGAAAACTAAATAAACATATAAAATGATGGCATCAAGAAATAAGAGGCTGCAATGGAAATCAGGAGGATTGCACAGCAATGTAGATCAAAGAAAAGAGGCAAGCAGTCAGCGATTAAGCCCAAACATAGTCTGCGGCTGAGAGCAGCCAGGATATCACTGCACTCCAGCCTGAACTCTCAAATAGCCTCCCATTTTGTGTTCAGAAGGGTTTTTAGCATAACTTAGAAAAAGCCAATTAGCCATCTTAATTCTGTTTTTTTCTGATTTCATGCTCACCAAGCAAACCTTAACATATTAATTTATTTATCCAGGTTAAGTATTTTGCTGAAGGAGGGTGACACCTGGCTACTATTGTAGCAGGGTCAAATGTGACAAAGGACAATGTAGAATTAGAAGAACCAGCAGTATTCTGGTTCGTAACTCAGCCTCTTTTAAGTTTGATCGGCATGACAGGTCTTCTAGGGCCTAATTATCCTTTATTGACCAACTCTCAAATTCTTATACCAGTAGACCCTGAGAACAGATGACCATGCCAAGGTACAATGATGCCCAATGAAACCATCTCTTTCTTGCAACTATAGTGATTTGGTACATAAAGAGTGCATTCCATTAATAATTACTATATTCACAGAAGGCAGCTTGCCTGTAGCAATGAAAAATATTCATCCTGTAAATGCATCACTTGCTCACTCTCTAAGCAGCCAAGTGGTATTGCTCATTTGTATCTTGAGAACGGGCAAGAGTATTCATATCGGTACCATTTCAGATTTCTAGTCATGTTAGTCATCTGGTTTTAATTGCACTGAAAAATAATTAACAGGAGGAAAAGAAAATAGCAGTTCCCAAATGTCATTTTATGGTTATATAACCCCCCCCAAAAGCCCTTAAACAACAAAAGTGTCTCTTTTCTAAAAGTACTTTGGGACATCAGTATTTAGAAAAACTAAATTTAAAGATAAATGACAAATAAGTCATTTAGAACTGTTTAATCAGGAACTGTGGTTCTAGTGAAATCTTAGAGAAGGTATATTAAAAAAGCATTTGTTTCCCTCCTTGGACAATCCTGGTCTTAAACAAAAAATATAAAACATTTACAGAGTAGCTACATCCCAGTGTGTGTTTTTCTTCCTGCCCCCTTTCAGAATACCTCCAATTCAGAGTAAGTCAAGAAGCCTCAGACTGGCCAGCAACAGGTAAAAAGATGTTTTGGGATCTACATACCTACCTTTGAAGAAGGATGCGAAATATAGATTGGGGTTATTTTACCCTTTAATCTTTAAAATCTGTCATCAGTCAATTTTTAGAGTTTCACCATAGAAATATTATATGTTAACAAATGATAAGTTTGAGAGGATCATTTGAACTTGCTTCCCTGTTAAAAACTTGTTATACTCTAGGCTATAGTCTAAACCAGATCTATGGAAATTCCAAAGTGGGTAATACAGAGAAGTTATCATGCAAAAAAGAGAAACAATAAGGAAAAGGAGGAGAAACGATCTTGGAGATTAGGGTAAGCCAAATCCTTAAAAATACAAATTTTGGATACACAAGAAATATAACTCACTTTGAAGGTGTAGAAGGGCTGGTGATGCAGGAATTCACCATTTGAGAGGCTTTCAATGGTCTAGAACTATCAGAAAATTAAAAAATATATAATGTATACAATTATATTAAGAAAAATATATTTAACTTATAAACTGCATTACTTTATACTATAATCCCTAATATATCCACTTAAAAAATAAACAATTTTAATACTTTTTAAATTACTAGTAGTAGAGGCATAAAGAGAAAATAAAATACCATTTCGATGCTCTCCCTGATCCAATAATCTAATTAAAGAGCATTGGAAATAAAGTCAAATGTTATGCATATGAAAAGAGTGATTTGGGAAAAATTACCTAGTCTCAGTTCTTAACTTTTAAGCAATATAACAGCTCTCATTTATTGAGGACTTACCAGATGTCAGGTACTGTTCTAAGAACTCTACACGTATTACCTCATTTAATGCTCACAATCACCGTATTATTTTCCCCACAGACAGGTCAAAGAATTTGTCCAAGGCCTTATAACTAGTAAGTGGTAAAGTCAGGATTTAAATTCAAATAGACTCAACACTGATGGCTTCGTATAGTACTACTGCCAGAAAGAGTAATATAATATCTCTACCAGCAGACGGCGGTTTATATCAAGTGAAAATATCCATTCCAAAGAAAGGTCTTAAGAGAAAAACCAGAAACACTTGGACTCACTGAACACATGACTTTATCAGTAATCAGTAGACCCACTGAAGCCTGTAGTGTAAACTTACATGATGTAGTATGTATTTTAATTATAAATCCTAGGGGAAATACATTTTACAAAATTGTATCAATTCATATTGGCAAAATGTTCATTCACTTTCTGAAATGTCTATTATTCCACTTTAGCCATGAGACCTGGCTCTGCCAGTTACTAGCCATAATGACCTTAGGAAAATCACTTAACTTCAGTAAAATTAGGGATTTGGACAAAATCTCTAAAATCCCTTTCACCTCTCAAGTTCCTTTCTTCTTAAAAATTTTCTAGGAGCCATTGAAATTCTTTAAATTGGTGATAACACATTTATGAAGGTAAAATCTATTTTGGGGGCCCCAGCATAATATTTGGTACTGTGTTTCTCAAATTTGCATGTCCCTAAATCAGCAAAGGCATTTGTTAAAAATAGTTATTCCTCCCTGAGGGACCAAATTACTAGGCTGAGGGCTGTGGGGACCATGGTCTTGGGGAACATCTAGCTCAACTGGCATAACGTAGTTTCTGAAGAAAATGTTCTACACTCTACTGTGGTGAGTAGTGTCTGGGGTTTTAAAAGCCTGTGAGCGGCCATCTAAGATACTCCACTGGTCTCACCCTTTCGGGAGCAAGGAGAATGAAGACAACTGAAGACATAAGGGAAAGATTAGTCCAAACAACTAATGGACCACAACTACCATGGCCTCCACCAGTCTGAGTTCAGTACAACTAGATGGTGCCCAGCTACCATCACTGACTGCTCTGACAAGGATCACAACAGAGGGTCCCAGACAGAGCTGGAGAAAAATATAGAATAAAATTCTAACTCACAAAAAAAGACCAGACTTACTGGTCTGACAGAGACTGCAGAAACCTCAAGAGTATGGCCCCTGGACACCCTTTTAGCTCAGGAATGAAGTCACTCCTGAGGTTCACCCTTTAGACAAAGATTAGACAGGCCCATAAAACAAAACAAGTTTAAAGGGGCACACCAGCCCAGGGGCAAGGACTAGAAGGCAGGAGGGGACAGGAAAGCTGGTAAGAGGGAACTCAGTGTCGAGAAGGGAGAGTGTTGACATGCTGTGGGGTTGTCAACTAATGTCATAAAACAATATGTGTACTAACTGTTAAATGAGAAGTTAGTTCTGTAAACCTTCATCTAAAGCACAACTTTAAAAAGAAACATTTCACTAAGAGAACAGAAGAATAATCAATGCATTAATAATCAGATATAAAGCATTGAAAAACAAGCACCATTTCATGTATAAAATGTTGCATATAAAAAAGATAACATTAAACAATGAAGACTAAGTAAAAAAAAAAAATTATTCCTAAGCTCTACCTCAAATCTACTGAAACAGACTACTAGGGAAAGAACACAAGAATCAGTATTTGTAGTGTCCAGGTGATTCTTATGATCATGCAAGTGTGGTTTATACTCCCACAATGTTTCACACTGTCTTCTAAAAGAGTAAGAGCACTTCCTAGAAGTATCTCATTATGAAAGGCAACCACTGTACTGGGAAGAACTTTGAGATTTTTTTTTTCCAATCAATGCCCAGTAAAGTAATTTAACACTAAAATCCCAAAATAAAGTAAAACTGAAATCTCCTTCCTGGTCTGATTTTACCTGGGAGTCATATTATCTGGTTCATTATTTGATTGGATACTAAAGCCTTTCTACTTCAAAAGGGAAGGTAAAGAAATCCTCTCAAAGGACTTACACTGTCATGTGTGCATTCCAACCAAGGTTAAAGGGTGGTTTTGTATTTTCAGTGCAGTGAGATGACAGGGTCAGGTATCTTGGAATGATGACTTGCTGTCCAATCTTGTTGTTAAGTGAGAGAGCCACATTAAAGCTATATCGTTTCAAATGAAGAATGAGGACCCTGAAAAACACGAGATGATGACATTACCAATTCAAAAGAGGTAGCTCTCTTACAGGACAACAGAGAGATCACTTTAACCGCATTAAACAACTTTTGATTTAAAGACTATATTTGGCCAAACTAAAGATCTTCAAACATTTACTGAATACCTGCCATGTGCCAGGCACTGTGCTAGGTATCAGGCACATAAATATAAATATATCCTCTCCTCACTTACCGACATTGTTAGGTTCCAAAGACCAGGTTGTTACGCAAAATCAGTGTTATGTAAAAATGGAGGATAACTACATCAGATCACAAAATGGAGAATGACTACATCATTACATAACTATCAAATTATATCATTACACAACTGCCAAACCACTGAAAATCATGGCCCAGCCAAGCTGACACATAACCTTAACCATCACAGACAGTGTTATTCTCGCCTCACATCTCAGCATTTGTTACTGCCAAACGTATGTCGTTAATGCACAAAATTGACGGATAGTAGATTTTTACTAATGTCATAAATGTGAAATGTCAGATAACAAGATAGTTGATAAGTGAGGGAAAAGTGTAAACAACAGGTATTGGGTGGATTTATAAGGTTTGGGTAAAATACTTCTAAAGTTCCTAGGAAAACAAAAATGTCAGACAAGAAGGTTAAAAATTTTCAATGTTGATTTTGATATTAGGCTAAATCCTTAAAATACTCACTTCAGTGTTATAGAGATCTTTCAAAAAACAGATGTTATATATCTACTACTAGTAAAATAATATCTATTAAGGTAAAATGTTATATAACCCTTATGTTTGGTGGTAAACATTATTTCAGTATGATTTTTGACAAGAACTCTTCTCCTTTCAGTAGCACTTTCCCTGGAGAAAGCTAAGAAAGAAATAGGAAAATTTTCCACCTAGGAAAAATCTGCATGCCAAATCTGAAAAAGCCTCTTTAGAAAAACTTAATTCTCTTTGGTTGCTATTACAGTAGGTAAACTTTTTACCTCTGTTACAGAACATAATCTCTGCCTGATGGACCAAGTATATTTCACAGCACACAGGAACACTTTAAAAAATTAATTTTAAAATTATTATGGGAATAAGCCTCAGTTCTAGGCAAAAAAAAAAAAAAGTCTGATTTATGGAAAACTATTTCCTTTCTTACCATAAATACCTTCATCATAGAAACCACAAACTCAAAAATTTGGAAATTGCAGTTATTGATTATACTTCTTTTTAAAAAGTATGTTAGAATTCATAGCTTTCAAACTCACAGCAACTCAAGAGAACACATGGATCCAACTGATGTGAAAAGACTAAAACAAATGTCTAATATTATGAGTAAAATTTCAAATAATCCTAGCCAAAATAAAACATAATAGGACACTGACAAATGATAGGCAAAATCCCTGATCTGCAAAGATGAGGCAGACTAAAAGTGAACACACTTGATAAAGATACCAGGCCCTTCAAGAATAAAAGTAGACTGGCTTTAGGTATTAACATGAACAAAAATAAAGCAAGTCCAATCATTAGGATTTAAGAGACAGAGGCTTCTATTTCATTTAAATTTGGAATAAATTAACTTTTAACACAAGCAACCTACCAGGAAAAATAAAAAAAAACCAAATGGAAAAATGTCCCTCAGCGTGTTTTTTTTTTTTTTTACTTGAAAGTCCAAATAGCTAGAGAATGGGAAAGGGAAGAGACATTCAGCTTGCCAGGTCAAATAAGCCTTTTTAATTGTACACTGGTTTCCTTAGTCAATAACAGCTGGTAACAACCAATTCTTTGCCATAAGATACCTTCTCCCCATCCTTCTGCCTCAAAACAGTCCCATCACATTCACAAGTAGGAAAGAACAAAGTATCTGAAGTCAAAGACATAGATATGGTCAACAGTAATACTGCTAAGATTTAGAAAAGTTATTTCTTTAAGACAACTTTTGCTAGAACTAGCAGTACATTATGGAATGTAAAAGAACTAGTCTCTAGGGACTAGGTTCCAGAAACTCCAAACTTACTCACAGAAAATCAAAGCTAATAAAAGAAAGTAAAGCACTCTGCCAAGTGCCATATAAATACTTAATAACATTGTGGTTCAGACCTATTCTTGGAAAGAACTAAAAGCTGTCCTATAACCACATCATACATAATTTTTCATAGTTTGATTTTACTTTTGTTTATAGACATCTCAACCAATGTAAGTTAATGATTTCATTCTTAATTGAATGAAATTAAGAATGCACAAGCTGCAAAAAATTACTCTTCCTATTTTATTTCCAGGTACACATATGTATGTGTTTATAGATTTTTACTTAAGGCTTAGGATAAAAGAGGAAGCTACAGCCACAACACAGAACAATAAATTATAACTGAATGTTACACATAACTGAATTAAAAATCTACTAGATGTTATTCTAAAGTATCACCAGCCCCATTCTCTTTTAGGAGTAGGCTTGCTGCCATATTCTTGAGACTCCCAAGATCCTTCTCCTCTCCTTGACTTTCCCCCCTGTGATGGTTAATTAGCCCTTGGTTCCCAGTTGTTCGATCAAACACTACTCTAGTTGCTCTCATGGAGTAGTTACAAGTGATTAGATCAGTCAGCCTTGGGTAGAACAGATTAGTTTCTATAATATAATGTAATGTAATCAATCAGCTGAGGTCATACCAACGTACAGTGAACCCTAAACCTAATCACTTTTCAGTTATAAAAACACCAGAACAGACACAAAGATATACACATTCAGGAAGACAGACGACATGTAAGGATCATCTAAAAGCCAAAGAATGTCCAGGACTATCCACAAGGAAGGAATCAACAAGGCGGAAATCCCGATTTGGACTTTTGGCTTCCAGGACTGTGAGAAAATAAATTTCTGTTCTTTAAAGCCACCCACTTGTGATATTTGTTACAGCAGCATATACATAACTAAGACAGCATCCCAAACTTTCTTCCCTTCTTATGCAAGAGCATTCTAGCCCTCCCACCCTCTACTTTCTTCAAATCTCAATTTTGCTGACCTTTACCAATCCCTTCTGGTAAGCTTCACTTATTCAGTACTATTTTTATGAGCTTTAAGGAAAAAAAGTTGAAGACACATTACATTTACCTGGGCAACCTGTTAAATTTGTGCCTGACAAGAGCACATTTCCCCCCACACTTCTCACAGGAATACTCGAGTTCTTCTGCCTATAAAAAGAAAAGAGGGAAAAATAAAGAAGTATGAAGTTGAACTAGCATTCCCCCATTAGATGATGATAATTTTTTTTCTACTAGTTTAGTGGAATGACACTCTGAACCAGTTTAAATTTTGTAGAACCACAACCCTTAACTACGCTAAGACCTAATCCCCAAAATACAGTTATCTTGCCCTGTTTGAGAATTTCTAATTTCCTTTTTACCAAAGCAGCATCTCAATTTACGATAGTAACCAGACTCTAAAAAGCAGCAGATTCTCAAATTCTTCCCCATGGATACACATGAACTACTGCCAAGAGTATATCCAGATTTTAACATTTGGCCATAGCAGAGATAAGATCACCTTAAGGTTAGGCGGAGTTCCCTTTTCTTATAATGGAACTCAATCTTCTGGTAACAGCCCACTAAGAACAACTGCTCTAAAAAGACCAAAGTTTAGATGGATATCATTACCTAGAGAAAACTGATACAAGAAATTCTTAAAAAAAAAAAGAAGGTAAAGACACATAGGAAAGCTTCAAATTCTATGATAATAAAAGAAATACTAAACAAGGATTAAAACAAAAAGACAGCGAAGTATCTTTGGGTGGAGCTGCGTGTTCACCAGAGAGAACAGAATTTTTTAGCCTTAGGAAGTCAACACTGCCCAACCGCTACAACAAAATGAGGACCACTATTATACAGAGGGGGGATTCTTGCAAATTACCATGAGTTATAAGGACTGCTACAGAACAGGTCCAATTATGCCCCCAAAACATTCTAAATATCACAGACACAAATATTTACTATAACTTTGGATAATCATGACTCAACCTCTTTCTAACAGGGTAAATACAACCTAAGGAAAAGCAAAGAGCATCTTTCATCCCTCCGATCTTAGTATACCAACTTACGTAGTGTCTCCAATTTTAATTCACACTACCATATTTTAGCATGTCATTTGATATGCTTCAAATCAACATTTACAAATAATGAACTGCTTCTAAGGTTATCTAAAACACTTGCTATAGTGTTAAATGTCTGTCATGGTTTGAATTATGTCCCCCCAAAAATGTGTATATCAATTTGGCTGGGCCACAACTCCCAGAATTGTGTGGTTGTCCTCCATTTTGTGATTGTAATTTTATGTTAAAGACGATTAGGGTGGGATTGTAACACCACCCTTACCCAGGTCACATCCCTGATCCAATGTAAACAGAGTTTCCCTGGGGTGTGGCCTGCACCACCTTTTATCTCTCAAGAGATAAAAGGGAAGGGAAGCAAGCAGAGAATGGGGGACCTCATACCACCAAGAAAGAAGCACCGGGAGCAGAGCGTGTCCTTTGGACCCAGGGTCCCTGTGCGGAGAAGCTCCTAGTCTGGAGGAACACTGATGAGAAGGCCGACGGAGAGAGAAAGCCTTCCCCTGCAGCTGATGCCCTGTAATTTGGACTTCTAGGCTACTTTACTGTAAGGAAATAAACTTCTCTTTGTAAAAGCCATCCACTTGTACTTCTGTTAGAGCAGCACTAGATGACTAAGACAATGTCCAATCTATTTAACAATTAATTTTCTTCTTAACTGAGTTAACAATTGTTGTTAGGTGTCATCTAGTCGCTTCCAACTCATAGCGACCCTACATACAACAGAAAAACATTACCTGGTCCTGCGTCATCCTCACAATCCTTGCTACGTTCGAGCCCACTATTGCAGCCACTGTGTCAATCTATCTCGTTGAGGGTCTTCCTCTTTTTCACTGACCCTCTACTTTACCAAGCATGATATCCTGCTCCAGGGACTGGACCCTCCTGATAACATGTCCACCAAAGGACATGAGACAAAGTCTCACCATCCTTGCTTCTAAGGAGCATTCTGGCTGTACTACTTCTAAGACAGATTTGTTCGTTCTTTTGACAGTCCATGGTATATTCAATATTCTTCGCCAACACCATAAATTAAAGGTGTCAATTCTTCTTTGGTCTTCTTTATTCATCGTCCAGCTTTCGCATGCATATGAGGCAACTGAAAATGCCATGGCTTGGGTCAGGTGCACCTTAGTCCTCAAGGTGACATCTTTGCTTTTTAACACTTTAAATAGGTCTTTTGCAGTAGATTTCCCAGCGCAACACATCATTTGATTTCTTGACAGCTGCTTCCATGGGCACTGATTGTGGATCCAAGTAAAATGAAATCCCTGACAACTTCCATCTTTCCTCCATTTATCATGATGTTGCTTATTGGTCTAGTTGTGATTTTTGTTTTCTCTGTGTTGAGGTGTAATCCACACTGAAGGCTGTAGCCTTTGATCTTAATAAGTGCTTCAAGTCCTCTTCACTTTCAGCAAGCAAGTTTTCTAATCTGCATATTGCAAGCTGTTAATCAGTCTTCCTCCAATCCTGATGCCCTGTTCATACAGTCCAGCTTCTCAAATTATCTGCTCAGCATAGAGACTGAATTTAAGTACGGTGAAAGGATACAACCCCGACGCACACTTTTCCTTACTTTAAACCATGCACTATTCCCTTGTTCTGTTCAAATGACTGCCTCTTGGTCTATGTACAGGCTCCTCACGAGCACAATTAAGTGTTCTGGAATTACCATTCTTTGTAATGTTATCCATAATTTGTTATGATCCACACAGTCAAATGCCTTCGCATAGTCAATAAAACACAGGTAAACATCTTTCTGGTATTCTCTGCCTTCAGCCAAGACGTACCTCACATCAGCAACAATATCCCTAGTTCCACGTCCTCTTCTGAATCCAGCTTGAATTTCTGGCAGGTCCCTGTCGATGTACTGCTGCAACCGCTTTTGAATGATCTTTGGCAATATTTTACTTGTGTGTGATATTAATGATATTGTCCAATAATTTCCGCATTCTGTTGGATCAACCTTCTCCGAAATGGCCACAAATATGGATCTCTCCCAGTCAGCTGGCCAGGAAGCTGTCTTCCAAATTCCTTGACATAGACAGGTGAGCACCTCCAGCATTGCATCCGTTTGTTGAAACTTCTCAATTGGTATTCCATCAATTCCTGGAGCCTTGTTTTTCACCAATGCCTTCAGTGCAGCTTGGAACTTCTTCCTTCAGTACCATCGGTTCTTGATCATATGCTACCTCCTGAAACAGCTGAACGTCAATCAATTCTTTTTAGTACAGTGACTCTGTGTACTCCTTCCATCTTCTGTTGATGCTTCCTGCATTGATCAGTATTTTCCCCATAGAATCCTTTAATGTTGCAACTCGAGGCTTGAATTTTTTTCTTCAGTTCTTTCAGCTTGAGGAATGGCGAGTGTGTTCTTCCTTTTTGGTTTTCTAACTCCAGGTCTTTGCACATTTCATTATCATACTTTATCTTCTGGAGCCGCCCTTTGAAATATTCTGCTCAGCTCTTTTATTTCATCATCATTTCTTCCTTTTGTTTTAGCTACTCTACGTTCAACAGCAAGTTTCAGAGTCTCTTCGGACATCCATTTTGGTCTTTTCTTTCTTTCTTGTCTTTTTAATGGCCTCTTGCTTTCTTCATGTATGATGTCCTTGATGTCATTCCGCAACTCATCTGGTCTTCGGTATTAGTGTTCAATGTGTCAAACCTATCGCTGAGATGATCTCTGAATTCAGGTGGGACATACTCAAGGTCGTATTTTGGCTCTCGTGGACTTGCTCTAATTTTCTTCAGCTTCAACTTGAACCTGCATATAAGGAATTGATGGTCTGTTCCACAGTGGGCCCCTGGCCTTGTTCTGACTGATGATATTGAGCTTCTCCATTCTCTTTCCACAGACGCAGTCAATTTGATTCCTGTGTTTTCCATTCAGTGAGGTCCACATGTATAGCTGTCGTTTATGTTGTTGAAAAAAGGTATTTGCAATGAAGAGGTCACTGGTCTTCTTAAAACCAAACTATAGTTTAGCTTAAATAGTAAAAAAAAAGTCTGCCTTGAGCATTATGTTCTCTTAAGGACTATCTATATGGGATAAAATTGACAACAGCGACTCGAAGGATTAGACAGAAACCTTATGGGGCAATGAGTTTATGTTAATGAGAGAGGAACAACTCAGAAAAGGAGAGTGAGAATGGTTGCACAACTCAAAGAATATAATCACTAAACTGTACATGTAGAAACTGGAGAAAAAAAAAGTCAAAGATATTATTTACCCTAAAGAAAAGGTCAAGAGAATCTTGAATTGACCGAGGCGGAAGTGGCTTTTTCCTTCGAGGAAGGTCGATGGAGAGGTCATTAAACTGTTCTCTTTTGGGAATAATCTCTCCACATCTGGAATAATAAAAGAAAACAAATATCTAACTGTGAAAAACAAAATACAAATATACTTGCGAAACACTGTTCCCCTCTGAATTTATCAGGTACTCACAGACTATACAGCAAGAAATATACAGCACTTAAGACTTTTCACATGCTTACTTTAATCCTTATTAAATTAATACAGGTAAAAACTTCAACTTGCAAGTATTGAAGTGCTTTCTAAAAATGCTAAATTTTTAAATTGTATATTTAAAAAAAAAAAAACCCAAAACTTTTAAAAACTAAAGTGTAATATACATAAAAGTGAACCAGTTAGAAGTGTACAGCTTGATGACTTGTCAGAACATTATAGAACACTATGAATCCCCTAGAAGCCCCTTCACATAACCCTTCCCAATCACTACTTCCTTCCTTCTCCCCAAAGATAACCATTATCTTGATTTCCAACACTACAGCTGAGTTCTGCCTGTTTCTGAAGCTTAAATAAATAGAATCATACAGTATGTTTTCTTTTAACTAGTCTTTTTGTTTTCAACATGATTGTGAGATTCAACCATGCTTGCTGCATATGGCTACTGCATATTCATTTTCACTGCTGTCTAGTATAATCTGAACGAACATGCACAATTTATGATATTACTACTGATGGGCATTTGGGTTGTTTCCAGTTTTTGGCTATATGAACAATGCGGCTATGAAAATTCTGCAGGTTTCTGGTGCACATGTGTAGGCGCTTCTATTAGGTACCATAATTATTTGGTCACTGGATATATTTTTACAGAATTTTAAATAACAGGCTCAGAAATCAAAGTACCATATTCTTGGAAGTGATTTTATTTTTTTAAATTAGTTTTAGTTAACTGGTTTTCATTTTGTCTTCATATCAGCACTTTAAGCAATACTCAATTTTCTGCCCCACTTCCCTACTGCTACAGTTGAAGACTGGACCATAATAATAATATATTCCCTCTTCATTCAACAAATAATGAGTGCCTCTCTGACAGAATTCTAAGATGATCCCCAATAACCCTCACCCTTACATTATCTCCTCGCCTTTCTGTGTGGGTGGAACCTGTGAATATAATGAGCTATCCCTCTCATGATATGTTACACGGCAAAAAGGATTTTGCAGATATAATTAAAAGGTTACTAAGCAACTGACTTTGAGTTAATAAAGAAGATTATTTGGGTAGGTCTGACCTAATCATATGAGCCCCTAACATGTAGGTCTAGAGGTCAAAGATAGGGAAAGTCAGAGAGATGTGTTCTTGCCAGCCTGGAAGAAAGCAAACAACATTGTTATGAACTGCCTATGGGAGGCCACGTGGCAAAGAATTAAAGGCAGCCTTTAGGAAACAGGGTTCCTGCTGACAGCTGGCAAGAAAACAGGGACCTCAGTCCCACAACTGCAAGGACCTAAATTCTTGCGACAACCTTAATGAGCTCAGAAGAGGATTCAGGGCTCCAGATGAGAAGGCAGCCGGATACATGCTGATTTAAGCCTTGTGATAACCTGAGCAGGGAACTCATTCACGCTGTGCCCAGACTTCTAAGAACTGTCATTACTGAGATAGGGAAAGCGGCAAGAGGAGAGGTTTTAGTGAAATATCAGGGGTTTAGTTTTGGATATTTTAAGTTCTTTGAATGGAGAATTCATAATGAGTCTTCAAATTCAATGATATATTATTACTAATATATGGAACTGCCTTATAATAGAAAACTAGTCAAGTTAAACAATAATAGTTAAAAAAAAATAAATAAGTACATTTGGCAAACTGACTAAACTAACCTACAGCCAGCTGGAATAAAGTCTAACCATGCAAAATTATAATTCGAAGGATAAGGTGTATGGAATATTCTTTCAGCCAAAACAATTTCACATTTCTCAGATAAGACAGTAAGCGTCACAGATTTTTAGGAAGAAAAGAGAAGATTATCCTCAAAATCAGGTTTCTCCCAAGTGTCACAGAGTAACAGGATACAATGGAGCAGCTTACTTAATATGTTGAGGGTAAAAGGCTGTGTGTGGCTCAATAATTTTGTATCAAGTCATGTGAGAAAGCCACAGAAATCATTCTCATTTATATAGGGGCTCTGAAGAATTCTATCCTCTCTGAAAAAATTTATTCAGAGATGTGCTATAGATGACTAGAGGATTAATCAAAATAAGAAGCGCATGGTACAGAAATCCTTATGACGACCATGGAAATTAACTACATATCGAAAGTCCGTTTGAATAATTTTTGTAAATGTGATTAAAAAGCACTGCAAACTTAAAAATAATTCCAAATTTTGATCTATTATTAAAAAAACTTTTAATAAAAATAATTTGGTTCAACAACATAAACAACTAGTATGAGGAGGTGTTTTCAGGAAAATATCAGATGAAAATCTGTATTTCCAAACAACTCGATATTCCATATAGTGATTAAAAAAAAGAAAAACAACTGTACATCAAAATTAACTGTTTAGTCAGCACTAAAACATATGACAAAGTATTTAAATTCTTCTTATGCTCACCTCACCAAGCATTTTTATAGAAAGAGAGACACTGAAAACAGATATTTGGTATAATCTATGGGTTTGTTTTCCCCATGACATGGGAAGGAAGATAAGAAGAATTCATACCATTTGGTATGTCTCAGAAGAGTTTTAATCACCTGCCATAAAGAATTAAAAGGGAAAAAAAGTTTTCAGAGACTACTTACGCTTTACAAATGATAGAGTGCTGAACCTCGAATTCCAAGTTAGTAATAACAGGACAAGTATATATTCTGGTGGCTGAAACATCTGGTGAATTTTCTTCTCCAGGAACAGGTTCAGTCTTCCAAGTTTTATTTAATTTTTCCATATCCTCTTTCAGCTGATCTAAGCACTGACTTAAAAATTCATGGGCATCCTAAGAAGGCAATGACATTCTCAATCAAATCAAAACATTTCTTGTCATTATAACAGCTTATTAACATTGTGATTTATACGACTAAAGCACTTAAAATTCAATGATATACATGAACAAGGTCAAACTTCTTCTAAATAAAATTGGACAATGGATTTTATATCCTTAACTATCATCTGGATTAGCATGAAGTAATTAATTACTCTTTACTTTGCTTTAAAAAATGTTATTTTTCTAAAACAGCCTTTGGGGCTAAAATAGTCCAATTTCCTTCACTGGCAAACCACATCTACATTATTAAATATGATAAAATGCACAGAAGGGTCATAGTGAACCTTAGTGTAACTCTCTAAGTTTTCCAATTCGTGAGGAACACACATACAGAACGTCTCATTTAATAACAAAAACGAGATAACACATTAAATCATTTCAATTTCCCTTATCTCTAAAGTGTCTGAAAATAATTAGTACTCACATTCTGCATATAACCAGAGAATCTCTCTGCTGTAGCTGAAATGGCATTTTTGACCTTCTTGAGTAAATCTTTTTTGGTCTCTGAATTACAGATATCTTTTTTAACAAGCAAGTGTGCAAAGCGTCTGGTAAAATGAAAGACAAACGCATGTTTTACAAAACATTTGAGATGGCGTGATATTCTCAAGATTAATTACTAGCAATGGCACATCAAATTTTAAACGTCTAACCTATTGCCATCAAGTCGACTCTGACTCATAGTGACCCTACAGGACAGAGCAGAACTGCCCCACAGAGTTTCCAAGGCTGTAATCTTTACAGAAAGCAGATTGCTGCATCTTCCTCCCATGGAGCGGCTGGTGGTTTTAACCACTGCACTACCAGGGCTCCTTTTTAAATGTCTAGAACCCATTATTCTATAATCAATGAGGTAAAAGGTTACTCAGTAAGTACATAACAAGTACCTGAGAAGTGCATTGAGTGGAATTTTCTTCCATGGGATACCTTGCTTAAGCAAATCATTTGCAAATGACTGGAGTGAAAACAGAGATTGTAAAATAGCATTCATATAGCAAGTATTTCCCAAATTGGAGAAGCTGAAAATGAAAGAAATAGCACTTTAGAAAATAACACCAGTTCCTGAAGTATGTTCAGTACAGCAGGGGTTCTCACACTTTAGTATGCATCATCAGAATCACCAGAATCATCAGAATCACCTGGCTTGTTAAAATACATACTAGTGGGCTCTACCTCCAGAGTTTCTGATTTAGTAGGTCCAGGCAGACAGGGAACAAAAACGTGCATTTCTAACAAGTTCCCAGGTGATGCTGATGCTGCTCGTTTGGAGACTACACTTCAAGAACCACTGCACTATAGCATTGTAATAACAGCGTACTTTAATCTAATAGAAAATTACAATTTTCAAATAAATGCAAAACAGGACAGTGGGCTTACCCAAACAGCTATTCATTCTTTCTATAATTTTAATTTTTTGATTGAGATAAAACTTACATTTTAATTTTTTTTTATATTTTTATATACATATTTGCTACAGGCATACCTCGTTGTTATTGCACTTACTTTATTGAACTTCACAGATACAGGGTTTTTGACAAGTTGAAAGTTTGTGGCAACCCTGCGTCGAGCAAGTCTATCTGTGCCATTTTTCCAACAGCGTGTACTCACTTTGTGTCTCCTGTCACATTTTGGTAATTCTCACAATATTTCAAACTTTTTCATTATTATTATATCTGTTACGACGATCTGTAATCAGTGATCTTTGATGTTACTACTGTAATTGTTTTGGGGCACCAGGAACCGCGCCCATGTAAGACAGCCAGCTTAACTGATAAATGCTGTGTGTGTTCTGACTGCTCCACTGACTGGCCATTCCCCATCTCTCTCCCTTTCCTTGGGCCTATTCCCTGAGACATGACAATACTGTAATTAGGCTAATTAATAACCCTACAATGGCTTTTAAGTGTTCAAGTGAAAGGAAGAGTCACACATCTCACTTTAAATCAAAAGCTAGAAATGACTAAGCTTAGCGAGGATTAAAGCTCCAAAGACGAGATAGACCCGAAAGCTTGGCCTCTTGCGCCAAACAGCCATGTTGTGAATGCAAAGGAAAAGTTCTTGAAGGAAATTAAAAGTGCTACTCCAGTGAACACACAAATAATAAAAAAGAAAAACAACCTTATTGCTGATACGGAGAAAGTTTCAGTGGTCTGTATAGAAGATCAAACCAGCCACAATATTCCCTTAAGCCAAAGCCTAATCCAGAGCAATTCTATGAAAGCTGAAAAGAGGTGAGGAAGCTGCAGAAGAAAAGCTTGAAGCTAGCCGAGGGTGGTTCATGAGGTTTAAGGAAAGAAGACGTCTCCACAACATAAAAGTGTAAGGTGAAGCAGCAAGTGCTGATGTAGAAGCTACAACAAGTTATCCAGATGATCTAGCTAAGATAATTGATGAAGGTGGCTCCACTGAACAAGAAATTTTCAGTGTAGACAAAACAGTCTTAGATTGGAAGAAGATGCCATCTAGTATTTCATGGCTAGAGAGAAGTCAATGCCTGGCTTCAAAGTTTCAAAGGACAGGCTGACTCTCTTGTTAGGGGCTAATGCAGCTGGTGACTTTAAGTTGAAGCCAATGCTCATCTATCATTCCAAAAATTGTAGGGCCCTTAAGAATTATGCTAAATCTTCATCTGTGCTCTATAAATGGAACAACAAAGCCTGGAAGACAGCACATCTGTTTACAACTTGGTTTACTGAATATTTTAAGCCCACTTATTGAGGCCTACTGCTCAGAAAAAAAAGATCCTTTTCGAAGTGTTACTGCACACTGACAATGTATCTGGTCACTCAAGAGCTCTGGTGGAAACGTACAAAGAGATTACTGTTGTTAATTAATGTTGTTTTCATGCCTGCTAACATCCATTCTACAGCCCATGGATCAAGGAGTAATTTTCACTTCAAGTCTTATTATTTAAGAAATACATTTTGTAAGGCTATAGCTGCCATAGATTCCTCTGATGGATCTGGGCAACATAAATTGAAAACCTTCTAAAAAGGATTCACCATTCTAGACGCCATTAAGAATATTCATGAATCATAGGAGGAGGTCAAAATATCAACGTTAATGGAAGTTTGGAAGAAGTTGATTCCAACCCTCGTGGATGATTTTGAGGGGTTCAAGACTTCAGTGGAAGAAATAACTGCAGATGTGGTAGAAACAGCAAGAGAACCAGAATTAGAAGTGGAACCTGAAGATGTGGCCGAATTGCTGCAATCTCATGATAAAACTTTAACGGATGAGGAGTTTCTTCTTATGGATGAGCATAACTCTCACAATATTTCAAACTTTTTCATTATTATTTTATCTGTTATGATCTGTAATCAGTGATCTTCGATGTTACTACTGTAATTGTTTTGTGTGTTCCTGAGATGGAATCTATTCCTGGTGAAGATGTTGTGAACATTGTTGAAATGACAACAAAGGATTTTAGAATATTACATAAACTTAGTTGATAAAGCAGTGGCAGGCTTTGAGAAGGGTGACTCCAATTTTGAAAGAAGTTCTACTATGGGTAAAATGCTATCAAATAGCATCACATCTTTCGTGAAAGGAAGAGTCAATCAATGTCTTATTTTAAGAAATTGCCACAGCCATTCCAACCTTCAGCAACCACCACCTTGACCAGTCAGCAGCCATCAGCATGGAGGGAAGACCCTCCACCAGCAAAAAAAAATACAACTCGCTGAAGGCCCAGATGATGGTTAGCACTTTTTAGCAATAAAGTTTTTTTTAAATTAAGGTATGTACATTGTTTTTTCAGACATAACGGTATCACACACTTAATAGACTACACAATAACGTAAACATAACTTTTATATGCACTGGGAACAAAAAAATTTGTGCAACTCGCTTTACTGCGATATTCGTTTTATTGCGGTAGTCTGGAACTGAACCTGCAACATCTCTGAGGTATGCCTGTGTTTTATATTCTCCATCTCCTACTAATGCTGAACGGTATGTGTGCTTTTATTTTCACTTCTTGTTAATTTTATGGGGTTTTTTGTTTGTATTTTAGAGGATGTATGAGGACAATCAGAATAGCCTCTATTATCCTCTAGACCCAGGATTCTCTACTAAGTTTTGTTTTGTTTTAAGGAGTTCTTAGTCTTGGGATACTTGGCCTGCCTGAAATTCTGTATTGTAATTCTTGGAAAAAGTATGACAAAAAGGAAAGCAGTGATTCTAGAGATGGGCACTGGCACTGTACAGAAACGAAAGAAACACTGGAGGTAGACAGGGAGCCTGGAGCACCAAGGATGGGCACCTCAAGAGGTTGTCGAAGGACTCTGAAGGGAATGAATGACCGAGACCAGAAGTAGACTATAAAATAAATGAGAGGAGGCAAAAGGAAAATGAGACCAATAAGATCAAGGTAGACAGAGACAAGACCTGGATGTAGAATTGTCAGAAAAGGGGATAGATAAGATGAAAATAATGCTGTGCAATAAGGAGACAGCAACATAATAAATTGAGGCAGGCCAATCATAATAAACAAAGGAAAATAAGTATTAAATCGAAAGGCAAAGATTATAAAAGATGGACCAGAAAAAGATGAGGGTCAGAGAAATCAACAGGTAAGCAGAGAAAAGTGAAATGTTTTCATTGCAAATTTTATGCTGTTTTCTGCTAACCTATAAAGCACATAAATTATTACAGATAAGTGAAACTGGCAAACACCACTCATTTAAATATAGAGGTAAGTGTAAAGCTGAAGGTTAAGTTTAAAGCTGGTATAAAGCAATAATTTGAGTGAGAGTAAAAATAAACTGGTAGATTTGGGAGGACAACTTGGTAAGAACAATGAAAAAATTTAAAGTGCCTTCCTTAGTCTTAACAATTCTACTTCCGAGAATTTGTCCTATAGAAAAGTTCCAACCAAGTATTAAAAACATATGTATATATGTATTAAAAATATTCATTATAGCCTGGATTCTAATTGTGAAAAAAGGAAAACCTAGCTCAATGTGGTTTAAAACCTAAATCATTCTTATAAATTTGTGTATTAATATATAAGGATCCCAATAGTTCATGCACAGTAAAAAAAATCAGAGAACAGAGAAGCAATCTAGCATAGTGGTTAAGAATGCAACTGGAGTTCAACTGCCTGGATTTATTACTGCTGTATTACTACCTGTACGACCTTGGGCAATTTAACTAACTTCTCTAAGCCTTAGTTACTTCATCTATACAAGGGGGTTTTTAAAACATCTATCTCATAGAGCTACTGAGAGGATTTAAGAGGGGGGAGAAAAAAAAAACATGTAAACCCCCTTAGCGCAGGATAACTGGCACATAAGCACTTTATGTAAGATAGCTACTATTATTATTACAGTTATTATACTATGATCCAATTTTTGTGTGGTTAATAAAAATGTAAGCATGAAGGGGTTGGGAAGAATATAAACATTTCACACTGAAAGTGTATCAGGAGTAGGATGACGTGTGTGAACTGAGGAGAATACACATTTTCTGCTTTATGCATATATATAGAGTATTTTATATATATAATAATACATACTATATTTATTTCATATATACACATATATATTTCAAAATTCAAAGATTGTTTGGAGACCAGATAATGTACTTAACATTATTTATGGATAAGTGATAAGCCTTTAATAAGTAAGCTCATCTCTAAGTATTTTAGAACTACAGTTAATGTGACTCCTTTCAACACTATTCTTTACACCAAGCAAAATACACCTCGGTTAAGTCACTTTATAAAGAGAAAGCAAAATAATTTACCTACCCCTGTAGTTGTTGCTGTGGGTGAGAGGAAAGGGGTACTCTTGGTTTGTTCCAGCCAGTATAATCCTGGTTATACCTCAGTTTCTTAACAGAAAGAGGGGCTGGCTGAGGAAGAAATCCCAAACTTCTTTTGGCAGAGGGAGTCTGGCTTGAAACATTAGTCCTATAAAAAGGAATAGATAATGAAGAAGGAAAACAATTTTTGAATGCTTTTTTCCCCTAGTGGATTCAGAGAAGTCAATATAAATGAGATCAGGCAGTATGTGTCATTTTTCGACTGACTTATATCACTCAGCATGATGTTTTCAAGGTTCATCAATGTTGTGGCACGCATCAGGACTTCACTTCTCTTTATGACTGAGTAATATTTTATTGTATGTATATACCACATTTTGTTTATCCATTCGTTGGTGGACATTTAGGATGTTTCCACCTTTTGACTACTGTCATAGTGCTGCAACGATCACCGGTTGTACAGGTTTCTGTTTGCATTCTTGCTTTCAATTCTTTCAGGTATATATACCTAACATCGGGTATATATATACCTAAGACTGGGACTGCTGGGTCATATGACAGTTCTGTGTTCAACTTTTTGAGGCACCGCCAAACTGTTTTTCATAGCACTGTTCCATTTTGCATTCCCACCAGCAACTGCGGAGGGTTCCAATTTCTCCACATCCTTGCCAACACCTATTGTTTTTTTTTTTAAATCATAGCCATTCTAGTGGGAGTGAGGTGGTATCTCACTGCAGTTTTGATACGCATCTAGCTAATAACTAATGACACTGAACATTTTTTTCATGTGTTTGTTGGCCATTTGTATATCTTCTTTAGTGAAATGTCATATTCAAGTCCTTTGCCCATTTTTGAACTGAGTTTGTTGTTGTTAAGTTGTAGGAATTCTTTATATATTCTGGATATTAAACTGTTATCAGCTATATGGTTCCCCAAATTTTTCTCCGAATCTGTAGGTTATCTCTTCACTTGTTGATAAAGTCCTTTGATGAACAAAACTTTGAAATTTTTATACGGTTCCATTTATCTGTTTTATGGTTTTTAGTTGTCACACTTAATTATTCTCTTTTACAGAGGATCAATTTTCTCTCTGGTGGCCTTTAAATCTGTATTTATGCATCATCTTCCACAATATGGATTTTTTCTTAAGTATCTGCTGTTTGCCATTTGTTGAAGTTTTCAATGTGAGAACTTTCTTCATTTTCATCCATTATTTCTTTGACTATTTCCTTGCTTCTATTCTCCTTAGTCTTTTCTTTCAGAATACTATGAAGACATGGATTCTTGGTTTCATTTACATTTATCATCTTGTATCTGTGCTGCATTCCATGACCATGCCTTCCTGACAAGGGCACAGCAGTTACCTTAGACTGGCCTTCTAAGCTGCACAGGACTTTACATGAGAGGTTAATAATTCTTGCCCCTATGCAGGTAACACTAAAGCAGATGCCAGTCATTGCAATTCCCTTTTTTGTGTCTTTGCTCTCTCCTTAGGGAACATCAGGCAAGTAGCATGTTTATGGTTGCAATTCCAGGTAGTTATACACAGGTGTTTTGTCTTCGTTTACTAACGCAGAGAGCAGTTCTAGATACCTGGTTTCGTGCAACTTCATATAAGAAAACAAGTTCTGGTCTGGGGTCATGCTCAGTTCCCAATTTTATGTTGGTTTTGAAGCCCCAGCCCTCAACACCTGACTTTAGACTCTTCTGTCCATATGCCTTATAACTTCAGTCTTTAGTTTTCTCACTGACCTGGAAATTTTCACCTTACCTTTGAGCAGCTTTACATGAAAGAAATTTCTTTTCTCAATCACTTCTTCGTGGAATGTATATAGTCATTCTAATTAACCTTGAGAAGAAATTTGTATTGTGTTTAATAAATAATTTGCAAGCTAAATTTTTTTTAAACTTAGATTCTTTTAGGAGTCCTCTAATAAGCAGAAACATGCCAAATTTTCTCTCTTAAATTTAAATAACTTAGTTACCACTGCAGTCACAAAGTACAAGCACATAAAGTACAAAATTCTACTTTTCATTGCTGTGTGTGTACTCAAGGCTGAATATTCCAAAATATATGATATCAAATTCTTTACTTCACCTCAATCATTTTATTTGAATAATCAAGATTTTTTTTTACCACTGATTAAATTCTAATTAAAAAAACAAAATATAGTATAATAGGTCACTATATGGCACATAGAGCATATAAGGAGCCCTGGTGGCACAACAGTTAAGCCCTTGGCTGCTAACTGAAAAGTTGGCAGTTTGAACCCACCAAGCAGAGAAAAACCTGGCAATCTGCTCCCGTAAAGATTATAGCCTAGGAAACTCTATGGGGAAGTTCTACTCTTTCACGTGGGGTTGCTATGAGTCAAAATCAATTTGACAGCACCAAACAACAACAAACAGCATATGTATTATTTACACCAACATTACCCTCAATTTTTACATTTACCATCTCTTCTCTGTGCTGCATTCCATGATCACACTTTCTTGACAAGTGCTTAGTAATTGCCATATATTCACATCTAATAATCTCAAAAAAAAAACTAAGCTGTATCTATAGGACCAGCAGTTAAATTTCAGATTAGCATTATCCAATAAAAGATATTCATTGATGTAAAGCTTTTGTTTTTTAAAGAAAGCTCTTTATATTTTTGTATAGTATGGAATTTTTGCTTCACTGAGAATTATTTTATGAACATTCTGGTCAATAATATGCTATAACATATTTGTACACTTGTTAGTCTTTAAACATTTTCAAGTCAGCTTGACATACATTTTTAAGAATCTGGTTATCAAATGTACCTGCAAATGCAATCAGTTGTAGCTCACATTCCATTGTAGGCAGGTCCTCCACCACCATCAGTTATCACCCAGTTAATATTCTGACTTGGATCTTTAATACCATGTTTTATAATACCCACAGTTCTGAGCATTTATCTGTGAAAGAAATCCATCACCCTGTTCCAAAGGAGCAAATTCATAAACTCCTGTAGGGGAGAATTGCTGCTTGGGCCCATCATGTTATCAATAGATTTCTATTTACAGGTATACTGTCATCCTTAGGATTAAATGTGTTGGGTGGTCATGTTCATGATTAGGGCCACTCAGAGCCACAGACGATAAGAGATGAAAACTGGTCTGGCCATCAGGTTTTGGATACTCATAGGTATGCAATCCTTGGCTGACCATAGCTGATTAGAGTCAGGACCTTTATGTTTTAGAGTCTATGGCTCCATTCCTCTAAATATCCAGTAAAATATTCCAGTGTAATTCATCCCTCCATACACATCCGGAAACCCTGGTGGCACAGTGGTTAAGTGCTACAGCTGCTCACCAAAAGGTCAGCAGTTCAAATCCACCAGGCGCACCCTGGAAACCCTATGGGGCAGTTCTACTATGTCCTATAGGGTCACTATGAGTCGGAATCAACTTGACAGCAACGGTTTTTTTTTTTAAATATACATCAGTATTCCATGGCAAGATGGTTTTAAATTTCTAACGTGATTTTTTCATATTGTCCGCATACTCAGTTACAGGGAGATTTTCACTAGTTAGTTGCTTAAAAGTAAATTCTGTTGTCACATTTTTCATTGTTGTGTGGGTACCTTTGGTCTCGTGAACAGTCATGAAACCTGGGCGATAATCAATTAGTAATCCACCAGGACAGATGAGTTTTGGTAGAGACTTAAAACTATTTTCATTGAGAGCTCTGGCTCTACATGCAATTCTTTTTCCACCTTCCAATGCTGGCTGAATGGTGGGATGGTGTTTCTACCTCTGAAACTTTCTAAATGGACTTAAGATATGGACTTTGATAGTCCTGACCAACCACAAAGCCAGGAGCTACCAGGGGTTCATTCACCTTCATTTAAATGATAGAGGAAAGATCCTCTTTAAGTATATCTGTCCAAGGGCCAACTAACAGTGTGATCTACTCTCCCAGGTTTCCACTTCTTTTCTTAAATAATTTATAACTCCTTTAGTCCAATTCTATAGATTTGGGGATTGCAAATCAAGCTTCTCATATAGTTGCTAGGCTAAATGTCCATAGCAATCTTCTGCAAAAATTATGACTTTGGCAGGTAGTTCTAGTCAGCTTTCAAATATTGTCTTTGGTGCACCATCATTTTGTACTCCTACATCATTAATGGCAATCCCTTTTACACTACCATCTTCAGGAAAAAGGACCTCAGCAGCAGCATAACCAGGGTATACTTCAACTCCAAGCACTTCTGCTTGGTCTTACATCCAGCTCACTAAATGTTCTGCAGTGCAACGAATCGCTTTTATATGGTCTTTCTAGCCATGGTCTTGTAACTCTCATTAAATCACTAGCTGGGAGCATGCAAATAAAGTGCATGGAACCCTTGTGGGGGTTGCTAGTAAGGTACACGAAATTCTTGTAGGGGATTGGTCAGTTTTGCCGTGCTGCTAGGTTTAAAAAGAGTCAATTCCAGAGGTTGAGGGGGGACCTCATTACTGCTATCAAGAAGTAAAGCCAGGAGCTGCTAGGTTTAAAAAGAGTCAATTCCAGAGGTTGAGGGGGGACCTCATTACTGCTATCAAGAAGAAAAGCCAGGAGCAGAGCACATCCTTTAGACCTAAAGTCCCTGTACCGAGAAACTCTTAGACCCAAGAGACAAGAGAGCTGTAACACTGAAGGCAGTAGCAGCATGAGACAGCAGCGGCAGAGGACCAGCAGTGGCACAGGACCAGCAGATGGCTGCAGTGGGTTCACCGATACACAGACTAAGAGAGCTGAGCGCCTTTGGGCAGGAGGATTCCCGGCGGAATGGAGTGCCTCAGGCACTTGTTGGTGGGGCTAGGCTCACCGTACCCACAGAGCAGAGCAAGAGAGCTGAGCACCTTCAGGCAGGAAGCTTCCTAGTTGGGTGGGGTCTTATGGGCCAAGCTAAAGAGCTGTAACACTTGCCCAAGCAGGGCTGAGGCCAGGCCCAAGCAGGGACCTGCGGTGGCCGAGAAGCTGTTCAGGTCAAAGAACTGTATCCTGAGTTGTTCCTGTTACTTCTAAATTAATCCTGATCCTGAATTGTAACCTGTTACTTTCCTAATAAACCCCATAATTGTGAGTATTGTCTGTGAGTTCTATGTGGCCATTGCAACAAATTACTGAACCCAGCAGAGAAGCACAGAGTGCTGTGAGAAGGATGGCTGGTGTCAGAACTGGTAAAAAGGTTGAAGAGTGGAGGTATGTCTGACCACCTCATAGGAATCAGCTTTGGGCTGATGCTGATTATCCTCTACCCCTCACACCTAAAGTTAGATGAGGTCTGACACCGCCATTTTACATCTCCAAGAGGACAATGTAATGGCTGTTGGAATACCAGGAAGAACTGGCACAGGAATTGTACACATCTCTGTTAAAATTCCAGATCTGTCTTCTGTTACAGGATTTTTCAGTGGAGCTCCTTTCTTCTTTCAATCTGGGAACAGTTCTTCAAAGGCACAAGGATCAACGCAAGTCCCTGAGAGACTGTGAGCTCCTATCTGAGCAGCTTTCTCCACTAGACACATGCAGGTGTCCTTTTCCTGTATAGCAGCCAATTGCTTTAGATGAATAGATGGAAAGAACTCTGCAGGGCCTGCACCAACTATCACTACATCTGCTTCCTCTGCAAACCTCTCCATGTTCACCCCTTCCCAACACTTGTCCTTATTTCAGGAATAAATGGTATAGGAGTAATAATTCAAAGTACAACAGAAGTTGAAGACCATCTTGCAGCACACAGAGGTAGAGAATTTTTCTGAATTTTTAAGGCATTTAAGCACTGATATGCCAGGCAGGACATCTTGGCTAGCACACTAACATGTTCACAGTAACCAGGGCTCTCTCTCCCTAGATCTCAGTTTATTCATTTGCCAAAAAATCAAAAAAGAAGAGCTTGAACTAAACCATTTCTAGAGTACTTTCTACTAAAATGTCACAATTCTATGATTCTCTTATCCATTTTGTTACTTTAAATAAGGGTATTCACTTCAAGCATAATGCACAGCCTATCCCATCATTCAATTATCTGAAGAAAGCTCTTCAGACTCTTCACAAGGCATATAACCGATGCATACCTGTCTACATTAGTGCTGCCTGAAGAGTAGTCTTTGGATCCAGCTCTGCTACCATAGAAGGATGATGACTGCAAAGGTAAAAGTCCTATAAAACAAATGAACACAGGAAAAAAATTAATTCCTAAGTCAATCATTCAAATTCATTTAATAATAAAATTACACCATCGGGCCTGTTTATATTTATTTTTTCCTTCTTTTTTGTCAGAGTAACATATATACATGATAAAAGGTTAAAATAGCAAAACAAAGAAGATTATAATAACAAAGCAATACTCCCTACCCTATAGTTCTATAAATTCTGCTTCTAATTTCTAATCCTTTTTTTACTTAGTTTTTCTAATTTCCTCTGTAGCTGTAAATAATATGCAACCCTGGTAGCAGAGTGGTTAGGAGCTCAGCTGCTAACCAAAAGGTCAGCAGTTCAAATCCACCAGCCAATCCTTAGAAACTCTATGGGGCAGTTCTACTCTGTCCTATAGGGTCCCTATGAGTTGGAACTGACTCGACAGCACCTAATAACTACTACTATTTCCTGATTTATTTAAACAATATCACCTATTATGAAAAATTAGAAGTATCTCATATCACCCCTACGTCTCCTCTCTCCAACCAATTATTAATTGTGCTACTTTAGTTCTTCTCTGATTAACTTTGTAACTTTAACACACTTGAAACTTCTATGTTTTGTTCCATGAACCTTTTTATCACTTGAACACGTGCTTCTTTCTCTCTCTTCTCTCCCACAGATGTGCTTTAACTTCAACACTGTTAATGCTTATAATATTTTTAAGTCTTCTATGTTCTATCTGGAGCCCTGGTGGTGCAGTGGTTAAGAGTTCGATTGCTAACCAAAAGGTTGGCAGTTTAAATCCATGAGCTGCTCCTTGGAAACCCTATGGGGCAGTTCTACTCTGTCCTATAGGGTCTCCATGAGTTGGAATCGACGCAACGGCAACAGGTGTGGTATGTTCTATCTACCGGTTCATTTTAAAAGCTGACAACCAATAAGTAGTGTTTACATTATGTAAGCATTATTTACTTCAGAGATAAGGATTATATCAGATATTTCCTTTTGTAGGAGTCCAATGTCACAATCCTAAACCATTCATAGAAGTGGTTCCTAAACACAATATGAACCATAAGTAACAGGGCACAAGCACCAGAAGAGAGACTAGATAATTGGGAGTTCCTAAAAATCAAACACTTATGCTCATCGAAAGACTTCACCAAAAGAGTCAAAAGACAACCTACAGACTGGGAAAAAATTTTGGCTACGACAAATCCGATCAGTGTCTAATCTCTAAAATCTATAAGATACTGTAAAATGTCAACAACAAAAAGACAACCCAATTAAAAAATGGGCAAAGAATATGAACAGGCACTTCTACAAAGAAGATATTCACGTGGCTAACAGACACATGAAGAAATGCTCATGATGATTAGTCATTAGAGATATACAGATCAAAACTGCAATGAAATACCATCTCACCCCAACGAGGCTAGCATCAATCCAAAAAACACAAAATAATAAATGCTGGAGAGGTTGTGGAGAGACTGGAACACTTATACACTGTTGGTGGGAATGTAAAATGGTACAATC
>NW_004443977.1:9604051-9638582 GCF_000243295.1 Trichechus manatus latirostris
GTCCTGAGGCAATCTCTTGAGATATAAAAGACAGAAGTGAGCAATGAGACAGGGGGACCTCATACCATCAAGAAAGCAGTGCCGGGAGCAGAGCGTGTCCTTTGGACTGGAGTCCCTGCGCTGAGAAGCTCCTAGTCCAGGGGAACACTGATGAGAAGGCCGACAGAGAGAGAAAGACTTCCCCTGGAGCTGACGCCCTGAATTTGGACTTTTAGCCTACTTTGTGAGGAAATAAACTTCTCTTTGTTAAAACCATCCACTTGTGGTATTTCTGTTATGGCAGCACTAGATGACTAAGACAGGTGGGGAGGGAGGGTGAGGGTTATCTACTAACTAGATAGCAGATAAGAATTATCTTAGGTGAAGGGAAAGACAGCACACTCTACAGGGGAAGTCAGCACAACTGGACTAAACCAAAGCTAAGAAGTTTCCTGAATACAGTCAAACACTTCTAGAGACAGAGTAGCCGGGGTAGGGGTCTGGGGACTATGCTTTCAGGGGACATCTAGGTCAACTGGCATAACAAAGCTTCTTAAGAAAATGTTCTGCATCCTATTTTGGTGAGTGGCATCTGGGGTCTTAAAAGCTTGTAAGCAGGAATCTAAGATGCATCAATTGGTCCCAACCACCTGGAGTAAAGGAGAATGAAGAACACCAAAGACACAAGGGAAGTATTAGCTCAAGAGACAGAAAGGGCCACATAAACCAGAGACTTCATCAGCCTGAGACCAGAAGAACTAGATGGTACCTGCCACCAATGACCGCCCTGCCAGGGAACACAACAGAGAGTCCCGGATGGAGCAGGAAAAAGGTGGGGTGCACAACTCAAATTCTAGTAAGAAAACCAGACTTAATGGTCTGACTGAGACTGGAGGAACCCTGGAGAGCATGGCCCCTGGATTCCCTATCAGCCCAGAACTAAAACAACATCCAAAGCCAACTCTTCAGACAGGGATTGGACTGAACTGTGGAACATAAAGTGATACTCGTGAGGAGTGTGCCTCTTAGCTCAAGTAGATGCAAGAGACTAAACCGGCAGCTTCTGTCCAGAGGTGAGATGGGTAGGCAGAGAGGGTTAGGAGCTGGTTGAATGGACATGGGGAATCAGGGGTGGAAAGGAAGAGTGTGCTGTCACAGTATGGGGAGAGCAATCAGGGTCACATAACAATGTATGTACAAATTTCTGTATTGGAAAAATAAAGTACAATTAAAAAAAAAAAAAGTGATTCCTAGAATCTTGATCAATTGGATTCTCTTAAATTATCAATTTCTAAAACTCATGCCATATTTGAGCTTGCTTCTATTTGATTTCAAGCTGATGTAATATTCAAATCAATACAAAATATCTGAGTGTCTAAGGATTTCAGAGGATCAGAGAGATGTAAGTGTTGGGAAATACTAACAAAAATTCATGGACAGATCAACTTTTATTTTTAAAAAAATTAAATACAAAGTAAGTGTAAATAACTGCTTTAGGCATTAATTTCAACATTTTCTCCTGCAGCTTCTAATAAGTAGCAATACTGATAAACTTTAATTGCAACCACTTAAACTTCACTGGTTCATTCTATGGTCTAGGCACTTTGACAATGAAAGAGTTTATTTCTAGGCAAAAACGAAAGAAGAAGGTAAAGACTAGATTCCTTGTAAACAGATAAAAGCTCCCTTATCTTTCCAATACTTCAAAATATTTAGCCAAGTACTGGGAACATTTTGGTGGCCAATAACTAGTACTGAATTATGCAGTATTCCTGAACAATGTAGAGAGATATGTCCTGATTTAGGTTTTTGTTCCTAGTCTAATAGAATACAACATATAATTAATGAGTATCTTTAAAAAGACTACTTACCTGATGTCCTATTCTCTTCTGACTGCTTCAAACTCAGCTGTTTCTCTCTACTGCTGGTTAAATACTTTCTTGAGGGATCTGTCATAGCCTTGTTGTTCCTACAGTTAATAATTCTAAATCAACACAACATTGCTAATAATTTTAAACCAATATAAAATATAACATCAGATATTACTCTTAATTTTAAATAGCTACCATTAAAAAATTTACATTCCAAGTGCTGAAATGATTGATATGCTTTAAAGTTAGGCTACAAGGTGTTAAAGCCTCAAGAGGCTGACTACTTAAAGCAAATGAGAATCATGCAAATAAGCTTTCATTACCAAGTCAAGAGCCAATCCAATTCATGACCCTGGGAGTTAAAATAAAATGAGCACTTTCTTTATATAAAAGTCTGATCAGAGACAGTAAGATTGCATTAGACTTTTTTGGCCAAGAGCAAGACCAGACAAAATTATTTAGCTACTAAGGCCAAAAGAATAAATTAAAATGTAAATTATTCAAGGTTGGTCGTTTTATAGAGTAAAACAAAACAGACCAAAAAAAAACCCAGAATGTTCTGGTAGTCTATACGGATTTGAAATAGTATTTACTAAGTGTCAACAAGACTTCAATTCACAGTGATTAAATATTTTAAGTTTGTGAACACTAAGTTAAAAGTTCTTAAACAAGGCTATTTTTGTCCTCCCTCTATTATCCCAAATATCTGAACCCATGTAAGTAGAGTGTCCACTCAGTGTTCATGGTCTGATTAAACGTGCTAATTTTAGGGGAACCATTGTAAATTAGGAGCCCTTGTGGCGCAGTGGTTAAGAGGTCAGGCTGCTAACCAAAAAGTCGGCAGTTCAAATCTACTAGCCGCTCCTTGGAAACCCTATCGGGCAGTTCTACTCTGTCCTGTAGGGTCACTATGAGTTGGAATCGACTCAGCAGCAACAGGTTTGGTTTATTTTTTTATTGTAAATTAAGCTGGTAGCAGACAACACAGATACTCCATCCAAATTTCCATTTTTATGTCCTCTCTTCCACATCTTGAACCCAACTTCAAAAGCCAGCACCTAGGGCTCTCGTTCACAGGACTGTCCTCAAGCTACTAGAGATACTTTCTTTGCTCCCACACTTGGAGAGTCACAAGTAAGGTCAGGTGCTAGAGTACCAAAGCCCAGCTCCCTTGCTTTAGATCAGAACAACTGTAAGGTGGAACTTACATAACAGATTTCCTCTCTGGATCCAGGACGAAGCCTAACCTCTGCATGACTTTTGTCTGAGATCACACCCATGCTTGGTTTCCTGCCCTTGACTGACTTCCTTTCCTCACTCCTTACTGGTCTCCCCTGGAAGCACTTCCTTAATAAATCATTTGCACACTAATCTTCATCTCAGGGTCTGCTTCTAGGGAACATGATCTGTAACAGGTGGTACCAGAAGTAAGCCTAGGAAGCAGATTATCAACTAATTTCTGTTAAGATATGAATTAAAGAACTAAATGATAACCGCATAATAAGTTTTCTCCCCCAACCAGTTGCTATTCAGTGGATTCTGATTCATGGTGATCCCACGTGTGTCAGAGTAGAACTGTGCTCCATAGGGTTTTCAATGGCTGATATTTCAGAAGGATTGCCAGGCCTTTCTTCTGAGGCACCTCTGGGTGGGCTCAAACCTCCAGTCTTCCCGTTAGCAGCCCAGCATGTTAACCGTTTACACCATCCAGGGACTCCCTTTCTCCCCCAGAAGACAAAAAAATCCTCACATGATAGGAAGAGGATCAAGACCTCCCTGTTGCAGGTCTACCCCCTTTTGTTCAACCCAGAAAATACCTCTGAAAGTTTGGTGCTCCTTGCCTAGAACCTGTGGAGGGCTCATATCCTTTCACCCCTAAGCCAAACTGACTTTTCACATAAGGTTGAAAGAAAATAATAATAAGGATAAAGGTAAGAGGGAAAGAAGGAGTTCACACTAAAGGAGCAGCCAGCAAGAAACAGCGGTTTAGAGTTTTTCACCTCTATTTCTCCTCTATGTATTAGAGATAAAAAGCTAAGATAGGAGAAGTACAATGAAATAACCAAAGCAGTATCAATGGCAAAATCCCCTGTGCACTGAGTCTACAATTTACTGTCACCAGAACATTATCAATTCTGCTCTTCTCTCTTCGGAATTCCTATAAATTGAGTGCTATCTCCCCAATCTTCCCTAGTGGTTATAATTACCAACAAAAGAAACACTTATCTAGTGCCATGAAGGCTCGTAAAGCAACTTACGATGATGAATCATTTTCCTTCGGGTAATCTTCATTCAACTCTGAGCCAGATGACAGCATTCTTTTCCTCTTTTCAGTCCTGTAGAAAATATAGGTAAAGATGTAATTAAAAAACAATCACACTGCACCCATTAAAACTATAAACCACCCCAGAGTATGGTCCCTGGACACCCTTTTAACTCAGTACTGAAGTCACTCCTGAGGTTCACCCTTCAGTCAAAGATCAGACAGACCCATAAAACAAACAATAATACGCATAGTTCAACCATGTATACGAGACTAAATGGGCATGCCAGCCCAGGGGCAAGGACGAGACAGCAGGAGGGGACAAGAAAGCTGTATGAATGAAAATGAGGAACCCGAGTGTGAGATGGGGAGAGTGTTGACACGTCATGGTGTTGGCAACCATGTCACAAAACAACACGTGTATTAACTGTTTAATGAGAAACTAATTTGCTCTGTAAACCTTCACGTAAAGCACAATTAAGAAAAAACAAATTACACTAAAAAACAAAAAACTATAAACCAGCATACTCGAAGACAGGAACTGTGACTACTGTTATCTAATTCTCTACAACATATTTAAATTAATATACTATATATTTACATGCTTAATATGTATAACTAACATAAACCACATAGAAACATATTTCTAATTAACTACCAAAAACGCATTCTATACTTTCTTTACTTTCTCTAACACACTTTACTCACTAGACTTTCTCCTTCTTTTCTTCCTCAAATTAATGGTCTTTCTAAAAGGCCTAAAAGAAACTTATAAACAGATACAGCTAATGACTAAGTATAAACAAAAGTCTTTCATACCTATTTTCTAATAACCCTGATCTAAGAGGTGTTGATGTAGATGTCAAAGAAGGAATTGTCCGGGTGACAGGTATTCCACTTCCTGCTGTAGTCTTAATAGATCCTCTACTTGGGTTACCAAGAACTTTTCGAAATGGAATATCATCTTTAGTTTCCAAACTTCCCCTTTTTGAAGAGGCCTGTAAGAATAAAGTTTAAGATAGCTAAATCTTCAAATTAATTGGAATACTTTTAGACCAGTGATTCATACATGGGAGCTTTTAAAAAAAATACCCACAACTTGGGACATATCCCCAGAGATTCTACCTTATCGATCTGGAGTGGGGCCCATGTATCAGTATTTTTTTATAGCACTCCAGGTGATTCTAATGTACAGACTGTACGAAAAACTGAGTTTGACACTTATTTTCCTGTAGTAATCTTATAAACTTAAAATTCCATAGCACAGCTGGAGGCAGAAAGCAAGAACCCTGCTTTGAATTACTAATTAAAAAAAAAAAAGACATCATTCTAGTAATCAGCATGAGACTAAATCCTTGGGGAAAAATATATCCAATTATGATTACGATAAAGTGACACAGCAGTGAGAAAAAGAAGCAACAATGATATTTAGTTACCACAACTTACATGCCAAGTCACATATACCTCATATGACTCTTGAGAGGGTTCTAGCTTAGAGGAATGAAATAATTATATGTAACAATCGGGGGTAGGAGGGTGAGATAGAGTGCATGGGCAGAAGACAAATCAAGAGTCTATCCCAAAGATACAGCAAGAACATTCAGAGAACACCGCAATTTAAATATATAGGTTAGGAAATAGTACTTTAGAGCAACATTTTGTCACGTAAGTTTTATAACTCTACATTAAGAGCTATGTGATTTTACTAAAGAAAATATGGCCAGTTGCTTTCTTTCTACCAAACTACAATCTCAAAGGAAAGAAAAAGATCTCTAAGGTCATCTGGGTGAACGATTTAAAAACTTATTTTCGAATAGGTGATATATTTTCCAAGTTCAAAAGTCAAAATAATATTAAAAACTCAGAAGTCAAAATAATATTAAAAACCATATACTGAGAAGTCTCACTACCACCCTTCCTTATCCCCATCCATCCAGTTCTTCCACTTCTCACTTTCCTATCCCTTATAAATATTCTTCCACTTCTAAATATTTCTTTATGCAAGTGTAAGTTGATATTTTTATTTTCCTTTGTTATACAAACAGTAGCAAACTATATATACACTATTCGGCATATTTTCAAACATTTTTGAATTTGACCTCAGAGTCATCACAAATATACTCACTATCTTGATTATAATGATGGTTTTACAGGTGAATACATATATCAAAGCTTATCAAATTGTATATTTAAATATGTACAATTTACTTCATGTCAATTGTACCTCAATAAACCTCCCAGCCAAATCCAACCTATAAAAAGAACCTAACAAAACAAAATCTTACTCACTGCTTAGTCCAGTAAATGGACTAAATAATCCTTTATGCACAGCCAGATAGAACTCATACAATTACTTAGTGGAGAGCCTCAAAGTTTCTCTTACTTTAAGAAGTTTTTTATTGCTTATGGGGTAACCAAGTTTCTATTAAAGGCGATGAAAAAATTTGGAAACAGATAGTGGTAATGATTATTCAACATGGTGAATGTAATTAATGTCAGTGAATGGTACATGTAAAAATAGTTGAAATGGCATATGTTCTGTTATAACATTATCATCATAACATATATCCACAATAAAAAACAAATAACAACTAAGAGAAATAAAAAGATAAATGGTAAAATTAAAACAAACAAAAAAACACATCACTTTAACAAATTTAGCTGTCTGGTTTTTCTTTGCAAAATAAATTAAAAGAGACATAGGACTGCTAAGTTGCGATAAGAGTATTTATTAGTGCACAGCAAGTCTTAACAGCTAGTTGAATTATATGTTAAAGAAAAACTATTTAAAAAAACAAACAGAAGCCATCAACAAAATAGTCTGGTATCATATAGCATAGAGGCAAAGTTCATAATGTAGAACAGACCCAAAGGGCATCACAGAAATAACAGCAGCAAACATTTATAGGGTTGTTAGTACATGATACAATGGGCTAAGCACTTTTACACGCATTATCTCATAGCAATTCTTGAAATATTATTGCTATTTTAGTTTTACAGACGGGTAACGAGGCTTAGAATACTTAACGAACCTCCTCAAAGACCCCAGCTAGTAAGTGGCAGCACCAAGCCTCAAAGCCGATCTAATTCCAAAGCCACGCTTTTAAAAACTACACTTTACTGTGGTTCATAATGATGACCATAAGACAACAAGCAAAGGTTAAATTGTGTTCAGTAAAACTATATGCAAGAAAGGAAGAATGTGATAAAATTTAGAAAGATTTTCATAAAAATAGTTGGAGAGAATAAGATGACTAAAATGGTAAATTTCAGATACCTGGAAAATACCCCTGTGACAATGCCAGAAATATTAGGCATTATAGTCTATAAAGTCTACTTCCTGCAACTACCTAACAGAACATACATGCCAGTCTGTCCGTGACTGTTACTAAAATAAAAAAGCAAAAAGATTCAAATAAACACACCTGATTGTCTGAGTAAGAAAGCTGTCTGTTGGTTTCCTTCTGTGAGGTCCTGCTGCCCAGAATAGCTCCAAAACTACCAGACCCCTGAGGTTTCATTGCTGGTTAAAAAAAAAAAAAACCGATTAATTCACTTTAATAAAGAGATCAATCCTTATCATTATTAGCATGTAGTCTTAAGGAAGTGGAAGAAACAGCAGGAAAAAGATAAGACAAATCAAGGTGCTTACTGGTCAATTCTTTCTGATAAAAAGTAAATATGACACACAGTAATTAAAATTTAGAGCTAGGATCTCAAGCAAAATATTAAATAGCATGCAGAAATTTGGGAAATTGTAATAGAAGGCTAAATTTTAAAACACAAAAAAAGAAAATGCTAGAAACTCTTCTACATAAATACTTAGTAATTAACACTATGGAAAAGTCAGTCACACCTGTGTATTTATTGCATGAACACTGCCACTGGAAACCAAGGAGAGAAAGACGTCCAAAATAGTGATAGGTACACCTCCAATAACATATACTCCAGAGCATTATATATATTCCAAAGCATTCACTAAAAATTTATTAAGAATAAAAGGCTTCTATTCCAAAGAAATCAATGCTAGTTTAAAGAACATGCAAGGCACTGTATAATATGAATTTGTATATTCTTTTTAAAGTATTTTATATTTTAGTTAGCCAATTTTCCACTGATGATAGCTTAGAATGTTTTAATTTTTCCACATTATAAATAATGCTGAACATTCTTTCAGTACCTTCTTATAGTAGTAGAATTATATTTGCAGGATAAACACCTTAGAATTAAAACTGCTGGATTAAAGAATACACATATTTTAAATTTAAACTGATATCACCAAATGTTGTTGTTAGTTGCCATCAAACCGGCCCCTGACTCATGGTGACCCCATGCAAAACACAATGAAATGCTGCCCAGTCCTGTGCTATCCCCATGACTGGTTGTGGACTGGACCGTTGTGATCCATAGAGTTTTCACTGGCTGATTTTCAGATCACCAGGCCCTTCTTCCTAGCCTATCTTAGTCTAGAAGCTCTACTGAAACCTGTTCAGCATCACAGCAACACACAAGCCTCCACTGACAGACCTTCATTTTACAGATAAGTAAATTGAAACTCAGGGTATTAAGTGCCTTGCCCAAAACCACACAGGAAATAACAAACAGAGCTAGGATTCAAACCTAAATCTGTTTAGGTCCAAAGCCTGTATTTTTCCATTATGCCATGATCAGATTGAAACTTGGGTCCCCACACAGTTCTCTGGGCTTTCCACTCCAATGTATTTAGAGACATTAATTCTTTAGACAGTGTTTCGATTAATATAGTGGGATAGAACAAAAACAGAAATACACAGTCCCTGATATATTCTAAGGATTTAAAATAGTATTCAATTCCTCGATTCTGAAATCCAATAGTTATTTATCAAATTGACATAGCTCAGAATTGATGGAATGAACACATAATGAGTAGGTACTAAAATGGCAAACAGCCATTAAAAAGTTTTATTTAACAAGGAGAGTAGTGTGTTTGAGAGACATATTAAATACAAGCAAAGTAACACTGCTACATCTTCATTTTCTAATAGTTTTAATGTGTAATATTCAAGTTTAAAAAAACCTCAGAAGTTTTTCACCTATAAAATGTAAGTAATAGTGAAGTACTGATATGTTGACGACTAACAGTACTGGTGGTACACTCATTTTAAACAATAGATTATTCCTAAAAAGGTGCATGTAAATATATTTAAAAAAAAAAAAATCAAAACAATTTTAAATGAAAGCGGTTGGAGTGAGCAGGGGAACTGGATCATACTATATGATTTTCTACAGAATTTAGTTTTCACAGCAAGAATAAAAATTTCAGAATAAGTTTCAAATAGGTAAGCAAGTCCCTAAGATATGATGTAACAAGGTAACTTTTCCCAGTTGTAATTTAAATCCTCCTCCTTTTCTAGTCATGGAAAACCTGGTGGCGTAGTGGTTAAGAACTACAGCAGCTAACCAAAACGTCGGCAGTTCGAATCCACCAAGCGCTCCTTGGAAACCCTATGGGGCAGTTCTGCTCTGTTCTATAGGGTTGCTGTCATATGGAATCGACTTGACGGCAACAAGTTTGGGTTTCGAGTTTTTTTCTAGTCATATTCTTTTATAACTGCTAACATGTCAGACCCTGGGATGATTAGTGCTCACCTGCATGAAGTCTGTTTTGATGGACTGCATCTAGAAACAACCTCATTTCCTCTGCATCTTTACTTGGTACTTTGTCAATGGACAAGAAGCTGTTATCTTGTAGAGTTAACATTAGGCGGCTTTGTTTTGCTCCACTGGGTCGAAGTACCACATTTTTAATGTTATGAGTTAGCTGATTGAGACAAAAGGGAAATCATCACCAACAAATATAAGACAATGAAGTACAATAAACTGTCTAATGAATATTAAACTTTATACTTTCCAAGTTATATTTCTCACTCTTCACCATAGTAATTTAGTTTTTCTCCCCCCTAACCAAAAAAGATTCCCATTTCTTGATGCGTTTAAGTCAAAGATTTAACTTTCAGGAGGTACAAACACATACTATTAAAAGTCATTTTACAGAATAATCCTAGTACTCTTGATCTTATGGTATGGAATTCATATTTTCAATATAAAATTATAGGGCATAAAATGAGACTAATGAGGCACAGCAGTCCAGGGACAAGGACTAGAAGGCAGAAGGGGACAGGAAAGCTGGTGATAGGGAACCCAAGGTTGAGTAAGGACAGTGTCGATGTGTTGTAAGGTTGTTAACCATTGTCATAGGGCAACGTGTGTACTGTTTAATGAGAAGCTATATCGTTCTGTAAACCTGCATCTAAAGTGAGAATAGCAGCACAATTGGAAGAGCGTAGTTGATGTCTCCGAACAGCACATGTAGAAATTTTTGAAACGGTGTATCTTTGGCTATGTATATTTTCACCAAAAAAAAAAAAAAAAAAAAAAAGGTCGAGAAGGGAAAGCATTGACATGTTGTGGGGTTGTTAACCAATGTCATAAAACAATATGTGTACTACTGTTTAATGAGAAACTATTTGTTCTATAAACCTTCACATGAAGTACAATAAAAAAAAAACTATAGAGCATATAAATTAGTGAGTTAACAATTTCCAGAACCCGTACTGTTATACCATTATCAGTTTAGAAAGAGAAAGATTTTCTTTTTTCTTTGTTGAACAGAAGCTTATTATATGTTAGGCATCTGCAATGTAAAAAGATACATCAATCCAAACTATAATCCTCAAAAGAATTCTAACCTCTTAAAAGCACAATGAAATAAACCTTTGCCAATATAAGAACACCCCCCCTTTTTTTATTGTGCTTTAAGTTTACAATTCAAGTTAGTTTCTCATACAAAAATTTATACACACACTGTTATGTGACCCTAGTTGCTCTCCCTATACTGTGACAGCACACTCCTCCTTTCTACCCCAGATTTTCCGTGTCCATTCAACCAGCTCCTGTCTCTTTCTGACTTCTCATCTCACCTCCAGACAGGAGCTGCCCATTCAGTCTTGTGTAACCACTTGAGCTAAGAAGCACTCTCTTCATAAGTATCATTGTATGTCTTCTAGTCCAGTCTAATCTTTGTCGGAAGAGTTGGCCTCGGGAATGGTTTTAGTTTTGGGCTAACAGAGAGTCCAGGGGCCATGTCTTCCAGGGTCCCTCCAGTCTCAGTCAGACCATTAAGTCTGGTCTTTCTACTAGAAGTTGAGTTCTGCACCCCACTTTCCTCTTGCTCCATCAGGGACTCTGTTGTGTTCCGTTAGGACGGTCACTAGTGGTAGCTGGGCACCATCTAGCTCTTCTGGTCTCAGGCTGATGGGGTAGTCTTTGTTTATGTGGCCCTTTCTGTCTCTTGGGCTAATATGTGTCTCTGGTGTTCTTCATTCTCCTTTGCTCCAGGTGGGTTGGGACCAATTGATGCACCTTAGATGGCGCTCGCTAGCTTTTAAGACCCCAGACGCCACTCACCAAAGTGGGATGCAGAACATTTTCTTAAGAAACTTTCTTATGCCAATTGACCTAGATGTCCCCTGAAACCATGGTCCCCAGAACCCTGCCCCTGCTACTCTGTCCCTCAAAGTGTTTAGTTGTATTCAGGAAACTTCTTAGCTTTCGGTTTAGTTCAGTTGTGCTGACTTCCCTTGTAGTGTGTTGTCCTTCCCTTTACCTAAGACAATTCTTGTCTACTACCTAGTTAGTGAATACCCTTCTCCTTCCCTTCCCACCCTTGTAACCATCAAAGAATGATTTCTTCTGTGTTTAAACCTTTTCTTGAAAAAAATTCCTTTTTTTTTTCAAACTGTCTAAGCAGACTCACTTAACTTTCATTCAAGCACCCTGGAGCTCTGTCGGCTTACTTTTCCTCCTCCTTAGAACTTGTTCAATAACCTGTCTCATACTCTCCCAGACTTTGGATATGTGATACAAAGCAGTAATTTTTATTTTCCCTTGGCTGTCATTTTTCCAAGGCTAAATTAATAAATCTTCCAGTTTCTTTATGATCTAAATAATTCCTGGCAGCCAGGCACAACAAATCCTTATTCTCTCATGTTCTCCCCTAGCAGGCATATACAAAGGTTTCTAAAGTTGCCTTTTGCTGAAGACACACCTCTGAACAGCATCAACACAAGTAGTAATATTTTAGAATTTTCTTTAAGTTAGGGAGACTTGACCTTAGTCAGTTTTTAGATAAGAATGAAGAAACTATTTTACTGGACTTAATTTATGTTCAAATTTTAAATGATATGTATTTTTTAGCTTCAAAGTAGGTATTAAATTCATATCCTTGATCAGAAATTCTCTGGTAAAACACAGTAACACTAGTTCCAGATGCTTTAACTCCAAAATATTTAAATAAGCAGTTTTAGCATGCAAGAGGAAAACAGGCTGCATAAAGGTATTCCAGGCGCTGCCATTTTTAAAAAATGAAACTTAGATATAAGGGGGAAAGTCTGTTCATGAGCAAATAAGATTAGAATAATCATGAATTTGGTTACTTTCACAACTGAGAATTTGATCTACCTCACAATTTTATAACTATTAAATGGTAAGGACTCCCAACTCTTTAAGTCCAGACCTCTCTGCTGGCACTCCAGTCTTGTTTACCTACTGCCTACTAGACGCCAACTTCTGGATGTCGCATAAATCTAACAACTCATCTCCCTCCCCCAATCCTCACACTCTACTTCTTCCCCTCTGCTCCCTATCACAGAGAATACAAAAGGGACTGCTATCCACTCAGAAGCTTGGGAACTCCCAGACTATTTTCTTCCTTACCCTACAAATCTAATGAGTTATGTCTTGTTGAAATCGCTTTCAAATCTATCTTTTCATTGTCTTGCTTTATCCACTGCCTTTTCCTTTGTTCAAGACTTTCATCCCTCACCTACACCTCCAAATAACTTCCTAAATGTCGTTTTTATCTTCCTACTCTCTCCTGAAATAAAGTCATCTGTCTAGTCTCCAAAGGAACTTGAATTTGAGATTCTTGGCTCCTTAGAGCCTGAGCTCCCCTTAGTTTGATGAAAAGGACCTGTTTCCTACCTAGCTATTCAGCCTCTACTTCTGCCACTCACTCCCCACTGTCCATTTATTTTAAAATAACTTTCTTGTTCCCTCACATTTGCCTGTATTTGTCCATATATAGAAATTACCTCAGACTTATCCCCACAGTGTTTGGTAAATTCCTGATTATCCTCTAAATCCTCGACAGAGTACAAACCACTCTCTTCTTTGTGTTATCTCAGTATCTTTGAAATATTTTCACAATTAAAATGAATTTGGCTACTCCTAAGTTTGAGGGGAATGATATCTCATTCAACTCTGTTTTCTTAGCCCTTAGCACAGTATCAGGCACAATGTCAGTGGTTAACAAACAACTGCTGAATGTAAACTGATCTAGAACTGAGATGAGGCTGGAATCACAGACAGAATCATCATGCTCCCAAAGATCTATGTTTACTCGGGGCCAGCTTGGGCTGAGGACTGACAGGATGAATCTCTATTCGAAAAAAATCTTCCTTTTGCTAAGATAAGCACTCAGCGAATATATTTATGTGGCAGAAACTAGTACTGTTTCTAAAACCTGTGTCACTCCCTCCAGCCTATTTAAGAATATCTTTGAGTAAGTCATAAGCAATTTATTTTCACAGTTCAAAAGCAGAAATGGGAATTTTACCTCTGATCAAGTTCTCAAGCATAAACGTATGTATCGTTCTTCTATAGAGTAGTTTAGTAGAAAATGAATATTTTATTTTTGTATAATCTAATTAATAAATGTAGAATTTTAAAGTGCAGAAAAATGTAAGTATCACATTATATTCCTAAATCTAACTCTTATCAAGTTGAGTAGTTCTTTTCAAATTCTTATATTTTAAAAAAAAAAGGCCATGCAATCTAGAACAGTAGAGAACAGAGCATTCTCTGAGACTATCACCCAGAGGCACTCTTTAAACGTAGAACCAAGCCTATCCCGAGATCACCTTTTAGTGAAATAGAGTGGCACACAAAATAAAGGATATTACCCACAATCGGTGCCCTACTTAAAAACCATCAGTATGAAATCAAAAGGTTCACAATTACTCAAAAGCAAAGATGAGAAGATAAGGGGACAGGGAAACTAGAGTACTAGAGAGGGAACAAACAGAACACAATTAAAGAGAATGTTGACACATTGTGATAAATGTAACTAATGTCACTGAACAATTTGTGTGGAGATTGTCAAATGGGAACCTAACTTGCTGTGTAAACTTTCACCAAAAAATCAGTATTATTAAAAAAAAAAAAGATAAGTTCTTGGCTGCAGAAGGTCAGTGTAGAAGTAAAAACAAAATTAACTACTGTTTTTGCAGTGATAAAATGAGCATCTTTCAAAACTTTAGTTAGAAGAAAACAGCAGTAAAGATGACCTTGAGCAATTATCCTTGAATGGTCCATCTTACAACCTTTGGCAGGATTATTTAGGAAACAGGCATTAGCTTTTAGAAGATACCAATGCATTCTATTAAAAGCTAACACTAAATAGTGGTAAATCCATCATATACGTTTAAAAAATAACTGAAGTTATCCTAAAGTGGTTTTTAAGATATCATAAATATATAGTATCCAAACCCCTCTCAGCTTCCTCCCACCTCAGTTGGTGACTACTTCCCTCTCTTTGTTATACCCACCAAACAATGCTGCTGAATAGTTTATAAAACATGTACACAAAAGTACTAGTGTCCTGGAAATAAGAAGAAATATTAGTCTAGGAGGACAACTACCATGATACTATGACACAGAACAGCTATTCACTAAAGGGTCTATTCAAGGTCTATTTCAAATTAAAATTTCGTAATACCTGAAATATCCTTGGAATTCCTCCAGTATTGTAGTGAACCACTAGGCTGACTTTATTCTCTTTTTCCACAATTTCAAAGGATCCTTCTTTCCACTTTGTAATCCCAGTCTGCATACTTCGAATTCTGATAGGACCATGTATCTTCAGGGAAGACATACTTTCTTTAAAAATAAATTGCTTCTAGCCCAATTAAAAAGAAAAAATACTTTCACCTGACAGGTTCTAAGGAAGAAAAATAAAGTAAAATAACAAGTTATAACTTACTAGTGATTAAAATAAGAGTTTAAAAGAGAACTCTTAACGTACCACCTTTCTCCATTTCAATAAACCACTACTATCAAGTACCCTCAAAGGCCCTAAAAGCTTGACAGCACAGGGAAGAAGGGCAACTAGTCACTGACAGTCAGTGACTACTTCTAACCATCTTTTATTTCTTCTGTGAATGTTCTTTTTTTTTTTTTTTGCCATGTGTTCAGTACCTGTGCCTAAATTCTGCATTTTGCATCCTAACAGCCATACGGTAGTCACCAAAGACATGCCAACTAGGAATACTACAGATGCCATTCCCAACGTGATCCTCACTACAATGTGACTAACGTTTACGTTCATCATTTAAGTGCCTATTCTTGCCTTCCTTCATGAATGCTAATGAGTCTTGAATTTCAAATATAAGAAAACATTTCCAGTCATCTGACTCCATTTTTTAGAATGAGTTCCTCCCCAAATATCACATCATATCACCAGACAATTCCTTCCAACAGTCTGCAGTCTACGCATATCTAACAGTCTGCAGTCTAAGAAGCAAATTAATTAAAAACTTAAAGAATATTCAAATTAGTTCAATCACTAGAATTACATTATTTGAGAAAATAATTTTATCTATAGGAAAAACAAACAAAACCTCTCTTCCTAAGAACCACCTGCCATTTATGCTTAATATTACCATTCTTGGAAAGAATTTTCACCAATTTTACCTTTGACTAATATTCAAGGTTCCCTGAATGAACCTCTAATATTAAAACTGACAAGAATGATGAGATGTTTAAGACTTTTCAAACTAACTTACCAACGTCAGCAAGTAAATACATTTATAGTAATACTCAGCAGAGAATATTATTAGATAGTGTGTGTCATATACATTACACATGCACACATGAATACATATACATTCAATTATCTAAAATGGCTAAAACAAGTATACTATTTTCACATCTCTAAAAACAATGCCTCTAAAATTGATTCTTGTTTATAATTTAATAAATTAAAAATTACTAAAAATCAGCTCTGCCTGAACAGCTCAACTAGAAAAGCTGGAGGTAGTCTACAAAGGAAAAAGATTGTAGGCCTATAAATCAAGAATGATCTCTATCACTTACTAATTTGTAACGGAGTAGCACATGCTATTCCAATCTTAGTGTTACAGAATTAAATGTGATAACATACATTAGCACTCAACAGACAGCAGTTATTAATGTTAGGGGAGTTAGTGTCTATTTTCTGAATTTATTCCTTGTCTAAAACACCTCTTTCTCCAAAGGCCCCAGAAAATAAGTTGTTGACAGGGTCACCAATTCAACTGCCTATTAAGTATCAGACAAGTGACATAAATGACTCAAGCAGGCAAAATATGAACAACTGCTACTCAAATCTAGCCAACTGTTACTCTGTAGAAATAGTGAACCTTTGCTAGATCATCTGATTTTTCAAGAAAATGAAGAGGTAAAATTTTACATAAAATTGTCCATTTTTAATTGTGGGCAATGAATTCAAATTTATTTTTAAAAGCCACAAATCAAACAAGACGCACCTGCAGGCAGGATACAGTCTGAGGGTCCCTAGTTCAAGGCTCTATTTACTGTACATCAAATAACTGAGGATAAAAGAAGAAATGTGAGAACGCTTTAAATAAATGTTATACATTTTCATTCTTCTATTATTACACATTCATTTCATCAAACGTTTTTGAGTGCCTACCGTGAACTGATTTAGACAGTATTATAATTGCCTGGGTATGTGAATCCACCAAAGTAACAGAGTTCATCACGGTTTATAGACCTGTTAACATGACTTTTTTTTTTTTTTTTTTTTTTAGTATTTGTCAATCTCTTTAATGATTAGTTTAACAGAAGATTGGTGGAGTCTCACGTTTGCTTTTGTACTCAATTTGTTCCAGTATGTTGTTCTGGCTGAAGTATATAAAGAAAACTTGTCCTCACACAGATTCGTAGTTAGAAAAGGAAGACTTTTCCTTTTTTTTGTATAATTTATTTTATTGTTGAGAATATACACAGCAAAACATACAATTCAGCAATTTCTACATGTACAATTCAGTGACACCGACCACACTCAAGTTCTGCAACCATTCTCACCCTCTTTTTCTGAGTTGTTCTTCCCCCATTAATATAAATTCAGTGCCCCCTAAGGTTTCTATCTAATCCTTCGAGTTACTATTTTAACATGACATTTTGCTCAAACTAGTTACTCTCCAGAAATCTGGGCTAGTAATGTGTGTTTATAATATTTTTTGGCAATTCATAATATTGTCACTTCACTGCTTGCACATGTCCTTTAAGATTTTTTCCACTCTGTCAGCACTGCAAAGAATACATGCCCCCTCTCCTACCCCAGTTACCCATGCCAGAAACATGAAAGTTGTCTTTGATCTTTCTCTTGATGATTACTGGTACTGGATTGGAGATGGAAGGTCCAGAGAAGAGTCCTGTCAATTGCACCTCCAACACCTTCCGGACATCTTTATAATGAACTGCGGACCAACATATCACTCTCTTCCTTAATACCATCTAACAGCTCCCCACTGCACTTAAAATAAAATCCAAATCTCCTTAACATGACATAAAAGTCCTTCACGATCCAGACTCTACTTACCTTTCTATCCCCAACAAGCCCCCAAATCTAGCCATTCTGAACTACTTATATTTTCCCCCAAAAGTCACATGTTCTCATGCCACTATATCTTTGCACACACTGTGGCCTATGTCTGCAGGATTTTTATGCACTCTCCCTATCCATTCCAGCCCTCCTTAATTTCTTCTCCTGGCTATAAAATCAAGGCTCAACTTATGTTACCTTCTTTAGGAAGCCTTTCTTAGCTACTTTCCCCTCCCCTTTTTCTTTCCTCCCACATCCACACTAAGATTGCTTAAATGTTTCTTTCTCTATTCTCCCTTTGTGCTACGTGCTCTACCTCTAGCAGAGCATTTATTACACTGTATTACAAACTGTGTGTTTACCTCTTTGTCTCTATCTAGACCTTGCTATCTCAAGACAGTGAAAGTGTTCTTTAATCTTTGCATCCCCACTAGGACAGTGTCTGACACACAAGAAACAGAAACTCACTGTTCAAGAATTATGAAAAAATTAGTACTATCAATTTTCTTCAACCTGCTGCTAAAATATACAACAGAGGAAGTTAGCCTCTGGAATCATAAATTCTCTTTATATGCCCAATATAGTTATATTTACTAAGCTCTTTACAAGAGTACCACTACGCACTGTGTTACATATAACTTATCTATCGAAGACTACAACTGAGTTTTTTCTATGTGCATCTAAACTTCTCAGTTAAATGCAAAGCTGTCCTCAGACCTTGTTAAGAATTCAATGAGAGAAAAATCATCTATGAAGAATATGAATCAGTATGCAGTTACAGAATGCATTACTAAAACAAAAACAGTAAATTTGCCCAAAACTAGGATTCACATTATGCATTGCTCAAAGAAGAAACTCCATATTAAGAGTTGTATCTCTTTTGAAATTCCTTCATCTTTCCTTATATGTCATTATGGGTCAGGGAGCCAAAATAAAAGGGAATATAAAACTCTATTCTCTTAGAGTTTTCCTTACAGAGTCAAAAGTAAAAGTCACTGACCTTGAAATCTCCAAGGAAAATATGTATTTTAAAAATAACATTTAATGAAATTCTGAAATAAAGTTCCAAAGTTCACTAAAGTATTAGAGAAATAAAAAATGTATTGGTTACTTCTGTTTCTCCAGATATAATTCTCTATGCCTCTCAAACATTTTGGTGCAAAGATTTGGTTAACTGTATAAAATTTTATTTCAAACACTGAAAATGTTCTTAATCATTTCTACTAGCAACCTCTTCTTTCTTCTAAGGAAAAAAAAAGCTAAAAGTGCAGGACATAAAATTGGCAGAGCCAATAAGACAAAACTTTTACTTAATGCCTCAACTTACCCCATTACCTGCTTTTGCACTAAATGAATTAACTATATCTACTTCTGCACATTCATCATATTATCAGGGTTTGCCTTACTTGGCTAAGGGGGGAAAAAAACAAAACTAAGTTTCTTTTTCGGTATCTGGCATGATCCAGTAACAGTTAAACTTTCTATGAACCTAGGACAGACAAGGTTTCTTTGAACTCTGCAATGCTAATTCTCTTATCAAAGCAGTATTAGGAGGACAAAGTATAACAACAACTAATTATTCTTTAAGTATGTACAAAAAGATTCCCCTTTCCCTAAATTTCTTCACAATTAATAAAATTATTGTTCAATTTTGAACATTCCATGAAAGTTCAATCAATAATATTGCAAAAATGTTCCTATTCCTGGTACATTTATTTGAATACTCATATTTTAGGTTCCACTTTGAAAACATCCTTATTCAGAGGGCATTCTGTGGTAAAGCATGCTAAAGCATAAAACTGTTACTACAAAATAGACATAGAAAACTATTGTCAAACCACTGTTTCAGTTCTTGCCAATTTCCAGTCTTGAAAACACACATCCAAAACAAATATATTACTTACTTTTCAGTGACTTACTGAAAAACCCTATGTAATAACAATTCACCTTTATTCTGATCCTTGTGCCAAAGGCAAAGCACTCTTCTTGGGGAACTACTCATATTCTGCAGCTATGCCAGTTCTCCAGAAGCCATCAACTCAGCTAAAGAAAATATAAATGCGTCCTTTTAAAATAATCCAATACAAAACTAAAACTTAAAAGATCATTTATACAACAAAGATTAACCCTTTATTTAAAAACCACAAACTTACTGAAAACATTTAAAATATGATGCTACACACACACACACACACACACAATCAACAGAACTTTAAGAGCACTGCTATACAAAATGAGGGACTCCAACAAGGAGCCAGCACCTTAATTTGTCTTGGTTTATTTACCCTGATACATTTTGAAACTAAAAGAATATATGCTTTGTTGACTTTATAAACATTGTTACATAATGATGTCTTCAAAAATCTTAAAACACCAACATGTGTTGATACATATTTCAAAACGCAGGTAAACCTGGGGCTTTCACTTTCTTTCAAAACTAAATGTGTGGGTTTCCTTCTCAAATTCAAGCCTAAGTCTGAACTTTTCCTGCAGTTCTACTCAAACATCTCTCACTGCCTACTTGAATGCTACAACTTTTAAATTAATTTGTTTGTTTAGTAAAATATCATTTACTGAGCTACTCCAATTTGAAGGCACTGTAGTAGAGATACAAATGTGAAGATACAATCCATGCCCTCATTACAAGGCTCCCCAGACTTCCCTACTTTTGTCCTTCTATCATCATTCAGGCAAGAAATTTCAGCATCAGCTTTGACCTCATTTTCATCCATCCAAACCCCAGCCTTTTCATATAGCTACTATTCTAATTCAGAAACTCATCTCTTTGCCACAACAACCACCTCAGATTTATTATGCAACGTTTACTAAGCACAGTGCTAAGTCTCATACATGCATTATCTCACTTAATTTTCATAATAATCCTAAACGGTAGGGATTATTATTTCCATTTTACAGATAAGCAAACTGAGGCTTAGAGAGAGGAAGTAATTAATCCATGGTCACACAGTCAGGAAGAAACAAAACTAAGTCTACTGCCAGAGCCTACACTTCTATACTCCAACCTCATCGATGAATTGCATCAATTGCTTTCCAGTCTCCATTCTCAGGATTTTTACACCCTATGAATCCTTTACACTACAACATCCTAACAACTACTCTTTTGTTGTTACCAACTAAATTACGCACAAATCGTCTCCTTAACTTTATCCCTGAAGGAGAAAACAAAGTTGTATCTTCTTTTGTATTCCAAGAAAATGCTCTTACTAAGTGCTAAATTGATTGATGCAAATTCCTTCCCAAACATTTTTAATAGCTCGTGACTACTCACAGAAGTAATCCAAACACCTCTCTGTGTTTCGGATTCATATACTTCCTATTCTTTATTTCCTATTTCTAAATACAAATCCTGTTTTACACACAAAAATTACTGAATTTTAACATCTCCTCCCATATCCACCACCACCAACTGACTTAAATATGGAATTCTGCTTTACCTATTATGGAAACCTCATCCTCACTAGGCTTACAGTTTACCCCATTGCTAAAATATATATATAAACCACTGCTCTGATTTCCAAGGACTTCCTTTCCTAAAAAGATCCATATGACAAAATGCACAACAGGATAAAATTAGTGGTGTGGCTAAAAGTAAAGAGGGAAATAAGCCTACATAAAATTTATCTCCAATTCAAAGAATGAATTTGAATGATTTTATGATATAAGAATTGGAAAAATGATCCAAAGCTGGAAAATCCTTCGTTTCTCTTGTGGTCCTCTGTTTTGCAAAAAGATGCTTGTCATAAAATGACAAGACCATCAGTAAACTGGTCCTTCCAAAAGATATGATGGCTCTTACAGTAAGTCCAGTTTATTCATTTAACAATTTTTTGAGGAGTAGAAATAGTCATTAATTTATAATCTAGTAAGAGACACACTTTAAATAAACTCACAAGTAAATATATAATTACAAGTTCTGATAAATGATATAAAGTAAAAGTACACGGCAAGATGAAAGATTATAACAGTGTACTTGATTTAAGATTTGGAGGTAAAGGGTAGGGAGCATCAAGAAAAGTAGCACTTGAACTGAAAATTAAAGAATAAGCTGACTGGGGGACGGTGGTGCTGGAACAATCCAGGAAAACAGAAAAGTGCAAAGGCCCTGAGATGGGTAAGAACTTGGCACGATTGAAAAGCAGCAGCACGGATGGAGCTTAGTGAGAGAGAGGAGCATGGTGCAAGATGAAGCCAGTGAAGCAAGCAGGAACCAGGTTATGCAGTTTTATAGACCACAGTAAGGATTCTGAATTTTATCCTTACTATTCAATGTAATAAGCATTTGGTGATGGGAAATGCACGGAAGCCTTTTAAGTAGAGATGTTACTGCTGAATGGAGAAGTGATAAGGTTTGTTTGGGTTTGGGGACAAGAGTGGAAAGTGCAAGAATGGAAGAAAACAGAGCAACTAGCTAGGAGAGTACCGAAGTTGTTCAGTTTATAACAACAATTACAATAACAATTAACATTTTTTAGCCATTTACCACGTGCCAAGTGGTTATTATGGTTGTCTCATTTAATCCTCACAACAATCCAATAAGGTGGAAACTTTCACTATTCCCATTTTACAGATGAGAATACTGTGAACCAGTGAGATTAAGTCCAGGTGAAAGATGACTGTAGCTTGAACTAAAAAAAGGCACAGTGAAGAGAATAAGATTCAAGACATATATTGAAGTAGAATGGAAAGAATTTGGAGAGGGTATGGATACACAGGATAAGGGAGAAGTCAAGAATGACTTTCAAGTTTCTAACCTGTGTAACTGGATAAATGGATATATCATTTAATAAAATGGGACCCTGGAGGAAAAAGAATTTGGGTGTGGAAAGAATGACAGAGACATGTTTCAGACATATTACATCTGAAATTCCTAAGAGAAAATTCAGTAGAGATGTCAAGCAGGCAGTTGGCTACTTATATTTGGGAGCTCAAAACAAAGGGATTGGGTGGGAAATAAAAATTCTTAAATCAGCAATACAGAAATGGAATTTAAAGCTCAGGGAGAAAGAAAGAAGTAAAAGGAGAAGAGAACCTAGGGCTGAATTCCAGATACTCAAAATGGAAACACCTCTTACTAAGATCACTAATTACTTCTATGTCACCAGAGTTTTTTCAGTCTTCATTCAATTCTACGTTTCAGCAGAATTCAACACTAGTGACGGCTTCTTTCATTTCTTTTGCAAGACTCGTTCTCCTCTATCCAGTTATTAAATGTTAAGAATTCCCATTGACGTTGATCATATTCTTCAATTTGTGCAACCATTCTCACCCTCCTTTTCCAAATTGTTCCTCCGCATTAGCATAAACTCACTGCCCCCTAAGCTTCTTATCTAACCTTTCAAGTTGCTGTTGTCAATTTGATCCCACATAGATAGTTCTTTAAAAGAGCACAATGCTCAAGGCATTCTTTTTTTTTTTTTTTAACTTTTTTTCCATACAAAAATTTATACATAGTTATGTGACGTTAAAAAAAAAAAATAAAAGAATTCCTTAATGCTCCATCCTAAGCCCCATTCTTTTCTACCACTATACTCTCTCTGGAAACCCTGGTGGCATAGTGGTTAAGAGTTCGGCTGCTAACCAAAAGGTCACCAGTTCAAATCCACCAGGCAATCCTTGGAAACTCTGTGGGACAATTCTACTCTGTCCTATAGGGTCACTACGAGTCAGAATCGACTTGACGGCAATGGGATACTGTATACAATTTCATCCACATTCATAGCTTCAATTACTGCCAATATGACTCTCTCTATATATACATATCGCTATAAGTCTGAATCCACGCCACGGCAATGGGTTTTCTATGGATATACACATATACATATGCTCTTCAGTCCAAAATTCTTCTCTGAGCTCCAACGGCGTATCCAACTGCCTACTTGACATCTGCTTTTAGATAGCTCTTCCAATTAGAGACCTGTCAGGCATTGTTTTTAGTTGCCATCAAGTCAATTTTGACTCACAGCGGCTCCATGTGTGCAAAGTAGAAGTGCTCCACAGGGTTTTCCAGGCTGTGACTTTTCGGAAGCAGATTACCAGGCCTGTCTTCCGAGGCGCCTGTGGGTGGGTCTGAACTGCCAGCCTTTCAGTTAGTAGTCCAGCACTTAACCATTTGTGCCACCCAGGGACTCCTGTCAAGCATCAGCACCCCCTTCCAAAAAAAAAAAGGCGTTTACAAAGCTGAAATTTTGAGATAACTACAAAACCAAAGAGCCCTGGTGGTGCAATGGTTGAGCTCAGCTGCTCCAGCGGCTCCACGGGAGAAAGACCTGGTGATCTGCTTCCGTAAAGATTACAGGCAAGAAAACCCAGAGGGCAGTTCTACTCTGTTACACGGAGTCACCAAGAGTCGAAAACGACTCGAGGGCACCAAACAACCACCACCACAAAACCACTATAAGACAACTCTCCAGAATACAGGACTTGGTCGTCAATTACCATTTCCTTCCACGGTTCATAACCTAAAACAGATAAACCCGACAACTTAATTTGATGGCCAGAGATGGGGAACAACCAGATAGATGCACGACAAAAAACATAATTCATGCCTTTTGGGGAAGGATAGTTAAGAGGGGAAAGAAGTAAAAAATGGTCCAGAGACTGAATGAGTATCACGTCTAAGACCCAATGGGATATGCGGCAACGGAAGTTACCTGAACAGACAGCAGGCCTCATTAAGGGGCAAGTGCTGGACGACGACAGGGGCCAGTTTCGGACTGCGGAGGGCACGAGTGACAGTAAAAACCAGGTTATAGGAGAGGGAAAGCCTGGAAGCAAGCCCCAAGTGGAGTACCTGTGAGGCTAGGGACGCTCGAGGGGTTGGGGGCGGGCTGAGAAACAGCCGGGCGAACTCTAGAAGAGTGAACGCCGAGTGGGCGGACAGCGAAGCGGAGGGGGGACTGGGAGAAATAGCTCAGTTGAGAAGCCGGGCCCGCCTTACCTGTGCCTGCGAGTCGGAAGCCCCGGGACAGGCCTACCGGAAGCACAGAGTCCGCGCGGAGGGGGAGGAACCGAGAGGAAGGTAGGGATACCGACCACGGAGGAGCGGGGCCGCTCACTCCCCCAGTCTGGGAGAGCGGCTGATGGCGGGAACTGTGACCACACGCAAACACGCACGCACGCACGCACACTCGACGCGACCAAACCTGGCGCGTGCGCGCAAGCCTGTAACTCCGCCCCTCCTACGCCTTCGCCCCGCCCCAGCATCCAGTGACGCCCTGTACAGAAGCCCCGCCCCTGCCATGACTGTAGTACGCACGCGCACTTTCTATTTCAGCCCACTTTCGAGCTCCCACCATTGCCCTCCTCCTGAGCCGCAGTTGGGCATGCGCACTCACAGTCCTCCCGTGACTGCTCGGCTTTTCCCGCCCTTCACTGGCTTCCGAAGGAGGGTCAGAGTTCACGCCCCTAAGGATACCTACTCGAAGCCGGGGATACGGGGACTAGCGGGTCGCTGACGTCCTTCCTGTCCTGAATCTTAAGGGGCAAAAGACATACACTTGAACTGTTAACTCCGCAGAGGGAAAGGAGGCGGGAAGAGGTTGAGTGGGCGGGGTCAGGGGTGAGAGGTCAGAGGACTGTGAAGGGGGCGGAGCGAGCCGGAGGCGGATGGCGGCTGCGGCGGCTCATTATCTTCGGCGGCAGCGGCGCTGAAGCAGGGACGCAGATCGGGCGCGTCCGGTGGTGGGAGGAGAGCGGCGGCCGCTCCCAACATGCACAGCCTGGCGACGGCTGCGGTGAGTGGCCGGGCCGCCCGGCCTGGGCCCAAAACCCCTCCTCAGGCGTGCGTTTCGACCTCTTGTCCCAGCTCCCTGTGTCAGCCCCGAGTCCAGCTCCTTCTGTCTTGAGCCCGCGAGGCCCTGCTTCCCTCCTCGCCGCGCTTTTCCTGCGATGGGGCTGGCGGCCGCTCTCCTCGGCTGCCGGCTCTCGCGGCCTCTGTCGCTGCTCGTAGCGTTCTTTTCCGGCCCTGGGCCTGGTCCCGCGCCCGGAGCGTCTTCGCGGCCCAGGCCGGCCATTCATTGATCCCTTACCCTGACCAGCGGTTTGAGAGCGCCAGTTGTGTGCTGGGCGCTGGCGAGGTCGAGGGGGATTCCGTGGTAAATCTGACGTGGGCAGTGCTCTTGGAACTCACTGCCTAGCGCAGCGGGATAGGAATGGCTTCTAGCTCAAACCACTTGCTTTACAGATGGAAAACCTGAAGCCCGGAGAAGTGAATAAATAAGCATCTGGCTTATGGTTCTCTGCTTTTAAAACCGTTCTCACACATCTCGTTCAAACAGCCTAACACTGTGAAATAACCAGACTTTACCAGCGTGATCATTTAACAAGAAAAGCGGATCTTGTATTTCACCTGTCTGAAGTACTTCTGTGGCTTCCTAGTGCACTTAGATAAAATCCAGACTCCTTGCCATGCCCTACAAGGCCCTATGTGATGTGGTCCTTACCCACGTTTTCAGCCTTGTCTTATGTCACTTGCTCCATGTGCTTCAGCTATACTGGCTGCTTTGCTAATCCACCTACATGCGCTTTTCCACTCCAATCTGGTCTCTGTCTGAAATGCTTTTCTTACGTGTGTGTGTGTGTGTATGTGTGTGTGTCTGTCTGTCTGTCTTTCTCACACACACATGCAGCATGTGGGTGTAACAGGCTCCTCATCCCTCTGGTCTCCGCCTAAATCTGTCTCAGAGTGGCCTTCCCTGACCACCCTATTCAAAGTATCCAACTTTTCTCTTTTAGAGTACCTTTCATAACACTGATCCCAATGTGTAACTATTGTATGAGTTTACTTGTTTGTTGTCATTCTCCCCCTTGAACACAGGAACAGGGATCATATGGGTCCTGTTTACATTGTTTCCCCAGTGCTAGGACAGTTTCTGGTACTGTTTAATAACTCAAATACTTTGTTGAATGAAGCAATATAAATGAGGGAGATGACCACTGGGAACACATAACCATAATGGGAAAAAGGGATCATGTGATTTTAGTGAATTCTTCTGAATGCCAATCCTACTTTTTCAGTTTTACCAAGGACAAGTGACTTAAGGAGATAATAATGTGCTGAAATTGCATTACTAGGCAAAATGACATAAGTTCTAAATAAAGCACAAAAGAAATTGCCTTAACTTTAAATATAACAACTGAAAAAGAGGTGAGGAAGGCTAGCCTATAAAAAACATTGCTTTCTGAGATTTGATCCTTATCAACTGGTCATTTCCAGGGCCAGTGACATCTCTGCCTCCTGTAGCCATGTTTCTAGGTGTTTATAGCTGTTCAAAGTGGAGAAGTACTTTTTATATCTTAATTTGATTGCAATTTCCCTAACTTTTTTATTCTCTCTCCCAAATTTGGGAAAAAGTAAGTTAAAAAGTAAGGTTGCTGCTGGTAGGGGAGAGGCAGGTTAAGCTGCTGCTAGTAGGGGAGAGGCAGGTTAAGCTGAGGGAAATTCTTCTAAGGTTGGCTTTCTCTCAAAATCTTTGTCTTCTCCAGGATTTGTACTTTTGATACCAAGTCGTTCTCCAATTTTATTTTCAATAATGCATCTTTTGAATAGCCGTTAAAGCTGTGATACATTAAGAGTAATAAATACTCAGTGTACATTTCTTCAATTAAATTTACAGTGCCTTACATTTTACTTTAAAATTTGAACTTTTACATGTACTTGCACCTGTTACACTATTTGGACCATACAGCAGCTCTGACACGTTCTTTTGTACCATTCATCCACTGAACTATTTGATTAGTGAGGAGACTAAGGCATAGAAGAGTTGAGTCACGTCTTTCCCAATTCTTCATGTCTTTCATTAGACCAAACTGGGAATTCTGATCTGGGTAAAAGACAATAATGATGTGTATCACTCATTAGAAGATGGGAAGAGTTAATAATACATGCAACATTACCCACAATAATTTAACCCACTTGAGAAGATGCTTACATTTTGCCAAATAATGAAAATTTGTATTTGTGTGTGTGCCTTTATTCCTCTCTTCCTTTTTTCTTTAAATAGCAGGTAAGTCATCTCTTCAGCTAGGGAGATAGAAAGTACTATCAAAGGAGAATGTGATCACATGTGAATTCAGTATGTTATTTGTAGAAGGAGAGATTGAGATAATGTAGGAAGTACCTTAAATCTTGACTGTAGTCTTTTATTCCACTGAACTGTGTAGTAGACGAAGAGCCCTGGGTAAGCAGTGGTTAAGCGCTTGGCTGCTAACTAGAATGTCACCTGTTCAAACTCACCAGCTGCTCCACGGGAGAAAGATGTGACAGTCTGCTTCCGTAAAGATTACAACCTTGGAAACCCTATGCAGCAGTTCCACTCTGTTCTGTAGGGTCACTGTGAGTCGGAATCGACTTGACAGCAGTGGGTTTGGTTTTAATTAGCAGACTATTGTCATTCTTGAGGGAATACATCCTAACAACTTCGTTATTGCCTTCATAGAATATATTTGCCTTCTTTTCCTTATCTGTAAAATGGGGACAATAATACCACATAAGATTATTCTAAAGATTAAATAAGAATAACCAACTGCTTAGTGGTTGGCTAGGTTCACTCACTGGTTAAATGACTTGCTGCCAGACTTCAGCCTTGGGATTGTAGTTCCTACCTCAGCAAAGTAACAGCTTGCTTTCTCATGGATCTTGGAGGTTGCTTCAGATTAAAACTACAAATCTTCACATACCTAGAGTCATTATCTTCTATAATGAATGTTATGCTAGTGATCTGAACAGCCAAAGGTAAGCCTTTAGGAGATGCATTGGTTACATATATATTTTTTTTTTTTTTTAAATTTCCCACTAATTACCACTGACAGCTGTAGCATCCTTAAACCATTGTCTTTCCCTTACTTTCTACCTTGTCATTTTATATACTTCTGTTGAAGCTGTGATGAACTCCCAGAAGCCCTCCCCTTTGGAAAGTAGAAAGAACACTGTACACTGAAGGATCTCCTCCCATGTCTCTCATTGAAGCTTTAGGCAAATTGCTTAACTTCTCTTTGCTTCTTCACGTCCATTTTTCAAAAAGTTACCTTAAAGAATATTCTGGCCCTTATTTATAAAGATATGAGGTTAACTGAGCTAATTTTAATACTTTAAGCACTATTTAGAAAGTTCTTTTTTTCTTGGCATGGAGTTCTGGTGGCTCAGTGGTTAAGAGCTTGGCTGCTAACCAAAAGGTTGGCAGTTTGAATCCACTAGCCACTCCTTGGAAACCCTATGGGAGCAGTTCTACTCTGTCCTATAGGGTCACTATGAGTCGGAATCGACTCGAAAGGTTTGGTTTTGGTTCGGTTTGATTTTTTTCTTGGAATATCATCGTTACGTTGACACCCAAAACCACTTGTTGGGTCGTCTCCAGACTTGGGAAAATAATTCATATTTCCATCTAAGTCTGTTTTTTTATTCACTGTCATATGTTCATTGTTAGGAAAACTGACAGCTATTTTGGCCCTTGAACAGAAAGTTGTATTGATAGATTTGGCTATTTCTGTTTAAGAAAACCATCTATATCAATTTTTTAATCTATCCAAAAGGAAAAAATCACATTTAAGATAATTTCTAAATATCTATCTCCTTGTCATATTAAATGTTAAGATCTTTCAGAGATAGAAGATCAACTGTTAGTACCCTGTGTTTGTGACATTGGAGTTAGCCATTGATGACTCACTTTGGTATAAATTTCTTACCTGTATTTTAAGCTTTGTTGAAAGAAAAAGGTGTAACTTGAAATACATGGTCCATGTACAGACTGTTAAACAGAAAAGGGGAAAACAACTTCTTTCTAAATTTTGATAATGTAAACATAGGTTTTTGTTTTTTTTTTAACATCTAATAAAAGGAAGATACTGTTGACTTTAAACTTAAAATTCTTTATTGGATTTTTTAAAAGTAAGTTTTTCAACTTGGAGGGATAGTTGTGATTTCAATCCTATAAACCCTGTAGGAATCACTGATTCTAGAGAGAAGTAGACTAGAATTTAAATCTAATTCTGCTGTGTACTGCCTTTGTGACCTTGAGCATGTTTAACCTCCTTGACCCTGTTTCTTCTCAGAATTTTGAGACTGAAGTAAGGTAATCAACAGTGCCTGGTGCACAGTATGCTCAATAAATAAATACTCTATAGTTTTCATTTGATCCTTAGAGAAATTTGGGGCTCAAAAATTGCTAACTTTTGCTCTCATGATTAGTTTCCTGCTATTATTGTTATATTTTTAAATTAGGTAGTCTCCAATAGGAAAGTCATAGATGAGTTTGCTTATTTGCCACTGGGCAGTGTGTGCTGCTAGATTGAGCTCCAGATTAGCTTTGCCTCAGAAATGTATTAGTAAATTATAAATAAAAAGAATTGTCATATCTGAACTAGAAATCTTTAGAGGTGATCTTTAAATAGAGTTTCATCAGTTGTAAAATAAGGATAATAAGCACCTTGTTGTGATCATTAAATGAAACTGCGTTAATAATATATATTTTTTTTTAAAGTACAACACAATTCTCTCTCTTCCTTCACCCACCCCACCCTTTCTTTCACTCTCCACCTCCTTTCAGGAAGACATGAAATTTCAGATTGTTCTGTTTTGGTGAAAAATGTGCCTGAAAGACCTTTAGAATTCAGGAGGAGAGTAGTAGATATATTTTGGGTTTTTATTACCATCGAGATTTAGTGAAAAACTGAAGCTGTGCTTTAGTGTTGTATTCAGGAATGATGTTCAAAATAGTTTACCAGTCATCTGGTAATATAAATTAATATATTAATCAATACATCACTCAAAATGTAAAAATATTTTCTCTTTTATTCTCCAGAATAATTAAACTCCTTTATGTGTGTTATAAAATTGTGTGTGTGTTTAGTTACTGTCACTAGCTAAAATATGTCCCTGTCTGAGCCATCATACTTTGACATGGGTAACAATGTCAAACTATTTCACAGACTTTCCCATTAAAATAATGGTTGTTAAGTGACTTGTAATCTCAATAAATAGAGAACTTCTGTCAACATCAATGATACTGTTCATGGTGCTGATTGTTCTTTCAGATTCTGCCGAACTAACAGCAATAGCATTTTAATTTTTGTCTGAGATTTTTGTATATTCACTATCTCTTGCATTGTGTAGGTCACAGAAATTGCTTAAAGAAAGTCATCTTTAGATCAAACCTACTCTTTCAGGCAGATGAGGAGCTACATTAGCAAAGCAGTGAAGAACATGGGCTCTGTTGCTAGACTGCCTTGGTTCAAATCCTGGGTTTAAGTTATAGATCAGTCCTGCCACTTAAGTTCTGAATAACTTCTCTGTACCTTGGTTCCCTCATCTGTAAAATGAGAGTGATGATGATACATATTTATTTAGGACAGTAACTGACATAGAGTAAGCATTATATGTTATCTCCCATTTTTATTTTTAAAAGTTACTATTAATTCCATGACAGGTGTGTATTCAGTGGGTTTCAACTAACTCTTGCTATTAAATTAGAGATAAAATTCAGCAGGGATGATGAAAAGGAGGGTCCCTACCCCAGATGTTTCCTGGCACCAAACTGCTCTCACTGTCCTCTGCGGATGCTCTCCTGTTGATGGAATGACTGCAGAACCCATGACAAATACCTAGTACCTATAATGGCCCACATTACCACCCACCTGACATCCCTAGCTCTCTTAGAACTAAAGTCCCACAGAGGCTGCAGCTCCCACAGGTAGCTTCACAAGCTGCGAGGGGAAAAAACTACCCTTTTCCTTCTATATCATATTGTTATTCTAGGAGCCTGTGATTTCTTAAGGAGCATCATTGATGGAGGTTACAAAACAGCTTTTAGCAGATTACACCAAAGCACTTAAAGATTGTTTAAGCTACATAGTCTTCCGTCCATTTAGTTGAGCACCTTGTGGTTCATTCTGTCAAGCAAGTGAAATGATAAACATCAAGCTAAAAGCTTATAATTAAGCTTCCGTTTATAGAAGGCTGTTGTTCAAGTGGAGCCCTGGTGGAGCAATGGTTAAGAACTTGGCTGCTAACCAAAAGGTTTGCAGTTTGAACCTACCAGCTGCTCCTTGGAAACCCTATGGGGGCAGTTCTACTCTGTCCTATGGGGTCGCTATGAATGGGAACCGACTTGACAGCACACAACCACATTGTTCAAGTTGGGTAGAGTAAATTAGAGTCCACTTCAGAGTCCTTCTTAGACTTCATTCTACCCTTCAAAAAAGGCAGTTGTCCTTTTTCGTTCCTCATCATTCTGTCACATCAGGGTGTAGTGGGAACATAAAACTACTGTGAGAAGCTATGTAATACCATTCAAGAAAGTACTAGAATGTATGACTTCATACCTGTGTGAATATTAAAAAAAAAAAAAGGCCCATTGCCCTCCAGTCAATTTCTACTCATAGCAACCCTATAGAACAGAGTAGAACTGCCCCATAGGATTTCCAAGGCTGTAATCTTTACAGAAGCAGACTGCCACATCTTTCTCATGTGGAGTAGCTGGTGAGTTCGAACCACTGGCCTTTTGGTTAGCAGCCAAGCACTTAACCACTGAGACACTAAGGCTCCTTACCTCTGTGAATAAACCCACCCGTTGCTGTCGAGTCGGTTCCAACTCATAGTGACCCTATAGGACAGAGTAGAACTGCTCCACAGGGTTTCCAAGGAGCACCTGGTGGATTCAAACTGCTTACCTTTTGGTTAGCAGGTGAACTCTTAACCACTATGCCACCAGGATTTACTCTGAGCATCAGCGATCTTACCTGCAAGTGTAGGTTCCCTTTTTTTCTATCTACCTATGTCATAGTTTGGGGAGAATTACGTCAGAAAATATTGGGCATAGGGATAGAAATGACCATGTGTTTGTTAGGACTTTATAGCTAGAAGTAACAATGGCAATCATTTTTTTAGCCTACCATCTTATTTTCCAGATAAGAATAATTAAGGGACTTAACCAAGGTCCTGAGGCTTTTGACAAGTGTGAAGAATTACAGAAATGCTGAAATTTTATGGAAATGGTAATACTGTGATTCTTCAGCACAATATTGAAAACATGCTCTGTTAATCTGTTTATGTTGTCCCTAGATGAGTAAGTAATGAATGGTTCTCAAAGGGACGGAAATGTGGTAAATATAAGAATTATTAGAGGAGGAGCTTTTCCAAATGACACAGATTTGCTTCTCCTTGGAGGGGATGCCAGAATTACTTGGAAGGGACTAGCAGTAGGTGGAGAGGGTATAACTTTTCTCTCTCAAAAACTATTTTAGGCATTTGGTTAAAAAAATAGTTTTTGCAGGAAGTTTTATTGTATGCAATGAAAAGTAAGTCTCCTAGATCCCCAACCTTAGAGGTAACTGCTGTTAGCAGTTTATTGTGTGTCCTTCTAGAAATGTTGTATGTAAATCTAGGAATATATATATGTATATTGGAAGCATATTATATATGCTGTTCTGCACCTTTTTAAATTTTTTTTGTTTTTTATTTCATATCAGCACATTTAACACTATCTTATTTTTATTGAAAGAAAGTGTGCCAATATATTTAACCAGTCTCTTATTGATTGATATTTGTTGTTTCAAGTTTTCTGCTTTAAAAACAATACAGCAGTAAAAATGGTATATGTCTTTAGTACAGCCCTAGTACACCTCAAGTATACCTTTAGGATAAATTCCTAGATATGGAATTACTGATCACAGGGTGTATACAGTTTAGATTTTGGTAGATTACTGCCAAAGAGGTTGAATTAATTTACATCCAAGTTTATGTATTTGCAAAAGTTCCCCTGGTGTTTATGGAAGTATTTCCCCCTAAAGCACTATTATAGAATAAGACTTGGTTTGACTAATGAAACTTACATGTGTACTTTCTTATTTTCACCTTGAAGCCTGTGCCTACGGCACTGGCTCAAGTGGATAGAGAAAAGATCTATCAGTGGATTAATGAGCTGTCCAGTCCTGAGACAAGGGAAAATGCTTTGCTGGAGCTAAGTAAGAAGCGAGAATCTGTTCCTGACCTTGCACCCATGCTGTGGCATTCATTTGGTACTATTGCAGCACTTTTACAGGTGGGTGTATATTGATGAGTAGCAGTTCAATCCTGTTCATCACATTTTCTTTGTGTATCTCTCTTTGCCCAAATGAGTTTGAAGACTTTAGGAGGATGATTCTTTAAATGTTAGCATTCATAAGAACCTGTTTTAGAAAAATCTAAGGTGCTTGTAAAATGCAGATTCTAGGATTCTACCCAAGAGATTCAGTTTATTTTCTGGGTGGGCCCTAAAATCTATATTTTTAACAAGCACCTCCCCTGGCCCAGGTAACTCTGATGCAGGTGGTCTGAGGACTAACCTTTGAGAAACACAGCTTTAGGATTACTGCAAGATGATCCTACATGATGGGGAAGAAGGTGGAAAATAGGGTGTAAGGATTGCAAGGTATATCTGGGGAAAGAAAATGTTATGGTAAAGATATAACAGATATAGTATTAAACATGAGTACACTTGTGCATTAAACAACAAATATTGGAAACTTGGTTCTAACCACAATGTCATTGGTGGGGAAAAAATTGATATGGTACAGCCCCCAAATAGTGAAATGATCATCCTTTCAAGATGTCCAAAATTCCTAATTGGATTAACTTTTCAGATCTGTTAAATTCACATTCCATCTGTGCTTCCTGTAGCCAGGAAATAAAGGTTTGTTACGGGAACTTTTTATTTATTT
>NW_004443977.1:9640451-9717731 GCF_000243295.1 Trichechus manatus latirostris
TTACTCTTTTGGTGAAGTCTTTTGAAGAGCATAGGTGTTTGATTTTTAGAAGATCCCAGTTATCTAGCTTATCTATTGGGTTTTGTGCATTGATGGTTATGGTTTGTATCCTGTTAATGCCATGTACTAAGGTCTGAAGTGTTGGTCCTATTTTTTCTTCTATGAACTTTATAGTTTTAGGCTTTATATTCAGGTCTTTGATCCTGTTATGGGAACTTTTTTATGTAAAAGTTTTATAATTAAAATAATGGAATTTTATTCAACAGATTATCACCTTTGGACAGAGAGCACGTACATTCACTGCTGTGTATCCATATCCCCACTCATATACCCATGCTCTTATCTCCTCCTTTTTATAGTTGCTACCTAACCAAACTCGGACTTTTTTGTGAGTCACTGTGGTTGACCTACTAACACTTTCTGGCCACCTATCTCATTGCTGTAACTTAAAGGGGAATGCTGACAAAAGGAAGGATTATAAAAATATTAGGATCTCTCAAGCAGAAGCCTCTACAGATGCAGGATATAGAGTACAGGTGCAGTAGAATGATGGGATGCAGAACTCAAATACTAGTAAAAAGACCAGACTTAATGGTCTGACTAAGACTGGAGGTGCCCCGGAAAGCACGGCCCCTGGTCTCTCCATCACCCCAGAACTAAAACAGTTTCCGAGGCCAACTCTTCAGGCAGGGATTGGACTGGACTGTGGGACATAAAGTGATACTCGTGAAGAATGTGCCTCTTAGACAAGTAGATATAAGAGACCAAAGGGGCAGCTTCTGTCCAGAGGTGAGAGGGGAAGGCAGAGAGAGTTAGGAGCTGGTTGAATGTTCATGGGGAATTGGGCGGAGGGGAGGAGTGTGCTGTCGCAGAATGAGGTGAGCGGTTGGGCTCTCATAACAGTGTATGTTTAAAAAAAAAAAAACAATTCTGTATGGAAGACTAACTTGAAATGTAAACTTCATTTAATTACATCAATAAATGTAAACATAAAATCCAAAAAAAAAGAAGAAGTACAGGTGAACACAGTTGCCTCTATAGATCTTCCTAGAGACATATGTAGAAATGTCTTGTCTAGTAAATTTCAGTCAAGTATGTTTGGGATAAAAGGGTAGGAGCATTATTTGTTTATTTTTGTTCTGTCTTTGATGGTTCAGTTCTTGCAGGACTGAACCATTTTTTTAAATTTTTGCATTAAGTTTTGGGGATCAGTTTACTAATAAGTTATTTCTTGTTCATCTGATGCTGATTTCTATTTTTAAGGAAATTGTAAATATTTATCCATCTATCAATCCACCCACCTTGACAGCACACCAGTCAAACAGAGTTTGCAATGCTCTTGCATTACTGCAATGTGTGGCATCACACCCAGAAACCAGGTAAATGCTTTGTGTGGGATTTATATTGAATTTGGTCCTAAATTTCCTCTGAGTGATGAGGGGAGGGGTATGCAGTGGGATATACGAATGTGTGTATGTGCGTGTGTGTCTCGTCAGGACTCCTGTTTACTTTTTACCCATTCATAGCAGTGAAGTTTAAAGGATCTGTGTTCACATCTCAGGAAAGGTAATTATGTGCCAGGCATACAACTAATTCTCCCTCTTAAACTCATGGTAGGCATCACTGTGCCATGTGGGAAGCCATGGTAGGAGTTCAATAAATATTTTAATCCAGCCCTTTTTCCCACTAAGCCCAGATTTGGCCTCAGAATCCTTAACACAGTGTTCTAGGTAGCCTCTATAATGGATGGGAATTGGCATGTGAGTTGAAACTTTTCTCCCATCCTGCCATAGCTGAAAAATTAAGAAAAGGGAAATTCTGTTCTGGAATCTGCTATGTGGCCTTTTATGGCTTTAAGGCACTTAATAGTCATTTCATTAAAGGTTTTCCTCTCTCTGTAAAGTTTCTTTATGAAATCTGAGTGCTAGGCTGGCACTAACCCTTTTGGGCTTTAGAGAAGTTACCAATAAAATTACTTTTAAGTACTAAAGAAAAACACAAGAGTACTTTGTGTGTTAAAAATCTTGGGTGTTGTGCAACTATAAATAATAGTATAAAGTAACAGATCAGTTTCCATATTTATTACCTGACATACAGCTGCAGATTGAAGTGAGTTTAGAATACTTTGTGTATCAGAAAGGACTAAAAACAAGAGTGTGCATTTAAGCATAGCAGATAAACCTGATAATGGCTGCTTTGTTTTGTTTTCTTGGCTTATAAGGTTTTGTTTGACTGCACCTGTGAATATTATTCAGTCATAGATTAGATGAGGGAGGGAATCTAGGCAAATCTCTTGAGCAGTTAATAGCATTTTATGACCTGTTTTTAAAATCTGCAGTTGACTATTTTAAATTAATCCATTTTGAAGGTACTTGGTACTGATTACAGGGAAAATGACATATTCTCTTAACCATTAGCCTAAACTAGGGTTTGTCAACCTCAGCACTATTGATATTTTTGACTGAATAAGTCTTTGTTGTGGGCAAGCAGGAGGGGGCTGACCTGTGCATGGCAGGATGTTTAACAACATGCTTGACTTCTGCCTGCTAGATGCCAATAGCACCTCCTCAGTTGTGACAACCAAAAATGTCTTCAGATACTGCCACATGTCCCCTGGGAAGCAAAATTGCCCCTAATCGAGAACCACTGGTCTGGACTAATGACCAGTAACATTTTTTCCTGAGGATTCTTTGCTCTGGCAATGTTATAGGCCTTACAGAATTAACCACCCAGGAATTTGAATGTTCAAGATCAGTAGAAATCAACTCTGGGCAGTGAACATGATTATTTTTTTCTTCCAGGTCAGCATTTCTTGCAGCACACATCCCCCTTTTTTTGTACCCCTTTTTGCACACTGTCAGCAAGACACGTCCCTTTGAGTATCTTCGGCTCACCAGCCTTGGAGTTATTGGTAAGTTGTTAGGGTTGTTTTTGTAAGCCTGAAATCGTCGTTCATAATAGTAGTCTAGATTGGGCGTTTCACCTTGCCTCTTCTAGCTTTTGTTCACCAATTGTTTAGTTTTGTCTTTGAGGTTGAGCTTATTTTCATTAATAAGTGAGAATCAGGAACATGATGGTTCTTATCAAGCACCGTAGTGAGTGTTGTTAATAAGGCTGTGGAGATTAAATAAGCCTATTTGTGATTACATGCAGCATATATGTAGAACCATTTACTAGAATTGTAGGGAGAGTAAAGATTGAATAGAGAATATTATTTCAGGAATAAGATTTTGAGTTTGGAATTTTTTGTCTGTCTTTCTCACTTCTAACTGTTCTCCCATAACGAAAGCAGTTAAATCTTCTTAATGCTTTATATACGTTCACTATGGGGGACGTGTCTAAAATAATTTTTACTCAAGAAAGTGATAAATAAGCCATTTCAGATCTCAGGCTCCTGGGTGGTAAAGAATTATCTTTGGATTTGTGGAAGGTAACACATATAAGAAAGTTTCTTTTTCAGATCACCTTTTTTCAATGTCTCTTTCTCATAAATTTTTTTAGGTACTGAACAAACAATAAGAACATTGATTATACAAACTTTATTTTATTGGATTATTGTTTTTATGCTCAATTGGTATTTACATCTCTATGATTATTAACCATAAATCAGAAAGTAAAATTTTAAAGTTTGGCATTTTCAAGACATATTTCCAGATACATTTTATTCCACTTTTAAGGATCAATCATTGTCTCATATACTCCAAGTGAATGTTATTGTTTTTTGCGTCTCCCTGCAAGTGGTATTCTAATTAGAAATTTTTCCAACATAAACTTTTCTGCTTTTAAGCTATAAAAATTTCTCATGCAGGGTTTAAAACATCAACATGATTCCAGCCAAAAGAAAACATTTATATCCTTAACTCTGACTCAGTCGTTCTACTTCTGATTTTTTTGACCACTGCAGTAGGATGGTGCATTTATAGGGTGTTAGGATAAAGGTTAAGAATAGGGGAATGAAAAAAAAAGACTTGGACAGTACTAAGCCAGTTGTCTGCCCTTGCATATATTTTCTGGAACTCAATTTATCCAAGTCAGTTGAGAGAGAAACAGAAGGTGAATATTTGGGCCAAGAACATTTTGCTTACAGCTCAAGGGTTATCATACAAGTTTGAATATAAATGAAGTAATACACAAGGGAAATTAAAAATATTTGTAATAGAGTAAAAGTGAAAACAACATATCAAAATTTATGGGATGCAGCTAAAGCTGAACTTAGACAAATTTATAGCATTAAATACTTAGAAAGGTCTCTAATCAGTGGTCTAAGCTTCCACCTTAAACTAGAAAAAGAGCAAATTAAACCAAGGCAGACAGAAGGAGGGAAAAAAAGAAAGAGGGCACATTATTATAGACTTTACGTACATTAAAACAATAATAAGGAATACTACTAACAACTCTACTCCTATAAGTTTGACAACTTCAAATGGACGAATTCTTCCAATTAAAAAATGGGCAAAGGAAATGAACAGACACTTGACCGAAGAAGACATTCAAGCGGCCAACAAATACCTAAGGAAATGCTCGCGATCACTAGCCATTAGAGAAATGCAAATTAAAACCACAGTGAGATACTATCTCACCCCAGCATTACTGGCACGAATCAAAAACACTGGAAATAACAAATGTTGGAGAGGCTGTGGGGAGATTGGGACTCCTGTGCACTGCTGGTAGGAATGCATAATGATACAACCATTTTGGAAAATGATATGGCGCTTCCTCAGAAAGCTAGAAATAGAAATACTGTACGATCTAGGAATCTCACTCCTAGGAATATATCCTAGAGAAATAAGAGCCATCACACAAATAGACATGTGCACACCCGTGTTCATTGCAGCATTGTTCACAATAGCAAAAAGATGGAAACAACCTAGATGCCATCAACAGATGAATGGATAAACAAACTATGGTACATACACACAATGACGTATTATGCAACAATAAAGAACAATGATCAATCTGTGAAGCATCTCATAACATGGATGAAACTGGAAGACATTATGCTGAGTGAAATAAGTCAATCACAAAAGGACAAATATTGTATGAGACCGCTATTGTAGAAACTCATGAAAAAGTTTACACACAAATAGTAACAATCTTTGTTGGTTACGAAGGATGGGAGGGGTGGGAGGGAAATACTAAATAGACAGTAGATAAGTGGTAGCTTTGGTGAAGGGTAAAACAGTACACAATACTGGGGAAGCCCCCATAACTTGTACAAGGAAAGGTCATGGAAACTCCATAGACACATCCAAACTCCCTGAGGGACCGAACTGCTGGGCGGAGGGCTGTGGGGACCATGGTCTCAGGGAACATCTAGCTCAATTGGCATAACACAGTTTATAAAGACAATGTTCTACATTCTACCTTGGTGAGTAGCATCTGGGATCTTAAAACCATGTGAGCAGCCATCTAAGATACTCCACTGGTCTCACCCTTTCGGGAGCATGGGAGACTGAAGAGAACAGGATACAAGGAAAAGATCAGTCCAAAGGACTAATGGACCACAGCTACCAAGGCCTCTACCAGACTGAGTCCAGTACAGCTAGATGGTTCCCAGCTACCACCACTGACTGCTCTGACTGGGATCACAACAGAGGGTTCTGGACAGAGCCAGAGAAGGATGTAGAACAAAATTCTGAGACACAAAAAAAGACTAGATTTACTGGCCTGACAGACTGGAGAAACCCCGAGAGTATGGCCCTCAGACACCCTTTTAGCTCAGTAGTTAAGTCACTCCCAAGGTTCACCGTTCAGCCAGGGATTGGACAGCCCCATAAAACAAAACAGGACTAATGAGGCACAGCAGTCCAGGGACAAGGACTAGAAGGCAGGAGGGGACAGGAAAGCTGGTGATAGAGAACCCAAGGTTGAGAAGGGACAGTGTTGACATGTCATGGGGTTACTAACCATTGTCATAGGGCAATATGTGTACTAACTGTTTAATGAGAAACTATTTTGTTCTGTAAACCTTCATCTAAAGTACAAAAAGAAAGAATTATCTCTGAGATCAAATTGACAACAGCAACTCAAAAGGTTTGATGGGAAGCCTAGGGGACAGTGAGTTGAAGACAATGGTGATGGAGTAATTTGGAAAAGGATAGTGAGAATAGCAGCACAACTGGAAGAATGTAATCGATGTCACTGAATGGTACGTGTAGAAACTTTTGAAATGATGTAATTTTGGCTATTATATTTTCAGTAAAAAAAAGGTCCTCCGAGGTTGAGAAGGGAGAGTGTTGACATGTTGTGGGGTTGTTAACCAATGTCATAAAACAATATGTGTACTGACTGTTTAATGAGCAACTATTTGTTCTGTAAACCTTCACCTAAAGTACAATTTAAAAAAAAAAAAAAAAAGGACAAATTCTTTAAAAGACACAATCTGCCAAGACTCACTCAAGATAAAAATAGATAATCGGAATAGTCTTATATCTATTAAATAAATTGCTTTTGTAGGTAAAAACTTTCTAACATAGAAAACTCTAGGCCCAGATGGCTGCACTGGTGAATTCTACCAAATTTTTTAAAAAGAGATAATACCAATTCTATAAAATGTTTCCAGAACATAAAAGAGGAACACTTCTTAGTGCTTTTTATGAGGCCAGCATCACTCTGACAATAAAGCCAGACAAAAATATTATTAGAAAAGGACACTAAAGACCAGTACCCTCATGAACATAGATGCAGAAATCTTTAACAAAATACTAACAAATCAAATCCAGCAATATCTAAAATGGATCATTGCAATCAAATAAGGTTTATTCCAGGAATGCAAGGCTGGTTCAACTTTCAAATATCAGTTAATGTGACCATATCAAGCGATTAAAGAAGAAAAATCACATGATCATCTCTGTAGATGTAAAAAAAAAAAAAAAAAAAGCCATTGACAATTCAGCATCATTCATGATAAAAACTTCCAACAAGCTAGGAATGGGGGAGGGGGAGACCTTTCTCAACCTGATAAAATGCATGTATTTAAAAGACTCCTACAGCTAACATAGTTAATGTTGAAAGACTAAATGCTTTCCTCCTAAGGCTGAGAACAAGGCAAGGCTGTCCACTCTCACCACTCCTATTCAGTATCATTTTGTATGGCCTAGCCAGTGCAATAAGACAAGAGAAAGAAATAAACGACATACAAATTGGAAAGGAAGAAATAAGACTTATTCACAGACAACTTGACTGACACACAAAATCCCAAAGAATCTACAAGGAAGCTGCTAGAACGAATTAGTTTAGCAGGGTTGCAGAATACAAAGTCAGTATTCAAAAAATCAATCTTATTTCTGTATACTAGCAATAAACAATTAGGAATGGAAAATTTTTTAAATTACCATTCATAACAGCACCAAAATAACATGAAAAACTTGGGTAGAAATCTTACAAAATTTGGGCAAGATCTGTAGCTGAAAAAAACACTGATGAAAGAAATCAGAGGAGACCTAAATAAATAGATACACCATGTTCACTGATTGAAAGACTCAATATGGATGGCAGTACTCCCCAAAGTAATCTATAGATTCAAAGCAATTCTGACAAAATCCTAGCACAATTTTTTGTTGAAATTGACAATTTATATGAAAAGGCAAAGGAACTAGAATATACAAACATTTTTTTAAAAGAACAAAGATAGAAGATACACACTACCTAATTTCCAGACCTACTGGAAAACTATAGTAGTAAAGATAGTGTGATATTAGAGAAAGGACAACCATGTAGATCTATGGACCACAATGGGGACTCCAGAAATAGACCCATATATATGGTCAGTTGTTTTCTGACAGGTGCAAAGGTAATTTAGCAGAGAAAGGATTATCTTTCCAATAAATGGTGCTAGAACAATTGGATATCTGTATGAGAAAAAAAAAAATGAGCCATAATCCATACCTTGTACCCTATACAAAAATTAATTCAAAATGGATTATAGACCTACATGTAAAATCTAAATTCAATAGTAATAGACATATGCTTTAGGCTGTATTAGTAAATTATGTTACGTGTTGGTTGCTGTGGGGTTTAGATATATATAACATTTATAGATTGCCAGTTCTGATTAAAGCAAATGATATTCCTTAATTGAATTTAGTTATTATAGGTCCAAGTAACCAAGGCCTTTCATATAAAAGCTAGTAATGCATTAGATGGCTTAAGGAGCAGTCATTTGCTCAATGGTGCAGTGCTTCCCTGTATACAGAATGAAGAAAATATCATTAAACTGTGTCTGAAACCTGATTAGTGGTATTAATAGTCTAAAAATCCATAGAATAATAGGTTTGGAATGAATTTTAGAAATCATCTGTTCCAACTGATTTTATAAAGAAACAGGCATACAAAGGGAAAGTAACTTTATCTATCAAACTTAAGTAAATTAGTTGCAGAACCAGGAATCAAATCCAGGTATGTGTTTGTTTCTTGTTTGTAGCTATGTTTTTCTCTTGGGTATACCATACAATCTTTGTGCTCTTTGGGAAAAGGGGCCATTGAATAATCAGGAAGTAATGTTTGTTTATGCCCATTGAGAAGCAGTATTCAGACTGGTACCATTTCTTTGCTACCTGGAAATATACTTTAATAGTGATGCAGAATTCTTCCCCCTCACTGGGAATTGGAAAGAAACATAGTTGGAGAATAGATTGGTGATACTATTTTAACATTGTCTACCAAGAGTAATAGAAAAATTATTTCGATGGCTAAACTGCTAACTACGTGATGAACCAAACTTGATACCTGATCTTTCAGTGCTGACTGATGTCAGTCAGCCTATGCTTTTCTTCTTTTTTTTTTTTTTTTAACATGGGTATGAATCTGATTCCCTGACACACAGCCACAGTTTGTGTTCTGTGTTATTTAAATTTCCCAGCTAGTTGGGTAAACAAAATGAATTTTAAATGAGATCCTGACTCTAAAAATAATTTTTGTCCATATTTTCTTTAGGGGCCTTGGTGAAAACAGATGAGCAAGAAGTAATCAACTTTTTATTGACTACAGAAATTATCCCTTTGTGTTTGCGCATTATGGAATCTGGAAGTGAACTTTCTAAAACAGTATGTATTTTTAGCTTAATTAGATTCTACATCATAGTGGCTCTTTAGCTGCTTCTCATTATGGTTCTGGGATTGTTTTCTTCCTCTCTTCAGGCTTTTTTGAACCTTTTATGAATTTTTTTTCTTTTAATAAAAATTGTTATAGAATTATCATTAAAAAACTCAGACCATTCAGAAGGATATCAAATTAAACATGAATTTCTCTCTTGTCTCTGAACCCACATCCCATACCACAAATCTATTATTTCATTATGCTGATCTATGAGGAGAAAATTATTTTAAATCTCACATCTGGAAAAGGTAGAGAAATTCAGAGAGAATAGTTGGGATAAATAGACCTTAATATAGGCCATGGATAAGTATTGGAGTATTTAAATAGAAGAAGAAAATGTTAGAATTATTACATGGTAACTAGCTGTTTTCTGTCACCTCTAATGTCCTAACAATGTTTTTCAAGCTCTGAACAGTCATGACCTATCTCTATTCAGAATCCTCTAAGGGTTGTTCTCTACTATCTACAGAACCAAGAGTTCTTTACCTGGGTTCCTTGGATGAGCTTCTGGATGATTTGCATGCAAAATTTTATGCATATACAATAATTCTGAGCTTTGTTATAGCTCTCTTCAGATTCTCAGTGGAGTGTATGAACCCCCTCCCCCAAATACAGAGTTTAACACCCTAGCCTTCCCTTGAATTAACAGGCAAACAGGCATATGGCATTAATGCTGATCCTCTAACCACATGCTTAGAAGTTTTTCCATTTTTGGCAATCACTTCTCTTGGTCTATGGTTGATTATTATTGAGAGCACAGACACAAATAACACTTTTCCCATATTGCATGATTTGTTGTCTTTCAGAATTGTTCCAGCTGTCAAACTATATATCTCATGTACACCCTTGTAACGTTCATTGTTTTCTCATCACTTTCAAGTTTCAATCTTTTTAATTCTCTTTGTTTCCATTGTGTATCTCTTCTTAGTAGCACTTTCCACTCTCTCACTGCTTATGCCTTATCAGACATGGTGGGACTAATTACATTTTCTTTTTTTTTTTTTAAACCTCAAAAGGAAGCTCAATTTGATAAAAGTACATTGCCATTGAAAATTGATAGCATTGATGTATTTTTTGCTCTGGAATGTACCTTTGTTCATATGTATGACGTGCTTATAAATTCTAAGTTCATAAGTAGATGACCTATGCGCAATTTTTGTGACCCTTTGAGAACCTGGTGCTCTTATACACTGTTTTTGAGAATCAGAAGTCTTAAAATTTTGTTTGTGCTTAGTGCTTCTGCTTCTAGAAATACTAAGGACGTAATTGTGAATGCATAAGTGTTTAGCTACAATGTTTATTGCTATACTCTACATAGTATTGAGGTATAGGAAATAATATAAATAAGTAACAATACCTAGGGATATTGGAAATAATATAAATAAGTAGCAATACCTACGTATCCCATTGCCACTGAATCAATTCCAACTCATAGTGACCCTACAGGACAGAAGTGCCCCGTAGGGTTTCCAAGGAGCGACTTGGTGGATTTGAACTGCTGACCTTTTGGGTAGCAGTCATAGCTCTTAACCACTACTCCACCAGGGCTCCAAATAGCAATAAGTGATTAAATAGTTCATGATATGTTCATATAATGGAATACTGTACAGCCATGACAAATACATTGTGGAATAGATTCCATATATTGACATGGAAAGATAGTCAAGACAAATTAAGTGACTATGTAACAATACAAAGACTATGATTAGATTTTTGTGTTGAGGAAAAAAAAACTGAGTTTATAGTGGTTATCTTGGGATAGTAGGATTATAGGATTTAAATATCTCTATTTCCTGATTTTCTGTAATAACTACCTCAGTTATTACCTCTCCCATCATAATAATCCCTCCCCTGTTTCCATTCCTTATCCAGAACTAGATCCGTCCCGTCTCTAGGTTCCCATTGACCTTTATGCATTAACTGGAATACTTCCCATATCTTGCCTTTTATAGTCAGTCCCTGGCTTGTCTTTCTCCCTTTGCTCCATGCAAGCTGGGACCTTGTGTTCACTTTTTATGTGCAACACTTAGTGTAACACTTTGTCCATAATAGGTACCCAGTTAAGCAGAGGTTCTAGATCAGGGCTGTGTTACAGGCTGTGAAGTGTTTTAAAAATACAGATGTCCAGATTCCATTCTTGACCTACTGAGTCATTCTCCAGGGTGGTCAAATCTGAGCATTTGTGTTTTTTAAAAAATCCCTCCAGGTGAGTGTTCAGTGTAACCAATTTGGAAAGCTGTTGGGCAGTATCCACTAAAGCTAAACATAAGCCTACTCTATGGCCCAGAAATCCCACTCCTAGGTATATACCCAAGAGAAGTGAGAAGCCAGACACCTATGAGTTCATATGTGTTCAAGAACAGAAAAACCAATCAGTGGGGATAAGTCAGAATAGTGGTTACCTCTAAGGGAAGGGTATTGACTAGGAAAGGGCACACAGGGATCTTCAAGGGTATGAGAAATGTTCTGTATTTTAATCTGATTGTGATTCAGAAATGTGTACATGGATAAAAATTCGTCAAGCTACACTTGAGATTAGTATACTTTATACATTTTACTGTGTATATGTTTGTATTAGTTTCTTATCACGGCTAAAAAAAAATTAGCACACACTTAGTGGCGTAAAACAACATAAATTTATTCTCTTTCAGTTTTGGAGGGCACAAGTCCAAAACTTGTTTCACTGAGCTAAAGTAAAGATGTGAGCAGGGCCACATTCTCTCTGGAGGCTTTAGGGGAGAATCCATTTCCTTGCCTTTTCCAGCTTCTAGAGCTGAATTCTTTGGCTCATAGCCCCCGGGAGTTTAGCATCTTCCAGTTTCTCTCTGCTTCTGTCACATCGTCTTCTCCTCTGTTAAATCTCCGTCTCACAAACACTTGTGATTACATATAGGGGCCACCTGAATATTCCAGGATAATCTCCCCATCTCAAGATCCTTAATTTAATCACATCTGTGAAGTCGTTTTTGCCATGTATGGTGACATTAACAGGTTTTGGTGATTAGGATGTGGCTATCTTTGGAGGTCATTGTTCAGCCTACGACAATGTTATGATCGTCCCTCAGTATTCGAGGAGGATTGGTTCCAGGACCCCCCGTTAATACCAAAATTCGAGGATGCTCAAGTATCTTATATAAAATGGCGTAGTATTTGCATATAACCTGCCTACATCCTCCCATATACTTTAAATCATCTCTAGATTACTTATAATGTCTAATACAATGTAAACGCTGTGTAAATAGTTGTTATGCTGTATTGTTTAGGGAATAATGACAAGAAAAAGTCTGTATATGTTCAATACAGATGCAGCCATGGTAGGCCTAACTACATTGTACATGTCAGCAACAGCGTAACATTTTTTTTTTAATATTTTCAGTCTATGGTTGGTTGAATCCATGGAAACAGAAGGCCAACTATACCTCAGTAAAATAAATAATTCCCGCAAATGGTTCTGATGAGCATCCAAGGAAGAGGCTCATTTTAAGAAATATTTGATTTTAATTAAACTAGCATTTTTTTAATCCCTTCTTTGTAAAGGGTAATGAGTTTAGGTTGAGGGAAGAAGAATTGAGACTGGATAAAAGCTTCATAGCCATAAAATTCTTTATTGCTATTAGAACAATTTTTGAAGAGCGATTTAAAAATCTTAGTTTTTCAAGATCTTTTAAGAATAGAAAAGGCCTTACCTCATTTGGAAGAGATGAGGTATAAGTGGCTGTCATGGATTCAGTTGTGTCCCCCAAAAATATCTGTCAGCTTGGCTGGGTCATGATTCCCAGTATAGCACGATGATGAGATCACATGTGATCTCCTTATGTGTTGTAAATTCTATAACTGTGATGAGGTTATACTGATGAGGTTGACAAGATCAATGTCTTAATGCAATCTCTTTTGAGATATAAAAGAGAGAAGCAAGCAGAGACACATGGGAACCTCATACCACCAGGAAAGCAGTGCTGGGAGCAGAGCGCATCCTTTGGACCTGTGGTTCCTGCACAGAGAAGCTCCCAGAGGCCAAAGGAAGACTGATGACATGGACTTTCCTCCAGAGCTGATGGAGAAAGTGTTCCCCTGGAGCTGACACCCTGAATTTCGACTTGTAGCCTACTGGACTGTGAGAGAATAAATTTCTCTTTGTAAAGCCATCCACTTGTGGTATTTCTGTTGGAGCAGCACTAGATGACTGAGAGAATTTGGTACCGAGAGTGGGGTGCTGCTCTAACAGATACCTAAAATGTGGTTTTGAGACTGTGAATGAATAGAGGTGAGGCAGCAGCAGAGGACCAGCAGTGGCAGAGAACCTGCAGCAGCATAGAAGGGGCAGCAACAGAGAACCAGCAGCAGCAGAACGAGGAGACCAGTGTGAGACAGCGCTGGAGCCAACCCACGGAGCGAGAGAGCTGAGTGCCTGTGCGCTGGAGGCTTCCTGGCGGACTGGGGTGCCTTTGGGCACTTATCGGTAGAGTTAGGCTTGCTGATCCACAGAGCGAGGGAGCTGAGTGCCTGTATGCAGGAGGCTTCCTGGCGGAGTGGGGTGCCTCCAGGCACTTAATTGGTGGAGCTACTGAGCTTTGGAACATTTGCCCCAGCAGGGCAGATGCAAGCGCGAGGCCCGAGGGCCAAGAGGCCACAGAAAGCAGAAGCTGAAGAGGCAAGGAACACAAGAAGCCAAGCTGCCTCAGCCTCAAAAGGTATGGTCATGACCTCAAGGGTTTCAAAGGGTGGAGCCATGGCCCCTGGTGTTTCTAAGGGTGGAGTTGTCACTCCGATGGACTAGGAGAATGGTGCGCCTAAAGCTGAGGGAGCAGAGTTGGCTGTCCCAGTGGGCCTGGAAGGCGGAGCTGAAGCCCAGGGCCGAGGGGCCTCCACTCAGAATCTGGAGACTGTTGCCAATACCTAGAGTCTGGAGGGCAGGGCTATTGTGTAAATTGTCTCAGAGAACAGAGGATTCTTTTCAAGCCTTGAGTGCTAATGTAATGTGTTCTGCTAACTTGCTTGATGCCTGTTATTCCTTCTTTCCCTGCAATTTCTCCGATTTGTAATGTAAATGTCTAGCTTGTGCCTGTTCTGCCATTGTACCTTTGGAAGCAGGTAACTTGTATTCTAGATTTCACAGATGAAGAGGAATTTTTGGAATTTGGACTTGGAGTTAAGGCTTTTGCTGTGATATGATGACATGAGTATATTTTGTGTGTTGAAAGGACGTGAATTTTTGGGGGCCAAAGGGTGGAGTGTCATGGATTCAGTTGTGTCCCCCAAAAATATCTGTCAGCTTGGCTGGGTCATGATTCCCAGTATTGTATGATTGTGTTATCTGATGTGATTTCCTTATGTGTTGTAAATTCTATCACTGTGATGAGGTTATACTGATGAGGTTGACAAGATCAGTGTCCTTAATCCAATCTCTTTTGAGATATGAAAGAGAGAAGTGAGCAGAGACACATGGGAACCTCATACCACCAAGAAAGCAGTGCTGGGAGCAGAGCGCGTCCTTTGGACCTGAGGTTCCTGCGCAGAGAAGCTCCCAGAGGCCAAAGGAAGACAGATGACATGGACTTTCCTCCAGAGCTGATGGAGAAAGTGTTCCCCTGGAGCTGATGCCCTGAATTTGGACTTGTAGCCTACTGGACTGTGAGAGAATAAATTTCTCTTTGTAAAGCCATCCACTTGTGGTATTTCTGTTGGAGCAGCACTAGATGACTGAGACAGTGGCCCATGGAAAAGAGAATGGCTCTGGCATTCAAACTAGGTTTGAGTCCCAGCCCTGTGACTTAGTAACTTTGTCCCTTGGGACCTTAACCTGACAAGATTATTTTATTGGCTAGCAGTTACACCTGGTACATAGTAGGTGTTCAGTAATTGAGAAAGTCTCTGGGTTTTTAAGAATCTGATAATTACCCTGAACTTACCCTTTAATGTAAAACAGGAATAATAATGGTACCTACCTCATAGGCGTATTGTGAAAATAATATAAGACATGTAAAGCCTTTAGAAAAATTTCCAGTACAAAGTATTCAATTTGATAATATTATTTTTTGTACTATGCATATGTGGTAGAGTAAGTTGTCACTAGAAGAACATATCTTCAGTAGTTTCCTAATTTGTCCAGTACTTGCTTTTCTGTCCACTACCATGTATAACGCAAGGGTCTCTGTGTACTCAGCTTTCTGATTGATGGTCACCCCTAGGAGAATGGAGGACAGTTAGAAGACAAGTGTGAGCAATCTTTTGAACACCTTAATTTTGTTTTACTACAGGTTGCCACATTCATCCTCCAGAAGATCCTCTTAGATGACACTGGTTTGGCTTATATATGTCAGACGTATGAGCGTTTCTCCCATGTTGCCATGATCTTGGTGAGTTTGTTCATCTGCCCCTTTTGCAACTACTTCTGATCACACATCTTAGTCCCTTTTCCATGGGCACTGAGCAGCTTCAGGCTTACAACTAGAAATAGCAGCCCTGGAACCTTGTATGGTGATTCCTGGAATATCTGATCACAACTTCAATTGGGATTATTTTGTGTATTGTGTGTTTTTTCCCTACTCCACCCCCTATTCTGGGGGAAACAGGGTAAGATGGTCCTGCAGCTATCCAAAGAGCCTTCCGCCCGTCTGCTGAAGCATGTAGTGAGATGTTACCTTCGACTCTCAGATAATCCCAGGTAAACATTTACAGGGTTTATAGGACTTCGGGGAAATGCTCTGCTGAATGGTTTCCCCGTCTCCTGGTATAGCTAAGATATCTTCAGGACAGGAAAGGGATATAACTATATTTATTTTGTCTGGGATAAAACTAAATTCATTTTAAAATCTGAGTGTTGAATTTAAAAATCCATCAGAATTTTATCTCCCCACTGTAATTCTCTACAATACTCTTGAAATTCCATAGAGTCAAGGCAATTCCCAGGGAAGCCTTATGATGCATTACACCTGTGGTTTGAGTGGTCTGTTGCTACTGCAGGTGGTCAAAAAGAGAAGACTATTTTCAAAGACCTCTTAGAAAGAGCAGAGGGTTCTTGAATTGTATCTCCAGTTCACACCTTGATTCCTGTAAGGTCCTTGAGCCAGTCATTTTATCTCCTTATGTTCATAGTCTTTCTGCTGAAAATCATACATCATAGATATAATGCATTTTGGAAATATTTGACCTTTTTGTTTTGTAAGTCTGTAATTCATGCTGAAGGCCACTGGCTCAGATTAGGCAAAACCACATAATGGGATGATTTCTGTGCTTCTAGGACTGGGGGGATAACTAGATTTAATGTGAACTCAGCCTCCTGCCACTGAAGTTATTCAAGCCCTAGCTATTTCTTCAATCAGTTTTGTCCTATTCTTCACTGGTTCCTGTTTTCACCAAAGTTTGAAAATGTGCTTATTTAAAATTCTTTATGTACAAAGAAAAGTAGACAGAATACAAAAGCCATAACTTTGTTTAAAACAACCCTATAAATAGTTAACATTTACCTTTTTTGAAGTTTTTGGATTTAATTTTCTGCTGGTCTTTTTAAAGAAAATAAAATATTTAAAAGGTTACCTGATAATACTGCTATCATAACTTTGTTCTATTGCTCATCTCTTATTATGGATTTTTAACTAAAAAACTGAAGCAGTTTCTACAAAGACACAAATTTATAAGTTAGTATAGAATTTAAATTCATTAATTTATCATACTGTAAATCAGGTCATATCCCCTATTAATGTACTGATTTTTGAAATGTTTCATTACTGTAACCTAGAGCATATTCATATATTTCTAGCTAGTATTTATTGTAACAAATCAGAAAGCAGTTTCAGTTGAAGTAAATCTGCACCTTTTAATTCCATTTTGTTTTGTCATGAAATTGTACTTTGGGGCATCATTTTGAAAATTTTTGCAGACTACAGATCCTGGAGATTTCTGAACTTAAGACTAACAGAAGCTTTAAAGTGTTTTAATGGCTTTGTAAAGTAACTTGACGGAGTCATAGACTTCTAGAATTCTGTATATTTATGTCTAAGAAAGGGGCTCTTCCCTGTCCCCAAAATGTGGGTTTATTTGTTGGTCTCCCTGGTTGGTTTGTTTGTTTCTGATGTAGGGCACGTGAAGCGCTCAGGCAGTGCCTCCCTGACCAGCTGAAGGACACGACCTTTGCCCAGGTGCTAAAAGATGACACCACCACAAAACGCTGGCTTGCACAACTGGTGAAGAACCTGCAAGAGGGCCAGGTCACCGACCCCCGGGGTATCCCCCTGCCCCCTCAGTGATCCTCCCCTGTCCTCTCCCACTGCTCCCCTACATTGGGGAAGGGAGGGGGAACCTGCGAGGAAAACAGCTCAGGTTTTATTGTCGACTGGGAATAGACAACCTCAATGCTGAACTGCATGGGAGAAAAGGGGCAAGGGACCCCTGCTGAGGTATGTGGGCTGCCATCTTGGGCTGCCTTAAGGACCTGGGATCCTTCTGCTACTCCCAGGAAATGGGCTCCTGACAGAGCAGTCAGCCACCATAGCCCCAGGAGGGTGTCAACACCAGCAAATGCTGTATTTTCAGCATGCCCAAGATGACCCTCTCCCCCACCTCTACTTAGCCACTGGGAGGGAGGGGAGACCATGGTGAGAGCAGTAGCACTCTAGGCATGGTGAACTCCTGGGACCAAGCCATGTGGCGTTTTCTATTTTGCCTTCTGGAAGACTCAAGATGTGTCTCTTCATTCTCTCTCTCAGTGTTTGTTTACTTGTTTTTTTTGTTTTTAATCTCAGAGAGAGGTGTGTTTAGTGGACACAAGCTGTAATATTCAGCAAAACTTTGTCAATTGGCACTGTTTACAAGTTTGTTAGCTGCATAAGCTCAATAAAAAGTTGGTCTGGGCATTACATCCCCTCTGGCAGGCCAATAGCTGCACTGAGCTGTTGGGAGTAGTGGGAAGCAAGGGAAAGGTATAAAGCCAAAGGACAGCAGAAACCCACCATGTATTTCACTTCCCTTTCCCATTCTCCTACCCCTTGGATGTCACAAGGACCTTAACCTTGTTTCTGGCTTTAGCCACTCACTTTCCCCAAATCTCAGCGCTTTCCCTTTTTCACTCTCCTAATAAACTTTAAAATAGACATCTTAATTCATCAGGCTGTCCTGGAAGGGTATTCTGTTGGGTCGGGGAGACCCCATCTTCAATCCAAGTCCTCAAGAATTTTCTGGATGACTTTTAAAAAGGGGATGTTGGGAATTAAGGTGACTGGCTACTTGATCCTATTCTTTGCTTTAGTGTGAATTTCAGCAGATCCAGCTGCCTTCTTGATTGTATTTGAAGCAGTATTGGCTGAATGAGTCCATTTTATGCAGATTTAAGATGGAGGGTTGAGCTCTGCTTGCTCACTCAGTCTTTTCTTTTGATACATTCTCTTTTGGTCTATGGGAATTACAGGGTTACTACTAAAATGTTTTCTATTTGTTCATACTGTATCAGAGAATTCAGTTCCCTTCCGCCCTCTGGAGCTTTAGATGACTCTGCTTCCAATTCACAGGCTTGAATCTGTAACCTGGTGTAAACTGCCTTGCTTTCCCCCAATCTTTCCCCTTGCCAGCACCTGCTTTCTCTAGTCCCCATCTCCAATCAAAGATGGGATTGCTAATCCAACTCTAGAGAGGGACCAAGTCTTTTCTGTTCATATCTCACACAATTGAAGGTGTCTCTAAAGTTTGGGAAGGGTCTCTAAGGGGCAGACTCAGAGAAACTTGTGCAGAGGCAGTTTTACCAACACAAGGGCTCTTTCAAGCCAACTTTCACAAAGGGAGCCGGCCTTGTTTGTTAGATTCTGTGTTGTTAGAGCCAAGAAAGTAGTCATTAAGTAGCCTAGATGTAGGAAGGGTAGTATAAGCACTTATTCCCCTGCCTTCTAAACCGAAGAGAAGAATCAGGCCAGCTCTCACTAATCTCATGCCTGAAGAGGAGAGGTTTTGGAGAAAGCAGAGAACAGCATGGACTAGATAGATGTTTTGACTCCCATCAGCCCATAGTCTGTGATCTGGAGAGTCCACTAGGGTAACCCTGATTTTTGCCAACCGCCTTCCTGTTGAACCAAAGTTTTCTCATTTTCCCTCCACTGGGGAAGCAGCTGAGGCCCAGAGCCTCGCTCCCTGGAAAATTGTCTTCATCTTTTGGTGCATTGGCCATGTTATTTTGCCAATAGTGTCTTAATTCTTGTCCCATCTTTTCTCCCTCAGCTGGCCTTGACCCCACATATGAGTTTGGGGTGGGGAGGACAATGGAAATGGGTATTATTTCTTGTAGTTGATCTTGATGTTGTGTGTGTATGTGTATGTATAAAGAGACCCCTCCCCTCATTTTGTGTTTTCCACCCCTCTCACTCCCTCAACAGGATTGAAATAAAACTTGCTTCTGTTTTTGTAAAAATAAGTGTTTTTCTTTAAACTGGAGATTTTATTCTATCAATATAAAGCTGTCTAGGCACTTTAGTCAGGTAATCCTTGCCCACCCCTGCCTCTGTCCTCTGTACACAAACACACACACACAAACACACTGCCCCTGCCAAGAGGGCATTGATGGTTCCTCTGTGGACAGGTCCCTTGGGAGGAGTCCAACTGATGTGTGAAGTCTGTTTGGGAGACTGGGATAGTGCCCCTTACCTGATAAAGTATCTCTCACTGGACAAAACCTCACTCCTGCCTATAGTAGCCAGAACTTGGTACCAGTGTGGGAGAGACTTCTATAAGTAGAAAGATAATGCTTGAGACATTTTATCATAGACTTTAATTTTCACCTCTTTCTAGGGCGTAGCACTCAGAGCACATCTCCAGAGCTGTTTCCATTCTTGCTCCTGGGAAGGCTGCCTGGCTTTTAGTGAGATGCAGCTAACCCCTGCTTCTAGCTTATATTTTTCAGGGCTCTAGAGGGCCTATGATTGTTTCAGTGGTGGAAGACGACAAGGGGAGGCATCAGCCTTCAGCGCATACCTGCCTTATCTATACATATGTCTCTCCTGCTCACTATCCTGCTGGGAAAGGGGGATATACAAAGTTGTTGCTACCAAAAACCCAAGGAAAACATTTGGAATAGGAAACCAAAAATAAAACGAGACTTTACTTTCCTGATACATTGTCAAATTTAATTTAAAAATATATATTTTTTAACACATTTATTTCAATAGCAGATATAACAAGCTGACAATTTGAATAACAAACAGCCTAATTGAATACATAGAACACTGCACTCTTAAATCAACAGTATGCATACTTTTTTTTAATTGTACATGAAGCATTTACGAGAATTGATCATAGCTGGCCATCAAGCAAGCCTTGAGAAATTTCAAGAACATTACAATAATAGAATGTCTGCCCATAGTGGAATTAAGCCAGGAAAAAGAAAATCGTAAAGTTCCTAATTGTTTGAAACTTAAGCTATACAGTCTAAATAACCCATGAGGCAAAGAGGGAATCACAAAGGAAATTAGAAAATATTTTGAATTGGATGATAATGAAGATATGCCATATCAAAACCTGGGGTATACATCTAAAGCAATGCTTAAAAAGGTCTATAACCTTAAATTTACGCATTACAAAAGAAGAAGGGCTGTTAGTGCTCTTAAGTTTTCATGTCAAGAAACTGGAAAAGAATAGCAAATTTAAAAAGTGGAAGAATACCAAAAGAAAAAAATCTAAAAATGGAAAACAAATTACAATAAAGACAAAAGGCATCTCCTTGAAAACATAAAATTGATAAACCCTAGTAAGACCGATAAATCAACAACCTTATGAACAGAAAAAGGGACATCATTCATATCTTACAATTAACAATCTCACAAACTTCCAGAGGATAGAAAAAAGAAAACTCTCAACTCACTTTTGGAGCAGCATAACCCTGCCACCGAAACCTGTCAGGGGTATCACAAGAAAGAAAAACCAGGGCCGTCTTCTCCCGTGAATATAGACATAAAATCCCCAAACAAAACAAGCAAATCAAATCTAGCAATATATAAAAATGATACTGCATCAGATGTAACCTGGGTTTTTTGCAAAAATACAAGTTTGATACTTGACAACCAGTCAATCCAATTAACATAAAAGGAGAAAAATCACAATCACTAGATAGATGTAAAACACTACAAAATTCAACACCTGTTCATTTAAAACAAAAAACTCTTATTAGAGAACCAAGAATAGAAGGACATGTCTCTAATAAAAAGAATCAGCAAGAAACCTACTGTAAGCTTTTCAATGATGAAATATTGAAATCTCCATGAGATAAGGATGTCCACTATCACTTCCATTTACCATCATACTGGTCCCAGCCAGTGTGATAAACCAAGAAAATAAAAGGCAAAGGATTATAAAGGGATAAATAAAATTCTTTGCTTACAACATGATTGTGCACATCATAGATAATCCAAAAGAGTCTACAACCCTTAGAATTACTAAGTGAATTTAGAGAGATCACAGAATACAGTCAATATACAAAAAATCAATTGTGTTTCTTGTATATACCTACGATAAAACAAAATGAAATTTTAAAAATAGATTGTTTATAATATCATGAGAAATCAAGTGCCTAGAAACGGGTACTCATACATCAAAAGATGTACAGAACCTTTTCACTGAAAACTATGAAACATTCTTGAGAGGAATTAACTATATAAATGGAAGGATATATCATCTCCGTGGATTGGAAAACAATATTGTAAGGATGCCAATTCTCTCAAATTAATCTGCAAATTAGACCCAATTCTAAGTGAAATCCCAGCAGATTTATTTTTGTGAAAATTGACAACCTGATTCTAAAAATTGTATGGAAATGTAAAGTGCCAAAACAGCCAAGGCAATCTTGAATAAGAGCAAAAACGCAGTTCTTCCTTTCCCAGATATCTTCCTTTAACTCTCAATCTTTTAGTAACATCTTTTTGTAGACACGACTCTTCTAAATATCATATAGTTATGTTTTGTTTTATGACTCTTTCTGCAAGTTTTGTGTCAATATGAAATATTAACATAATTTGTATTTTTTATTCTAACATCATTTTGTTCTCTGGGTTTATTTTATACTTCTTGGTTGCCCCTCCTTGGTTTTTTGTTTTGTTTTTATTTTCTGGGATGGGGACTGTATATTGTCTGGTGTTTTGAAGTTATGTATCCTGGCTTTTATAGGTGGTTAGATTGATGATTTTTAAATGGAATTTAATATTTTGAGTTGCTTTTTTGACTATCAAGACAATGGGCTTTATTTCAGAAATTGAGCCATTTGGCTGCATAGGCTGGGGGAGCTGGCCTCTGACTTCCCAGCCTGACTGTCCTGAGAAGCAGAAATGTTGAGGTGCAGTGACATCTACCTTGGGTGTCAGGACAAGTCTGCGCTTGCTTGAGTGGCAGGATGAGAGTACAGTGTTCAGGGCTCCCTCTTTGCCAGCTACCCCTTCATTTCAATTTAGGGCTTCTAGGCCTTTCCTGGGCATGGTTCCCAGAAAGTCCCTTTGCTACTGCTGCTCTGATCAGGTTTCTGGATCTGTTAATAATAGAAAACAGTGGGGGAAGGGCCGGAATTGTGGAAATAGGAACAACCAAAGCAGATGGACAGTTCCTGTGCCTGGGACCCCATCTGTCTGCTCCCTCCCTGGATCTAATGAGTGCCCTACGGCAGCGTGCTGCTAAGCCACCCTTTGGAGTCATACTAATCTTGTGAAGACCTCCAAGTGCCCATCCAAACATCAAAACACACGGCCTGGGGGTCCTGGTGTATTTATGGGAACACTGAAACAGTATTTGAAACCTGGGCTCTCCCAGAAAATCCAGGATGTGTGATAATACCACTCACAGGATACCCAGAAGAGAAGGAGTTTGGGAAACATAGAGCTGAAGCAAACGACTCAGAAAGAGGCAACCTCAGAAAGAGGCAACCGTATATAGCCCTGGATATGGAAGAGCAGTAGGGAATGTGAAGGTGAAGCATGGAAAAATAAGGAGGTGGTGATGTTGGAGGAGTAGAAATGGGAGGACAATTAGGGCCTCCATCTTCTGCCTCCACTCTTCCTCTGTCAAAACTTGGTCTCAGTAAAGAGTATGGTATACTCAACCTGGGTATAAATTGTGAGAGATCAATAAGGCTTCAGAAATTACCAGTTGCAAAAAGTTTAAACCCTTTTGTAAAATGTAACACAGATCTAGAAAACTACATAAAGAAAATGTATAGCTTAATAAATTATTATAAAGCAAAGATCCTTGTTAGCGTCTAGGATTAGAAATAGAGCTTGGCCAGCTACGTGCCTCATCCCATTACAACCCCTCCCTTCTCCCAAAAGTAACCACTATTCTGACTTTTATGATATTCACTCAGGAGGATTGTATTTTAATGGGACTAAAGGTTTAGCTATAAATAATCACTAATGGTAGAATATTAGGCAGTTGAAGGGTATTTGGAGCCATGAGAGGCAGCTAGATCTCAGGACACTTAAAATTATAGCATTTCGTACAGTTAGTTCCCTCTGTGCCTATGATTAAGATACATACACTTCACTGGAAAAGGATCCCACAGAAGTCGAAGTAGAGACAGGACTGTGCCCTACGCCCTCAGCTGCCTTATTGTCATCCACTGGTCCAGAAAGAACCATGCCCCACAATCTTCCCAAGGCAGAGCAAAAGTAGGTCCCAGCTCACAGTGCTTGGGAGTATGAAAGGGGGTAGTTGTCTCTGCTGCTGACAGCTGACACATATGAGTCCAGGACAGCACCTCAATTTCCTTGGGCCTCAGTTTCTCACTGAGTTATGGGGTCATAATAAAGCCCTTTAAAATTCCCTTTCCTCAATTTTGCTTCCTGTTTCAGCTGCCTGTTCATTCACCCTTGTAAGGAGCTCATTACTTTCCTTTGCAGATTGGACATTTTTCTAGCTCCTCTCTTTGCTCTCAATTCTTCCACTCCACGAGTTTGCTTCATCTCTCTGCACATTTATAAACATGCATGTAGGTCCTGGCACACTGGAGGTGCTAACAAATGTATACATAGATAACTAACCAGCCCTCTATACTCTAATAAATCATTCCTCTTCTCCCGTTCTCCTAATCTTCCTCCTTTTCCATCCTATTCCTTGCTTCCTTTCCTGGTGCCACAGAGCTAGATTGAGTGCCCTGCAAAGCAGGAGGCAGAGACACAGGAGCACAGGCCCGTGGAAACAGATGCCATGGAAGGAAGGCAGATGAAATAAGGACAAAGACAGTCATATCACATGCAGAGAGAGACCGACCAGAATGAGAAGTGGTGATTCACGGAGCACAGCAACTCAGATATTCCTTGGGTTTCACTTTGAGAGCTACTGCGAGATTGGGGTCAGTGAGGGCTGGCAGCAAGATGAAGGGCAGCCGGCTCCTCCTCCCTGAGACGTGGTAGTCACCAATCGCTCGCCTTAATCCTCTTCTGCCCACCCCACCCCCACCACTCCCTCACACTGACCATTGTGCTGGGCCTTTAAGAGGTGGATGGGCTAGACTGAGGAGAGAGCTCACCCTTCTCCCCACCTAACTCCTTCCCTCTGGCTGTACCTCTGCCAGCCAGGGCAGTAAACTGCAGTAGAAGAGGGGAGGAAGCGAGCAGTGCAAGAGGAGCAAAGGAGCAAAGGCTGGGCTTCCTCAGCCCATAGTGGGGAACATCGCAGAGCTCTGGAGGCAGAGCTCAGACATACAGGACTGCTATCCTGCCCAAGGTAAGGTCCTGGGGACTCTGACCATCCTCTGCTCCAAGCTCTGCCCTGCCTGAGCCCCCAACTTTGCCCTGCAGGTGCTTATCCACCCTGGTTGCATTGTACGCTGCTCTCCTTTCCCCAAACAGCTCTACATGGCTTAGAACTCCTAGTTCTCTCTAGCTTACCCTCTTTGACTCTTTTTGAAGTTTTCCTCCTGGCTGTGCCAGTCACTCCTTATATGCCTCCATTCCCTCGGGGGCTTCTTAGCTACCCAGGGCCAAGAGTCGTGTCCCTAGCCACTCCTCAGAGTAAGCCCCACCCCATAAGGTAAGAGAGAACTGGAGTAACTGATCTTTAACATAGGTTTGTTAGCAGATTGTTGAGGGTTTGTCCCATGGGGGAGCACAGAAACCCCTGGAAGTGGGGAGAACTGTTGAGACTTTCTTGGAAAAAGTCAGGGTTTGAGTTCTGGACCTCATGTTTTAGCTTACTCAATGGGCCAGAGCACTTTCGCTGGGAAGGGCACTTGCTTTTAGTCTTGACTCTGCCATTAACTAACTTTGTGACTTCAGACCACAACTTTATGATCTGTAATAGGAGAGAGTTTATGATTTTCCAAACTTGCCTCTGTACCAGGGGTGTATTTTAAAAATACATACTCTTGGTCCCATCCTTGGAAATTGTGAGTAGATTTTGGGTGGGACTCAAGAATCTCTGTTTTTTAAGACACTCTACAGAGGTTGTTGATAAGCCAGGAACCTCCTCTGGGTTAAAACAAACAAACAAAAAACCAAACACATTGCCATCGAGTTGATTCCAACTCATAGGGCCCCTATAGAACAGAGTAGAACTGCCCTATAGGGTTTCCAAGGAGCAGCTGGTGGATTCAAACTGCTGACTTTTGGTTAGCAGCTGAGCTCTTAACCACTGTGCCAGCAGGGCTCGTTAGAAGTGTTATAAAAGAGCCCTCACGCACTAACATTCTGAGGGCTATACCTGTGGCCAGAGCCATTCTGTCCTCTATACAAACCAGGTCAGGTATAATTCTGCTCAGACGCAAGGGAATAGACAAAATGATTCTCGTCCTTCCTGCCCCCCAGAGAGACCTGAGACACTCTGAATCTCACTGTAATGCCCATTGGTGACATTGGCGACATGCCAAAATCCATCTCTAGGGTGACATGAAGTCCCCTGGAAGTTGAGGACCAAATCTTGCTCTAAGCCCTGGATCACTTTCCATCTTATTTTGTGTCTCTGTTTTCCCATCTGTGTTATAAATGCTTTCCTGCTTTGAATCCCTGAGGATTTCCATATATGTGTCTAGGAGTTAACGTTTAAGACCCAATTTTTCTTACTCTCAGTCTTCATCCTCTGTTCCTTGTCAGTGCCCCCACTCCCAAATGCTTCCTCCTTTGTCTCCTCACTGCACCTGTATCAGCTGTGACCATCCTTCAGACACCAGAGGAAACACCAAGACATAGTACACCTGGGTCCCAACTCGCATTCTCTGGGCAGTTTGTTTAGTCAATTTCCTAGGACACAGGGATGAGAATGAGCAGAGGGATGCGCTACTGAGTGTCCAAGCCCAAATATCTCAAAGGGGCTGAGAATCAGAGCTATTGGGAATCAATGAAGAAAAAGGAGGGAAGTGACAGGAAGAGGTGATGGGGAGAACAGATGAGGAGGAGAGCAAACAGAAACTGACCTAAGTGAGCAAATAGGTAGAGAGGTTTGGGAGAAAGAAGAGTGAGCTAGGGAGAAAGGAAAGGTAAGGGTTCAGGCACAGGATGGAGAAAGGACATAAAATGGGAAGAAAAGAGAGGCTATATGAAGTGGGATAGAGAGGGAACAGAAAATGATTGAGAGGAGAGACAAAACTGCAGTGTCCCTCATTAACCCTGCTTCAACCTACTCCCTGGAGAAGTTTCTTTCTAAGGGCAGGAGTCTTGGTGAGATCTCTGAGCTGGTCTTATGGAGACGTTAGTTCTAGTCCCAGTTCTGCCACTTAACTCATTAGGTGACTCAGGCAGTTCAGCTAATCTTTCTAGTCCTCAGTTTGCTTCTCTATAAAAAGAAGTCCAGCTTTGACATTCTGTGGCTCCTTGAGTTGAAACTAGCCCTCCTATGGCCACATCTCACCTGGTTACAGGTTTGAAGTAGTAATTTAGCAGTGGTAGCAGAGTTAGAAGATCAAGGCCAAGCCCTGGAGTTGGAAGAGTTTGACAAAGAAGGAACAAAATCAATTTCTATGGCTGATTTGAGAGAAAGCAGGCTCCAAAACAGAAGTATCTAGGCACTTGGGCTCTATTCTCAAGCTACCCATATTTCAGGACATCATTGTGGTTTCCTAGAGTAAAGGAAGGGAATTCTCTCTTCTCCCAGGCCCAAGGCATACCCCATCCAAGAGCCCCTATGCCCCAGAGATGGGAACTGAGGTCCAGACAGGAGATGAGGCAGGATGTTGGCAAGCGGGATTAGACTTCAGCCCTGGCCAACCCTGCTTAGAGTCTGAGGACCTAAGACATTGGAGAGACCTATTATTTTTTATTTCAGTCTTCATATCATAGCCTTTGTAAGCCTGAGATTCCAAACTGTGTTATTTCCACCCAGAAAAGCAGAGATGCTTTCTGTCTCGCAGGAAGCACTCTGAATCCCTTCTTCCATGCAAAGATTTTTTTTCGTATCTCGCCCAGGCACTCACTTTCAGCCTCAGCCAGCAGACTCTCTTCCAGGGAGTGTCACAATTCCAGTTCATGAGAGCTGATTTGAGCTGTCTTTCCCACTTAGGCCCAAGCTACTTTCCAATCTTCTCCTCTCATTCTGGACACCTGTACTGTGCTACCTTTTTAGAAAGCCTTCCCTGCAGTCAGGAAAGTCATACTTTCACAGTGCCCCTCACGTTCCTTCTAAGACTAATCACCCGTGGGTGACTTCATAGACTCTTCCCATTGAAGAGAGATAGGGTACTAACATGCTGTGTGACCTCAAGCAAGTTACATCACCTTTCTGCAAGTCTGCTTTTTCATTTCTAAGATAAAAGGAATTGAACTGAATGATGTTTTAATGGAACAATAAATGATCACTGTAGAGTGATCACTTTAGAGATTCTTTAAAGATACAGGTTTTTTAGATATTTACCATGGTTGAAATTTTAATTTCTCAATTAAAAAACATAACACATTTCTATTCAAGTGTTAGGTCCTTTGCTTATACAAAATCGTAGTTTTATGTTTCATGAGCTTTGTCAGTTTCATGATGTGGTCAAGAATTGGGTATTTCTATATGGGCAGAGCTAGAATCAACGTGGCCGCATATCAAATCTTCTAGTTCTTTTCAAGGGAAGCTTTTTGTTAGCTTCTAGGTGACTTAGTTGTTAGTTGATATCAAGTTGATTCTGACTCATGGCGACCCCATGTGACCTCATGTGTACAGAATAGCACTGCTCCACAGGGTTTTAAAGGTTGTGACCTTTTGGAAGCAGATTGCCAGTCCTGTCTTCTGAGGTGCCTCTGGGTGGGTTCAAACCACCAAGCTTTCGACTAGTAGTCGAGAACTTAATCATTTGCCCCACCCAGGGACTCCTTCTAGGTGCCTTAACCAGGTCCTAAATTGGACAGCGTATGTTGTAAAGGAGGTACCCTTTTTTAGTAGGTAGAGAAAACTTGAAAATACAGTTCTGAGACTTGTGTAACTTACTTGGTCCATTAAAACTGTGAGAATAACTGCTATGAAAAAGAATATCAAATATGCTTTACAATGTGATAATAGAAGACAGCTCACTTAGCTAAGTACAGCACTAAGTGTTGTAGAAGAGACGAAAGAGACACTCTGCTCTAGCCCTTCAAGAGATGGACAATCTATGAGGGAGCATGGAGAGGGCTCCCAGAGGAAGGAAGCTGGAATGATTCCACCTGGAGAAAAGAAGGCGAGGATGCGAAACACGTCCAGGTTCTGGAAGGCGGCAGCCAACAAGACAGTGGTTCCTAATAATGAGGAGATGAGAAGTGACCAAAGTGTGGTGTGAGGTTGCCCAGTAGATAGTGGGGTATTGGGTAGGAAGGAGGTGTTTGGCAGAAAGCCCTGGTTAGACTTCTGTGGAGATGGCCATGGGAAACAGCAGGGGCTCTGAGATCAGACATACCTGGGTTTACATTCTGAGTCCCCTATGTGATTTGAGGCAGGTTTCTTAGCCTCTTGAAGCCTCAGTGTCGCCAAACTCGAATTAGAGGCAAAAATAGCTATAGACTATGTAGCTGCAATGGTTAAGTTCTTGGCTGCTAACCAAAAAGGTCATCAGTTTGAATCCACCAGCCCCTCCTTGGAAACCTCTGGTGCAGTTCTACTCTGTCCTATAGGGTTGCTATGAGTCAGAGTTGACTTGATGACAATGAGTTTTTTTTGTTTGTTTGTTTTTTGGTATGTAGGTGAAGTGCCTGACACATAGTGGGCACTCAGGAAACACTGGTTTCCTTCTCTTCCTCCTTTGATCTGTTATTCTAAGACCACCAAGATTCACCGGAAGTCCATCACTCCTTCTTGCTGCTTTAGGTGACTCTGGTGCCAGCTGGTGGAGCAGTGAGTGATGGCATCCCTGCTGCAAGGAGTCCGTGAGTACACCTGGAGGGGAAGAAGGCTTGGGGAGATAGTCCAAGAAAGGGTAGGAGGTTGAACTCTGTTCCAGAGTTCCTCCTGGGCCCTTCCCTCCCCAATGGCTACCCAGCCCCTACTTCTCCTGGCTCAGGGCTGCCAGACAACCAGGACCTGCTGCTGATGCAGGAAGGCATGCAGATGCGCAAGGTGAGGTCCAAAAACTGGAAGAAGCTAAGATACTTCAGACTTCAGGATGACGGCATGACAGTCTGGCATTCTCGGCAGATCGGGTGGCGTGCCAAGCCCAGCTGTGAGTGATGTGGATAGCCAGTTGTGGGCAGTTAGTAGACTAGGACCCTGAGGAGCCCAGCAGCCTGAGGGCAGGGGGAGAGACCAGGATCTTACAAGAGTGTGCTATCCTGCTGTCCCTACTTGTGTCTTACGTCTAAACCTGTAAAATGGAGATTATCACACTTGCGCCTTAAGGCGGTTATGAGGATTAAATTAGTTATTGCATGTAAAGTGTTTAAAGAGCCCTGGCACATAGTAAAGCTCAATAAATCATGGGTTGTATCTTGTTATCATTATTATAAGAGCATAATTTCAGGCATCCATCAGCCTGGATTAAAACCTTTGCTTGGCCACTTTCTAGCTAAGTAAGCTTGGGCAAGTTACTCAACATCTCCAAGCTTCAGTTTCCTCATCTGTAAAATGGGGATTAAACAGTATCTACCTCGTAGGTTATAGGGACTCAGTGAGTTAATGTGTAAAGCACCTAGCACGGGACCTGAGACCAGGAGGCTTTTAATAAATGTTAGCCGCTATGATGAATTGTTTTAGTATCATAAATGCATCATAATAGTGTGCATCCTATCGGCCGAGCTCTTTATGATACCTCTAGAAATTTGATCACAGGACACATCTAACACAGTCTGCTTTAGAGACAGAATTAAGGCTCATGATCCACACCAGCCCCAGCTGAGGTAAGGGGGTAAAAGAATTTGTCTGGCTCCCTCCTAGACATTCTGGAAAGAGGAAGCCCTCAAACCTGGAATGGGAGAACTGGGCTTGGCATACAATGCTTTGGTGTAACTGCTTCTACCTCTCAAGTGTGTTTCCATCTGTCAGCCCTTCCGATCCCCCTGCGATCCTCATAAAGACTGGCTGTAGAAGGGGACATCCTTATTTAAGATGCGGACACTGAGAGGTTAAGTCATTTGGTCTGTGTCACACTGCCAGCTGGTGGCTGGAAGCCTAGTTTTGTCACTCCCAGCACAGGCCCCTTGCCATGCTGCCTATGAAAACAGCAATGACTCATGTGCACTCCTGAGTCCTAGGATGCGTCTCCCTGTACTTATGCTTTTTAGGTCATCTTTGCATGGGGGACATGCTAATCTTCTCTGTATCATTCCAATTTTAGCGTATGTGCTGCTGAAACAAGCACTGTATTAATGCATTTTAGGATTCACCTTTTGGAGGCTAGAGTTCCTCCTTCCTCTGGCTTCACAGAGAAGAAGAAGGGTCCTTGTCCCTTGGCCCCTGCTATTTGGTGGACTCCATTCCTCCGTTCCCCCACCCGCTTCTTCTCCGGCAGTCTCAATCTCTGACGTGGAGACAGTGCGTGAGGGCCATGAGTCTGAGTTGCTGCGCGGCCTGGCAGAAGAGTTCCCGCTGGAGCAGGGCTTCACTGTTGTCTTCCATGGCCGCCGCTCCAACCTGGACCTGGTGGCCAACAGTGCCAAGGAGGCCCAAATCTGGATACGGGGGCTCCAGCTGCTGGTGGATGTTGTCACCAGCATGGACCAACAGGAGCAGCTGGACCAGTATCAGCAGGATAAAGTCAGGGCGGGGGTAGGGGTCACTAAAGGAGCCAGTTGCTACAGGGCTAGGGACAGGTGGGAGGGCTATGGAGGTCCAAACGCCCAGATGGGGTGGACAGGGGGAGCTCAGGCCCATGTGAGGCTGAGGATCCTGAGGGAGGGATGGGTACCAGGTGTGGCAAAGGCATAGCCAAGAGTCTAGGCATGAATCAGGACCCCCAGGATTAGGAGAAGCAACAGCGGGAGGCAAAAGACCAGACAAGGTGCTGATCCCAGGAGTTAAACAGAAGGTCCAGGTGGCATTGAGTAACTACCATAGGGGTGGGAAGCAACCATTAGAGAGCATGGGGTGTAGACTCACTTCAAGTTTCCTGAACTATACTCAACTTCTACCCCATTCATTCATTCATTCACCATCTATTCAGCAAAATGTGTCAGGCAGTATGCTAAGATTTAGGGGTACAAAGATTAAAGAAATTAATGATTTAACCAGATATTGCTTCAGTCAGTGAAGGGGGTGGAATTGTGGAAAATAGTCTAAGTATCAAAGAAGTCTTATGATACTTAGATTATTTGTGGGTGTTCAATGGAAGGAGAAACAATTCTTAAAGTGTTCTGAAAGTTTCAGGGAGAACGGGGCATTTGAGCTGGGCCTTGAAAACGAGTAGAATTTGAGCATGAAGAGAGGAGGAGGGAAAGGTACTCCAGCCTGAGGCAACAGCATGAGTAAAGGGCCAGAGACAGGAAATTGAAGAGCAGGAGGGAAAGTGAGGCATCAGAGAGGAGGCAGTGGCTGAGTGTGGCTGAAGTACAGGAAGGAGCCAGAGATGTGTTGAGAAGGCTAGGATGAGGCCAGATCATGGTGGGGTGGGGTGGGGGGGTGCACAAAAGGGATCTTGACTTCCGTGTTAAGGAATTTTGACTTCTTTCTGCCGGCAACGTAGAGGTCCCTGCAGGCTCCTAAGCCATGCAGTGACAAGATAGATTGGTGCTCTGGGGAGATTATCCAGAAGCTATGTGGAGAGTGAATTGGCATGGAAGAGAGACAGAGATGGGGGAGAGATGTTGATGCAAAAACACACGCATCTGTACACACACACACATGTGCACATAGTGCTTTTTCCTTGACTCAGACCTGGATGGCTGAGTGACTGGTTCCAGCGTGGAGACAAAAACCAGGATGGACGGATGACTTTCCGAGAAGTTCAGCGGTTACTGCGCCTGATGAATGTGGAAATGGACCAAGAATATGCCGTCCAGCTTTTCCAAGTGAGTGTGCTGGGGAAGGATTTGCAGGAGTCAGCCAGGCCACATTCCCACTTGGCCAGAAGTATTCTGACTCTAAACAGCAATGTTCATTTGTTGAATCCCTACTATGCACCCTAGCACCATACCACACTCAATGGGGAATTGAGGGAAGTGCCCTTCAGTCTTGTTGGAAAGATGAGTCCCTGGGTGGTGCAAACGGTTAGGCGTTCAACTGCTAGCTGATAGTTTGGTGGTTCAAACCCACCCAAAGGCACCTCGGAAGACAGGCCTAGCAATCTGCTTCCAAAAGTTCACATCGTTGAAAACCTTATGAAGCAGTTCTACTCTGCACATACAGAGTCACTCAACAGCAACTAACAACAACAACAATCCTATGAAAGGTAAATAATAATATGTTACTATGTCAGACTCAAGGGCTTCTCTGTCCATGGCCAAAATGTCACAGGTGCCTATAAATGGAAAACTCCAACTGGAATGTGAGTAAATAGGAGAAGGATCTTCTGACCCTTTAGGGACCTTTGGGACATTCAAGTCTTTCTAGTTGAAAACTTTCTCTTGTAGCAAATAGTATGGCTGAAATTTTAGTTACTTTTACTTACTGAAGTAGCTTCTTCCATGAATACTAAATATCAGAAGTTCTGGCGGAGGTGGGGGGTGGTTTGTGAAGGCATGTTTGGATCAGTCCATTGGTAAAACTGCTCTTACAGTGCAAATCAAGGCCATCCATTATCAGGTTGAAGAGTTTGCTCATTCTGCCCTAAACCCTCTCTGGCAGGCAGCAGACAAGTCTCAGTCTGGGACTCTGGAGGGAGAAGAATTTGTAGAGTTCTATAAGGCATTGACTAAGCGGCCTGAGGTGGAGGAACTGTTTGAAAACTTTTCGGCTGATGGGCAGAAGCTGACCCTGCTGGAATTTGTGGATTTCCTTCGAGAGGAGCAGAAAGAAGGAGACCGAGCTCCTGACCTTGCTCTGGAGCTCATTGACCGCCACGAGCCTTCAGATAGCGGTAAGAGGGATAGAGATGCAGAGGCACCTGGTAGATGCGGCATGATTAGAAAGATCCAGAGACAGGTAAACTTCTGCCTAACTCAAGGCAGGCTGAGTGCACCCTTACCGTCCGCCCCTACGCTATCATCTCATCCAGCCACTCCCCCTGAAGATCAGCCATTCCCTGACCAGACAAGACAGGAGTCTCCTCAGTAATGCTAGATCTCTCAGGAGGAAGAAGACTTCACAGATTTCCCTATGCTCAAGTTTCACATCCTTCACTTTCAGGAAGTTCTTCCTGATATTAACCAGTGTCCTCACTGGAAAGGGAAAACCCTTGGTCCTCTTGCCTTGGCCTCGTCTCCTCCAGTATAAATTATTCCTTTTCCTCTAGTTCCTCTTTACGATTCCTGTTTGCTGTCCCTTTAAGTGCTGGCTCTCTGCCCTTTCCTGGGCTCTCTCCAAATTCTCTAAGTGGTTCTTGAGTGTCTAAGCCCCCCGAGCCAGGAAGCTAGTCAGCCCCTGGCTGGGGGGAAGATGAGACAGCCAATCATTTAGCTCTTAACAAGTACAGTTAAAATATGCTTTCTTTGCCCTCAAACTTTCCTCCCTTTATCCCCTCAGTAGACTCCTTCCTACCCTCTATTCCCTTCAGTGTGAGGAATTTACATTATTAATAATAAATGATTTACAAGGCACTTTCACATACCTGGAAACCCTGGTGGCATAGTGGTTAAGAGCTATGGCTGCTAACCAAAAGGTTGGTAGTTCAAATCCACCAGGCACTCCTTGGAAATTCCATGGGGCAGTTCTCTGTCCTATAGGGTCACTATGAGTCGGAATCGATGCAATGGATTTTTTTTTTCACATACCTCGCTTTATTTAGTCCTCACTAAACCAAAAACCAAACCCATTGCCATCGAGTCAATTCCGACTCATAGTGACCCTATAGGAAAGAGTAGAATTGCCCCATAGGGGTTCCAAGGAGTGGCTGGTGGATTCGAATTGCCGACCTTTTGATTAGCAGCCGAATTCTTAACCACTGCACTACTAGGGCTCCTCACTACAACACTGTAAATCAACAGCAATAATCTTTACTGAGCCTTTGCTAGGTATCCCATAGTATGCTAATATCTCTACATGACCTCTCTCTTCTCATCCTTGCAATGACCCAATGAAAAAGGTTCTATATTTTTTATTGTGGTTAATATATATGTAACAAAACATTTGCCATTTCAACGTTCTTCACATGTACAATTCAGTGACATTAATTACGTTCATCATGTTGTGCAATCATTACCATTATCACCATTTCCAGTTTTTTTTCATTGCCCTTAATAGAAGCTCATTGTTCCCTAAGCAGTAGATTCTATTATTAAATCAGTTTTAACAAAAGAGGAAAACTGAGGCTTAGAAAGATTAAATGACTGGCTCAAAGCCAACAGCTAGTGAGAGGAGGAACTGGGCTTCAACCCCAGGTTATCAGATTCTACCTGGTGCCTGTTTTGAGAATGAGGATTAGAGATGGGATGAATGAGAGCTGAGTCTCAACTCCCACTTTCATTCATTCATTTACTGCTTCAGCTAATGCTCATTGAGTACATATAATATGTTAGGACCTATGCTAGGCGCCAGAGGTAAGTGGTGACTAGGTCAGACAAAGACACTGCCCTCATAGAGTTTAGAGTCAAACAGAAAGTTGTGGTCTCCATCGCTGATTCCAGATTTGAGCAGGTGCTCATAGAAGAATGGGGGCTGTAAACCAATCATTTCAGAAAATCAAATAGAAGAGGAAAGTCAAAGGGTTAAAAAATAGAATTTTCTGTTCCTATTGCAGGAGCCAATATATATTAGTGACATTTATTCTACAACCCCCCAACACCGATGGTGTTCCTTTCCCTTGCATTCAACAACCAGTTCCATGAAGGAACAGATGTCTGGCAGCAGAGTATAACATCAAGTCAGGACACCTGGGCTCCAGTCCTCACTCTGCTTCTTACAAACTTCTTATGAATCACTAGGGTAAGTCCACAGTTGACAGATGTGTTTAATGTGTATGATTTCATTTGATCACCAATTACTTTACAAAAGAGGAAACTGAGTCTCTCAGAGGTTAAGTGACTTGCCCAAGTGGTCACAGAGTTTCTCTTTCACAAACTATGAAACTCTCTTGGAACTTAGGAGTCCTGACAGATTTATTTCTTCAGGTAAAGAGGCAAGTGGGCAAGTCACTTAACCTCTCTGAGACTCAGTTTCCTCTTTTGTGAAGTAATTGGTGATCAAATGAAATCATGCACATTAAAGGTATCTGGCAACTGTGGACTTACCCCAGTGATTTGAGTTTATTACTGTCAGAATGAAATTTGCTGCCCAACTTCCCACCGTTTTCCACCATCTCCTGGCTTTGTCATATCTCAGGCAAGGAAGCTGAGCATGAGAGTCAAGTTGTTCCACCTTCCAAGGGAGTATCACTTCAGCAACATTACCCTCCGTGAGACTGCATATTCCAGCGTGGCTCTGACACCTGGCTACCAGGGTTCAAATCTCAGCCCCTCCACTTACTAGTTACGCGAGCTCGGGCAAGTTAACTGCTGGAGGGTGGATTATATTATACCAACCTTATCGTGTTAGTGAGAGCATTAAGTGAGATGCTGCATGTAAGGTGCTTGGCATCGAGCAAATGCTTAATAACTGTTAGTCATCATTCTTGTTATCATAGGAAGCCCATGCTGGAATGGTGAGCTTTACTGGAGGAGTGATGGGGCTCTGTCCTCAAAGAGAGTGTAGCCCAAGGGGATGTTGGACAAATGCCCCTCAAACCACCATATGGGAGCATTGATGATAGGTCATAGTTGGTGGCATCTACACAGCCCAGGGGAAAAAAATACAGGTACCTTGGCCATGTCACTAATAAGGCTTTGACTCTGATTCTCTCTGGGCCTCAGTTCCCTGTCTATAAAATTAGTCTTTTAGACAAGACACTGTGCTGTTCATTAGCCATGAGCTCCATGTGGCTATTTAAATTACTTAAAATCAAATAAAATTTAAAATTCAGTTCTTCAGTCACACAAGGCACATTTCAAGTGCTTAATAGCCAGCCATACGTGGTGAGAGACTACCATATTGGACAGTGCAGAATAGAACATTTCCGTTATTATAAAAACTTCTATTAGTCATGCTGGTCTAGAATGATTTTGATGATTCCCCCTTGAAGCTTTAACATTCTCTGAGGGGTGCGGGGAATTATTGAAATGACAGACGCTAGGTGGGACAAGTCTGGGATCTGGAGACTGGGAGTGGACATCTTCTGAAAGGCGGGACACTGGAGGGGGTGAGGTGAGATGTGATGGAGGATGGGCTGTAGGTGTGCTGGGAGCCCCAACTCAGAGCTTCTCACTCTAGTGTTTCCTCACCCCACACCCTAGGCAAACGGCGGCACGTGCTGAGCATGGATGGCTTCCTTAGCTACCTCTGCTCCAAGGATGGAGATATCTTCAACCCAGCCTGTCGCCCCATCTACCAGGATATGACACAACCCCTGAGCCACTACTATATCAACTCTTCTCACAACACCTACCTAGTGGGGGACCAGCTTTGTGGCCAGAGCAGCGTTGAGGGATATATTCGGTGCAGTGTGGGGAGGGAAGGTTCAGCTCATGAGAGGGACGACCTGTGGGAAACTGTGGTGGGGGAGAGGGGGAAAGGGGTGCCAGTGGATAATAGGGATTGAGAAGGTACTGTGGGGGCTTAGGGGATGAGAGTCCCTGGATATCTGAGAGACTTAGAGAAGGTACTGGAGACTGGAGGGAGAAGTGGATGAAACTCTGTGGGTGAACAGAGCTTCTCTTTCACAAGCTATAAACTGTCTTGGAACTTAGAGGTCCTGACAGATTTATTTCTTCAGGTAAATGGAAGACAGTAGAGCATAGGAATTAAAAACATGGGTTCCTAAGTCAGACTGAGTTCAAATCCTAACTCCCTCACTGAGTACTCTGGGGCTAAGTATTTAACCTCTCTATGCCTCAGTTTCCTTATCTATGAAACCAGGATGATAACAGTGCCTATTTTGTCTATGTTATTGTGACAATAAAATGAGATAATCCATGTGTCAGCACTCAAGAAGTAGTATAACCCATTGCATTGAATCAATTCCTACTCAGGGCAACCCCATGTGTTACAGAGTAGAACTGCTTCATAGGGTTTTCTTGGCTATAATCTTAAGGGAAGCACATTACCAGGCCTTTCTTCCCTGGTACCACTGGGTGAGTTCAAGGCACTAACCTTTAGGTTAGTAATCTGAGCACAAACTGTTTGTGCCACCTAGGGTCCTGACAGTAAGTAGTAGCTGCTTTAATTGTGACTACTTATGGATTAGATTGAATAGCCAAGATATCTTTGCACTGCTAGCAACTGAACTAGTAGCTTCACAGGATACAAAGATGAATGAAACATACAGTGTCTGCTCTAGGAAGATTAGAGTCTAGTTGAGAAAATAAAGCTTAACTTTACTGGAGTTTGAATAACCCAGAATTGTATAAAGATATACAGCTAAACAGCAAAAGTAGCATGAGAAAACATATGATGGGTTGTAAGGAAGGACTGTGAGTTGGGGTGGAGATGGGGGGTAATCTGTGTGAGCTGCAGCAGTGTCCCAATGGACAGAGAAGGCTCCACTGAGAAGTAGGTTGAAGGGATCTTGAGGGGTAAGTGCTGGTGAGCCCTGCTTTTTCCACAATTGGGGGAGGGTCCTTAGGTTGGAAGATCAGACCTTGACCCCTGCCGTCGCTGTGGTCTGGGTTCTTGCAGGGCCTTGAGGCGGGGGTGCCGCTGCGTGGAGGTGGATGTCTGGGATGGACCTAATGGGGAACCCATTGTTTACCATGGACATACCTTGACCTCTCGCATCCTGTTCCAAGATGTTGTGGCTACAGTAGCTCAGTATGCCTTCCAGGTAGGAGTCCAGGACAGGAATATTGGTGAGGCAAGAGGGTCTGAGCCTGGGGAGGGCGGAGGGGATGTCATATGGCACGATGTGAGTAAAAGAGATTTTAATTGTAAGGCACCAGGCTGATATTATGGATTATTATGAATAAGTGTTGACTGTCTTACCAGTAATTTGTAGTCAAAGAGGTAATTACTAGTGGTTAGTAGCTACTACTTCTAACAGCAAGGAACTGGAAGAGGGTAGATAAGGAAACAGAAAGTGGTGGGTAGGGCTAGGGGACAATAGGAATCTGGAGATGAGAGTCTGAGAGTGTAACATAAACACGTAATCAGGGGAATGGCCTAGGCTTCCCACCCTCTCTGAGCCTGAAAACTCAAAGTCCTGGAGGAACTTGGATTAAACCTGGCTCAGGCATGAGATTTGGGGTCCCAACAGTGACCTTCAGATGTGGACAGTGTTCCAGGGGTAGACCCCAGACACAAGTAAGCGCTTCTTAAGCCCTGTAATGGGATTGGAGCAGCTGAGAAATCAAGGTACTCCATAGAGTGAGTAACTAGGGGGGCCTATTAAGCAGGTGTTTGGAGAAACCAAGAGATTACAGGGCTTTAGAACTCTGTATCCCTCCTCTCACCACTAGACATCAGACTACCCAGTTATCTTGTCCTTGGAGAACCACTGCAGCTTGGAGCAGCAGGAGGTCATGGCACACCATCTGACCGAGATCCTGGGGGAGCAACTGTTGAGCACCACCTTGGATGGCCTACTGCCTATCGAGTTGCCCTCACCGGAGGTAGGAATACTGGTCCCCCAGCCCAGGTTCTACTGTGGCTTCCATATCCTCCTCTTGCTCCTTTCTTCCCATTCTCAGATAGACCATCTTGTCCTTTAGTATCCTTGGAGACAACTTTAACCAAAAAAAAAAAAAAAAAGAAAATCTAATTGAATACAGAATTCTATTTATAATTCTCTAAATTTTAAATCAATGATTTCCTTTATGTATTTTTTTCCAATGAAAATATCTTATCTTTTTCCTGATAGTTCATGATTGTTGTAGAATATTGAAACAATATACAGAAAGGGAAATCAATCGTCCTATAATCCCAACCTCTCCCATAATAACATCTGTCAATATATTTTTTAAATGCTTATATTGTATGAAGCCCTGGTGGCACAGTGCTTAAGAGCTCAGCTGCTAACCAAAAGATCGGCAGCTTGAATCTACCAGCTGCTCCTTGGAAATCCAATGGGGTAGTTCTACTCTGTCCTATAGGGTCGCTATGAGTAGGAATTGACTCGATGGCAATGGGTTTGGTTTGGTGTTTTATATTGTACACATATGTATTTATATATTCATATAAAAACATGAATATATCATATTCTATATCCTTTTTATTTAATCTCACATATAAGATATGTCATGGATGTCTTTTCATATAAATTTTTTCTTTTTAACATCTCTATAGTATTCCATGGCACATTATGGACCATAATTTATTTAACCAGCTCCCCATATTTAGGTTGTTTATAATTTTTCAATCATATACACAACTTTGCCCATTTATTCTATTATACCTTTGACGTAGATTCCTAGAAGCAAAATTTCTGGGATGAAGAGTTTTCATGCTGACAATTTTGGTTATTGCCAAGTTGCCCTCTGGAAAACATACCAAATTACACTTCAACCATCAGTATAAGAGAGCAACTACAAGTAACTCCATGAGTGAGATGATTCATAATGGCAAACATGAAAAAAGTTGTTTTTGAAAAAGAAAAACATCCATGTTTGTTTTATTTTGAATTATTTGTAAAATAATTTACTCATTTTTATTAGGGTTTATAATTTTTATTGATATAAAGCAATTCTTTAAATAGACTAATGCTTTGAAAAATATTTCTTGTAGTTTATTTTTTTCTTATAACATCTTCTGCCTTACAAAAGTTTTTAAGCTTTGTGTAGTCAAATCTGTCAACTTTTCCTTTTATGTTTTCTTGGTTTTCATGCCATATTTCTAAGGGCTTTTCCACCATAAGATTATTTTAAAAGATTCTCTATTCTAGTACTTTTATGTTCTTTATTTTTTACATGTAAATCTTGAATCTACAAGGGACTTTTATGTGTCAAATGTGAGTTAGGGTATTGTGATGGTAAAGGTTGTACATCAACTTGGCTAGGCCATGATTCTCAGTGGTTTGGCAGTTATAATACAGTTTGGCAGTTATGTAATGATATAATGATGAGATCTGATGTAATCATCTCCATGATGAGATCTGCTATGAATAGCCAATCAGTTGAAAGGGATTTTCCTTGGGGGTGTGGCTTGCATCCAATATATAGACTTTCTGGCAAATCTCCTTGGCTTTTGTTCACTCTGGATCCTGCATGCGACTCGTCATCATCTGACCTCTGGTTCTTGGGACTTGAGCTAGCAGCCTGCCATCTTACCTGCCGATCTTGGATTCAATCAGCCTCCGCAGCCCATGAGCCAGCAGCCTGCCATTTGACTTGCCAATCTTGAGTTTGTCATCCCCTGAAGCTATGTGAGTCAGGAGAAGCCTCCAGCCTGATGCCTGACCCATGGACTTGGGACTTTCCAGCCTCTACAACTGTGTGAGCCATTTCCTTGATATAAATCTCCCTCTGTCCCTCTCTTGCTCGCTCTCTATATATATGTATATATACATGCTTCACTGGTTTTGCTTCTCTGGAGAGCCCAGCCTAAGATATTTGGTACCAAGAGTGGTTCTAGAGAAACAAAATTGTAAGGCTTTTTCTAAAGTTGTTCCCAAGTCTCGTTAATCGTAAAGATGTTGATGACTCTGCTTCCAGTAGTAAAGAGGGCACTGCTAATCCATGGCATGAGGTGGCAATAGAAATATGCAAAATACTACCACCGATAGATCAAGTATTGGTGAGAGGCAAGGCTCTGGGTGATTGCATGTTTGATACTGTTCTACAATTTTATCGTAATGAGAAGTATAAGGAAGCTAGTTGATTGCTCCAAATTTCACTAAACAAAGTGGTGAAAGAAAGAGATGAGCTCAGGGATTTAGAGTGAAAGCTCAAGTGCCACATAAACAACCTCAAAGTTTCCACTTGTGCCTTGAAAGAAAGCTTTAGTTTTTATAGTAACAGAGCTGATATTGCCAAAAACCAAACCCAGAGTCTTATCATAAGAGTAGCTGAATTACAAGTCCAAGTCAATTTCCAACCTAGGGTGGTGTCTGAAGTTAAAGTGAGGGCATTGATTGGGAAGAAATGGGACCCTGAAACTTGGGATGAGGACATATGGGCAGATTATCAGGAAGATGGTGATACTGAGCCCCTAAATTCCATTGAATCACTCCTGCCAACAGAACCAGCTCTCTCACTCTCATCTGAAGAGATTACTCCATGTTTGTCTGCTAAGCCACTCTCCTCATTAAAACCGTTATCCCTTCCACCCCCATCTGATGAGATCAACCCAGCTGTGTCTGAAAAGTCCTTGTCTGAGGTATTGCCTGGGGTGACGGCTGGGGTATCATCTGGGGCAACACCTAAGGCAGATGCCTTACAAGACATTGCTGAATGTCCCCAAGACCCACTCCCACCACCCATTTTTGCTTCTAGACTTAAGTCCCAGCAAGCCCCAAGAGGTGAAGTATAAAGTGTGACTCAGGAGGAGATATGTTCTACTCCAAAAGAACTGCTTGATTGTTCTAATACATACAAACAGAAACCTGAGGAGTACGTGTAGGAATAAAGATGTGGGATAATGATGCAAGGAATATAAAGTTGAATCAGTCTGAGTTTATTTGATATGGGCCCACAAGCACAGATTCTTCATTCAGTGTTTCAGCTAGAGAGGTTAGAAAAAGATCTAATAGTTTATTTAGCTGGTTCACTAAACCATGGATTAAGTGGTGGCCTACACTAAATCAAGTTCAAATGACAAGCCTGCCATGGTATACTGCAGAAGAAGGTATCCATAGACTTAAAGAAATTGGCATGTTAACTGGATTTATCAGGTTGGCCCCACAGACCCACGTATGGAGTGCCTAGAGGACACATCTTTTACCACACAACAGTGAGGAACAATTTTGTGAAGGGAGCTCCAGCATCCTTGAAGACTGCTGTGATTGCAATTTTATGTAAGTCAGATTTGACAGTGGGAACTGCCTTAACTGAATTAAAACACCTAACTACAGTGGGGCTGATTGGACCTGTGGTGGTAGGGGTCAAGTGGCAGCACTTGACCGACAATGACAAGGTGGGTGCGGTTACTGTAACAGACAGCAGAATCAAAGCAGTAATCAGAATAATCTGAGTCGTATGGACTTACAGCATTGGCTACATAGTCATGGTGTCCCTAGAGTGAAAAAGATGGGAAATTTACCAAACATTTACTTGCTCTATACAAGCAGAAGAATTCTAGGTCAACTGAACAACAGTCTAACTTGAATTGCCGGAATAGAGAGTCATGGTCCCTGAATAAATTCCCAGGCTTGAGCCAGTTTACACACACCCAACCCCTTGAATGAAGGAGAGGCCAGGTCTCTTTGAGGAAGAACCCCACTGCACTGCCAAAAATTTATACTTCTGATTTTTCTCCCAGCCTTCCCCAAAGGGATCTACGGCCTTTTACGAGAGTGATTGTTCACTGGGGAAAAAGAAATAATCAGACTTTTGGGGGATTACTGGACACTGGCTCTGAACTGACACTAATTCCAGGAGATCCTAAACATCACTGTGTTCCATCAGTCAGAGTGGGGGCGTATGGAGCTCAAGTTATTAATGGAGTCTTAGCTCAGGTCCATTCACAATGGTTCCAGTCAGTCCCTGAACCCATCCTGTAGTGATTTCCCCAGTTCCAGAATGCATTATTGGAATAGACATACTCAGCAACTGGCAGAACCTCCACATTGGATCCTTGACAAGTGCAGTAAGGGCTATTATGGTAGGAAAAGCCAACTGGAAGCCATTAGAACTGCCCCTACCTGGGAAAAGTAATACGGCATTCCTGGAGGGATTGCAGAAACTACTGCCACCATCAAGGACTTGAAGGATGTAAGGGTGGTGATTCCTACCATATCCCCATTCAACTTTCTTATTTGACCTGTGCGAAAAACAGATGGATCTTGGAAAATGACAACGGATTATCATAAACTTAACCAGGTGGTGACGCCAATTGCAGCTGATATTCCAGGTGTGGTTTCATTGCTTGAGGAAATTAATACATCTCCTGGTATATGGTTGCAGCTATTGAACTGGCCAGTGCCTTTTTCTCAATTCTGGTTTTAAAGGAACACCAGAAGCAGTTTGCCTTCAGCTAGCAATGCCAGCAATACACTTTCACTGTCCTACCTCAGAGGTATATCAACTCTCCAGCCCTATATCATAATTTAGTCCACAGGGACCTTGAATGGCTTTCCCTTCCACAAGACATCACACTGGTCCATTACATTGATGACATTATGCTGAATGGACATATAGTAAGGAAGAAGTGTCAATGACTCTGGACTTATTGGTAAAACCTTTGTGTGCTAGAAGGTGGGAAATTAATCCAACAAAAATTCAGGCATCCTCCACCTCAGTGAAATTTCTATGGGTCCAGTGGTGTGGGACATGTTAAGATATTCCTTCTAAAGTGAAGGATAAGTTATTTCATCTGGTGCCTCCCACAACTAAAAAGAAGGCACAATGTGTGGTAGGTCTCTGGATTTTGGAGGCAACATATTACTTATTTGGGTGTGCTACTCTCACCTATTTATCAAATGTTATGGATTGAACTTTGTCACCCAAAAGTGTGTGTCAACTTGGCTAGGCCTTGATTCCCAGTGTTGTGTGGTTGTCCTCCATTTCATGATCTGATGTGATTATCCTATGTGTTGTAAATCCTAACCTCTATGATGTTAATGAGGCAGGACACATTCTACAAGAATAGACTGTATCTTGAGTCAATCTCTTTTGAGATATAAATGAGAGAAGTGAGCAGAGAGGAGAGGGAACTCATTACCACCAAGAAAGAAGAGCCAGGAGCAGAGTGCATCTTTGGACCCGGGGCTCCTGTGCTAAGAAGCTCCTAGACCTAGGGGAAGACTGATGCCAAGATACATGGAGATTTCCAAGGAACACCGGGCCCACAGATGTTGAAAGGAGACAAAGATCTTCCCCCAGAGCCAACAAAAAGAGGAAGCCTTCCCCTAGAGCTGGCGCCCTGAATTTGGACTTTTAGTCTCCTAAACTATGAGAGAATAAATTTCTGTTTGTTAAAGCTATCCACTTGTAGTATTTCTGTTATAGCAGCACTAGATAACTAAGGCATTAAGTGACTTGAAAAACTGCTAGTTTTGAGTGGGGCCCAGAACGGGAGAAGGTTCTGTTACAGGTTCAGGCTGCTGTGCAAGCTGCTTCTGCCACTTAGACCATGTGATCCAGTTGATCCAGTGGTGCTTGAAGTGTCAGTGGCAAATAGAGTTGCTAGTTGGAGTCTTTGGAAGGCCCCTACCGGTGAATCACAGCTCAGACCCTTAGGATTTTAGAGCAAAGCCCTGCCATCTTTTGCAGATAACTACTCTCTTTTTGAGAAACAGCTTTTGGGTTATTACTGGGCCTGAGTAGAGACTGAATGCTTAAACATGGGCCACCAAGTCACCATGTGGACTGAGCTGCCCATCATGAACTGGGTGTTGTCTGACCCACAGACCCATAACATTGGACATACACAGCAGCATTCCATCATTAAATGGAAATGTTATATATGAGATTGAACCCAAGCAGGATCTGAAGGCACAAGTAAGTTGCAGGAGAAAGTGGACCAAATGCCTATGGTCTCCACTCCTGTCACATTATCCTCCATCTCCCAGTCTGCACCTATGGCCTCATGGGGAGTTCTTTACTTTCAGTTGACTGAGGAAGCGAAAACTCATGCTTGGTTTACAGACGGTTCTGCACGATATGCAGGCACCACTCAGAAGAGGACAGTGGCAGCACTGTAGCCACTTTCTGGGACCTCCCTAAAGGACAGTGATGAAACGAAATCCTCCTAGTGGGCAGAACTTAGAGCACAGCACCTGGTTGTTCACTTTGCTTGGAAGGAGAAATGGCAAGATGGTGCGATTGTATACTGATTCATGGGCTGTGGCCAATGGTTTGGCTGGATGGTCAGGGACTTGGAAGGAACATAACTGGAAAATTGCAGCAAGGAGGTATGGGGAAGAAGTATGTGGATATATCTCTCTGACTGGGCCAAAAAAGTGAAGATATTTGTGTCTCTTGTGAATGCTCACCAAAGATGACCTCGACAGAGAAGAATTTTAATAATCAAGAGGATAGAATGACACGTTCTATGGAAACAAATCATCCTCTTTTCCCAGCCACTCCTATCATTGCTCAATGGGCTCATGAGCAAAGTGGTCATGGTGGCAGGGATGGGCGTTATGCATGGGCTCAGCAACACGGACTTCCACTCACCAAGTCCAACTTGGCTACAGCCACTGCTGAGTGCCCAATCTGCCCAGCAGCGGAGACCAACACTGAGTTCTCGACATGACACCATTCCTCGAGGTGATCAGCCAGCAACCTGGTGGCAGGTTGATTACACTGGACCAGTTTTATCATGGAAAGTATAACGTTCTGTTCTTACTGGAATAGACACTTACTCTGGATACAGGTTTGCCTTCCTTGTACACAATGCTTCTGCCAAAACTGCCATTCATGGACTTACAGAATGCCTTATCCACTGTCATGATATCCCACTCAGCAGCGCATTGGATTAAGGGACTCACTTCACAGCAAATGAAGTGCAGCAATGGGCCCATAGTCATGGAATTCACTGGTCTTGCCATGTTCCCTAACATCCTGAAGCAGCTAGCTTGATGGAATGGCCTTCTAATGACACAATTATAGTGCCAGCTAGGTGGAAATACATTGCAGGGTTGGGGCAGTGTTCTCCAGGAGGCTGTATATGCGCTAAACTAGCACCCCGTATATGGTGCTGTTTCTCCCATAGCCAGGAATCATGGGTTCAGGAATCAAGGGGTGGAAATGGGAGTGGTACCACTCACTATCACCCCTAGTAGCTCACTCACAAAAAGTTTGCTTCCTGTCCCCATGACCCTATGCTCTGCAGGTCTAGAAGTCTTAGTTCCAAAGGAAGGAATGCTCCCACCAGGAGACATGACGCTGATTCTATTTAACTGGAAGTTAAGAATGCCACCCATCCACTTTGGGCTCCTCATGCCTCTGGATCAATAGGCAAAGAAGAGATTTACTGTATTGGCTGATGTGATTGACTCTGATTACCAAAGGGAAATTGGATTGATATTACATAATGGAGGTAAAGAAGAGTATGTCTGGAATACAAGAGATCCCTTAGTACGTCTCTTAGTACTATCATGCCCTGTGATTAAAGTCAATGGAAAAATACAGCAACCCAATTCTGATATGACTACTAATAGCGCAGATCCTTCAGGAATGAAGATTTGGGTTACCCCACCAGGCAAAGAACCAAGGCCAGCTGAGGTGCTTGTTGAGGGTAAAGGGAATACAGAATGGGTGGTGGAAGTTATTTCTAAATACCAGCTACAACCATGTAACCAGTTGCAGAAGCAAGGACTGTAATTGTTATGAGTATTTCTTCCTTGTATGTGTGCATCAAATATTTTTGTTTTCTTCACTTATAAAATATAAAATGTAAATAGGGCTAGTGAGTTTTCAGTTGTGTGTTAGTTGCATCATGTTAGGTGCAAGTATGATTTTATAATTGTCTTTATTTAGAGATTATGTATGGTTTAAAGAGTTGTGTATAGGTGCCAAGTTGACAAGGAGTGGAATGTAATGGTTGAGGTTATGTGTCAACTTGGCTGGGCCATGATTCTTAGTAGTTTGGCAGTTATGTAATGATGTAATGATGAGGTCTGATGTAATGTGATCACCTCCATGATGAGATCTGCTATGATTTTCTTTGGGGGTGTGGCATGCATCCAATATATATGGACCTTCTGGCAAAGCTTGCTGGCGTTTGTTCACTCTGGATACTGCATGCAGCTTGTCATCATCTGACCTGCAGTTCTTGGGACTTGAGCCAGCAGCCTGCCATCTTACCTCCTGATCCTGGATTTGTCAGCCTCCACAGCCCATGAGCCAACAGCCTGCCATCTGACCTGCTGATCTAGGGTTCATCAGCCCCTGCAGTTATGTGAGTCAGCCTCCAGCCTGACGCCTGACCCATGGACTTTGGACTTTCCAGCCTCTGCAACACACACACTCACACCTCACTGGTTTTGCTTCTCTAGGGAACTCAGCCTAAGACAGGAGTCTTAGTTAATTTTTTTAATATGGATAGAAATGTTCAAGTTTCCTTAACAACAGGGGAATTCCTACTGTACATATCAAGCAGCCAATTTTCCTGTGGAACTTCTGACCATCAATTACTTCCTCTGTCTTTGAGGTGGCCCTGTGAGAGCAGTGGGACCTGCATGATCCCCATGAGGGTGCCAAAGCAGACAGGTAGACAGAACCCTTCATTTTTGTCCCCTAGGAGCTTCGAAGGAAGATCCTGCTCAAGGGAAAGAAGTCAAGGACACTTGAAGAGGATCTTGAGGAAGAGGAGGAGGAACCAGAGCAGAAGCTGGAGATGGAGGCCCAGTCCGAGCCTAAGCCTGAGCCTGAGCCCCAGGAATTGAGCCCTCGGAGTAAGGACAGAAAGGAGGAGGAGGTAAGCCAGGAGTGATCTTTGTCTGCTCCAGCATTTGGTCAGCCTGCACCAAAAGCTGAGGGTGCATATATGGAATGAGACTACTGCCAGGCCGGATAATGGTCCAGGGAGCAAAATGCCCCCTCCTCCCAATGAAAGAGGCATAAGAATGCATACATGGCAACACTATATATTATATAGTGCCATATGTAGATATATTGCAGTGGCTTCCCATCTTCCTCAGGCCATGAAATCCTTATTTTAGATGAAATTTATATGGAAGCTCAGTATACAAAATAGATCAGTGCAGAGCCATCCTAGTTGAAACAGCCATTTGGCCCTTTCCAGGGTTCTCCAGGTGACTCCTGAGACATCTTTGTACTTCTCAGTCTACTTAAGGGCCAGTTTGAAAACCACTGATAGGGGTATGTGTGTGTGTGTATAACATATTGCTTGGGTAAGTAGAGGGTACTGGAGTGATTGCTGTGGCCTCAACTAAAGTGAGCTTAGTTAGAGAAAGTTTCTTGGAAAGGGTGAGTTTGAGAAGATACCAGAAATAGCCAGAGGAGCAGGAAGGAGAGAGAAGCTCTGAGGTGGGAGAAGATGAAGGCTCTGAGAAGGCTGTGTAGAGTGGGCCATCTCCTTGTGGGGAAGGGAGGCAGAAGGGGAAGGGGTGCCATTGGTGGAACTTCCAAGATCTGGGTTTGAAGTCTGCATTTCTCTCTTCTTGTGCACTTGCTTGGCTCAGCTGATGGACTTATCCTGTTCTCTCTGGGGCTGTGGTGTCTAACCTGCTGTCATGTCCAGGAATGGAAATGAGAATTCAGGAGACAAATCCAAAAATATTATTCTGGGACCCTCACATCCTTCCAGGATGTGACTTCCATGAGCACTTGTATATCTGATATATCTGTCTGAACTCATGTACATTTTGACCAAGGATTATTGTTAATTTGTTTTAAAAGAAGATGACTCCTCTCTGTTTAAAATAATAATAATAAATTAAAAACCTATTATCCAGGATCTAACACAGAGCAGACCCTATAAGCCCAGCAGCTGAAACTGATCCCATCAGCATAGGCAGACTGCATTTATTCCCATTCCCACCCCCAGGTTGTGATGTGCCCACTGTTTTGTCCGCCTACTTGTTGTCAGACTACAGCCCAGGCTCGTATCTCCAAGCCTGGGTCCCTTCTCTTGCCTAAGCAGGTGAGGTAGGAGAAGAATGCAGTGGGGAGGCAGCGGGCAGAGGCTTAGGGTGGGTAGGGAAGTTTAAGTCTTAGCCATTGCCTTCTTCCCTCTCAGATTGCTGAGGGTTCATCTTCCTCTCCACTTTCTCCTTCTCCAGAAATCCAAGCCCATGTTGTGTCCATCCCTCTCTGCCTTGGTTGTTTACTTGAAGAATGTCCCGTTCCGCAACTTCACTCATTCGAGGGAGCACTACCGCTTCTATGAGATATCATCCTTCTCTGAAGCCAAGGCCAAGAGCCTAGTCAAGGAGGCTGGTCAGGACCAAAAGATAGGGGGTGGGGAGGGAACTGGTACAGGGTCAGCCCTGACGTAGGGCAGGCAAGTGAATCCAAAGAAAGAGGACAAAGAGCTAACAAGCTCCCCAGGGCAGGCAGGGGGAGGGTTATGAATAATGGGCTCAGGGCTCTAAGGGGAAGAAAGCCTGGATGGAACTGAGTAGAAGAAGCACCTTGAAGCTCTCTGGAGCCAGCCTCAGGAGATGGTAGGGAGAAGAGAGAAGTGGGTGGGCAGGGTGCATGGGGCCCAAGAAGTCAGCCTCGATTCCACCTCTCTCCCCACATCCCATTTACAGGCAATGAGTTTGTGCGACACAACACCTGGCAGCTAAGCCGAGTATATCCCAGTGGCCTAAGGACAGACTCTTCCAACTACAACCCCCAGGAACTCTGGAATGCAGGCTGCCAGATGGGTGAGGGGGCAAGCAGGGACTGGAAGGGGGAAACAGAGGAGCAGGTGGGAAGTAAGCCTCCTGGCAGTAGTTGGGCCCGGGAATCCTCCAAAAGTGCTAGGTTGAAAAAGATGCTATCTATGGAAGTGTTTCCAGCAGGCACTCTTCCAGCCAATACTTGTGTTTTTAACTTCTCGAAAGAGGTGCTGGGAGGCCCCCAAGATGAATCCTTCCTCTTTTCTCCTGGGGCTGTCAGTGGCTATGAATGTGCAGACTGCAGGGCTCGAGATGGACATCTGTGATGGGCTCTTCCGCCAGAACAGTGGCTGTGGCTATGTGCTGAAGCCAGACTTCCTGTGTGACACCCAGAGTTCCTTCCACCCTGAGAGGCCCATCAGTCCTTTTAAGGCCCAGACCCTCTTAATCCAGGTATGATGGAAAGAGAAACTGGGATAGCAGTGGGGGAAGAGGTGGCTAGGCCTGACAGGAGTGTAATGGGCGAAAAGCTTTTCGTGAGAGGCAGGATAGCATGACTGTTAACAGCATGAACTTTAGAACCAGGCCACCTAGGTCCAAACCCACTTACTAGTCATGTAATGTTGGGCAAGTTACTTAACCTCTCCATACCTCAGTCTTCTCACTTGCAAACTGAGGGTAATAATACTACCTACTTCACAGGGTTGTTGTGGGGATTACTTAGTTCATATATATAAAACACATACAACAATGCCTGGTACACATTAAATGCTATAAAAGAGGTTGCTATCACTAACATTTCAAACTTTCAAACCTTGTTAAGTTGCTACTCGGATGCATTTTAACTTGCAGATAGAATAGTAGGAGAAAATATATTAGTCATGGAGGAATAGCCTTGCAAACCCAAAAGCTATAGCACAAGGTCTTGTATACCTTCCCTTTCCCCTCCCCTGGGGTGTGAGAGCTGGAGCAGGGGCTGGACTGAGCAGGAACTAGTGAGGTTCCAGAGCCCTGGTTGCAGGTGATCAGTGGTCAGCAACTCCCCAAACTGGACAACACCAAAGAAGGGTCTATTGTGGATCCACTGGTGAAAGTGGAGATCATTGGCGTTCGTCCGGACACAACCCGACAGGAGACCAGCTATGTGGAGAACAACGGTGAGACTCGGCAGTACTGGGGGAGGAAGTGGGAGCATGACCATTGTTTTCCTTCCATCCTGTCCTTCATTAAACGTAGTCCATGTCACCACCCTCTCCTTGGGAGGCAGTGTACAGCAGTAGAAAGAATAAGAGCTTGGATATCTGGGGTCTGAATCCTGGCCCCTCACTTAAAAGCTCCGGTGACCTGGGCAAATTGCTTCACCACTCTGAGCTTCTGTTTCCTCCCATGTAAGATGCTGATTGCTACAAAGACTAAATGAGAGAACCAGGGAAAGTAATTCGGTGTGGTGCCAAGCATAAAGAAGAGAGCTAATAATGTCTCTTCCTTCTTTCCCTTCTACTCACCACCTCAGGTTTTAATCCATACTGGGGGCAGACATTATGCTTCCGGGTCCTGGTGCCTGAACTCGCCCTGCTGCGTTTTGTGGTAGAGGATTACGACTGGAAATCCCGAAATGACTTTGTCGGTCAGTACACCCTGCCTTGGACCTGCATGCAGCAAGGTGAGCCAGCTCTCTGATCCCTGGCCAATACCCCAACTCTGGCCACCTTGCTAATGCTGCTCTCCTGCCCCTTTCCAGGCTACCGCCACATACACTTGCTCTCCAGGGATGGTACCAGCCTCCACCCAGCTTCCATCTTTGTGCACGTCTGCATCCAGGAAGAGCTAGAGGAGGCTGAAGGCTGAAGTGGGCACATGACGTACAGGATGGTGCACCGGCTTTAGATGGTGAGGAAAACGTGGAAGGATGCTCCAGAGGGCAAACAGAGGTGGTGAAAAATCAAGTTTTGGATTGTGAATCATTCCTAGTCTCAAAATTACCTCCGCCAAACAAATCTAGGGCCTGCTCTTACATCTTTTCTTTTCTCGTTTTCACACAGCCTACAGCATCTTTCCTGCCCTTTCTCTTTGTGTACTCTATACTGGAGGTCCCTCCTTCTTGCCGTAGCTCTATCCCTTACCTGGATCTAGGACTAATCCTTCCCATGAACCCTCAAAAGTAGACTGCAACTAGAAATCCAGAAAGGCGCCTGGACTGAGAAACCCAAAGAGATATTATCCCCATCACCTCTAATTTCCTCAAGCCCAGAGCCAAGGGAAGGATGAATCAAGACTCACGGCTCCCCAAGCAAAGGCTGGGGAAGAAGAGCTGACTACAAAACTACAGCAAGAACTCTCGAGAACACTGCACAGCCCTCAGAATCCCCACTGGGCTGTTTCTCCCCAGCCCAACCTATATAAACAGAGCTTCTCCCCCCAGTTTGGCTTGGGTATGGTCTTATTGTTGGACAAGGGGAGGTACAAGGGTTGTGGGACAGCTGGCTAGACAGGTGAGACAGGGAAAGGTAGAAAAGAGGTTCCCAAGTTACCCCCTGCATCTGCTACATAGGAAGGGCACAGAAGTAAGGCTTCTAAGGGGCAGGGCAAAAGGAGGAGACAAAGGGTTATGTGGCCTCAGCCCTCCTGCAGTTTGCCCGGGATAGTCCTGGATCATGTCTATTGTCCCAGCCTAAATATTAATAGTACCCTCTTTAATTTTCCTAAGTGTCTCAACTTAGAAGGAGCCCTGGTGGTACAGTGGTTAAGCACCAAGCTGCTAACCAAAAGGTCAGCAGTTTGAACGCACCAGCCACTCTGCAGGAGAAAGATGTGGCAATCTGTTTCCATAAGATTACAGCCTTGGAAACCCTATGAGGCAGTTCTGCTCTGTTCTATAGGATCGCTGAGTTGGAACTGATTCAGTGGCAATGGGGAACGGAGCAGGTCCCAGTTTAGATAGTGAATTATATAGTCATTGTGAGGCAATTAGAATTCTGGATTAGAGATTTACCTCTCCGATCATCTGCCTCTCACACTCTCCTTGTGTCTTAACTCCTCAGCACAGCTGCTGAGCCAGTCCGAGAACTGATGGTGAGCTAAAGCTTTTTCCTGAAGGAGGCTCAGTGAGTGGCAGCCCTCCCTTGACAGGTAGACTAAGGGCTCAGAAGTAGGGAGCAGTGCCAGGGCCTCAACAGGCTCGAGGATAGAGAGAAGGCAGATCCTTCTGGGTGTGTTTCAGAATCAATCACTGAGTGAAGGTGGAAGGAGACAAAGGAGAGGCAGAGGTCTGAGAGGTGACAGGGCAGACTGAGATAACAGCCTAGAAATGTTAAGACAGAAATTTGGACGTGTCTCTAAGTTAGCAATTAAGTCTGTTTTATAGAGCATTAGGCACAACAGCACATGCGGTTAGATACAACTGTTTTTAGGATGCTAAAGGAAAATAGAACTTGACATTTTAACAAGAAAAGAGAAGAACGGAGTGGGTAAAACCAAGATCTTATAGCCAGGGACTTTAGTGGAGTGGTGGTGAAGAAACTACGAACTCGTGAGTTAAAAACAGAGTGCCTCAACGAGAAATCAATGCTGTAGTCCAGGTCTCTCTTTTATATAGCTGTCAGTTCCCAAGTACTAGAGCCAGAGTCCCACACGGGTTCCAGCCTCCCTGACACCCCAAAGCCAGCCCTTCGTAGGCCCTGAGCTCCTCAGGCCAGCTCTGGTTCCAGTTTGCACACTTCGGACCACATCCTCTTCTGTCTGGGAGGTGGGTAGGTGCTCAGCCCTCAGGTCCAGTGGGAGGAGCGGCAGGAGCAGGAGGGCCAGGGTCCTCTAGCTGCACGTCATGCAGGTGCACCGTGGGGGTGGTAGGGTCTTTGCCCACGCCCTGGTTTGGGTCAGCCTGGTCAGGGTGGTGCCTGCGCACATGCTTGACCACTTGGAATTTCTGCTTGGCCTTGTAGCTGCAGAGGCGGCAGAAAAAGGGGTGGCGGTCAGTGTGGGTGAGGGCGTGATGGCGCAGGCCGGCGGCCCAGCGGAAAGCACGGTGGCACACGTTGCACACATAGGGTTTGGCCTCGCTGTGCTTTCGGAGGTGGGTGCGCAGCAGGAAGCGCGTCTTGAAGGCCTTGCCGCACTGTTCACACATGAAGGCCCGTGCTTCCCGGTGCCGTGTCTCCCGGTGCACACGCAGCGCGTCAGCCCGGTTGGTGCAGTACTCACACTCGGGACACTGGTATGGCTTCAGTCCTGTAGGGCAGGACAAGGACAAGAGAAGGAGGATTAGTGACAGGGTATCCTCACATCAACACTGAAGGGGAGTGAACAAGGTTCAGAGGACCATAGGGTTACTGTGACATAAGGACACAAACAACAAGCTGACTAATGACCATATCTTTGGAATGCTCCAGTTCTGTCTGACACTTCTGTGCCCTTCCTCCAAGATAGCCCCTTTTATACAGTGGGTATTCAATGGATGCTGATGACTAAACAGACCCGTAAGTAGCCACCTGATAGCAAAGAAAACTCAAATATGGTAGGATTTCCAAATGGGAAATTCCAACTCCCTTTTGGTCACAGGCCACTCACAGATTTGGGAATCCATTTAAAAACAACTCCTTGTTCAACTCAAGAAGTAAAAGAAAATATTTATGAGGGAAGGGGAAGAGGTTAGAGAAATGGCATTCATAGAAACAGAGGGCCTTGAAATGCATCTGGTCAATTCCTCCGCATCTGAAGGGCCATATACAATGATCACAGGCACACAATCATTAATCCTTCTCTGTGGACCCATAATTACTGATTCTACACTCAGGAGAAGAAAAGGAAGAAATAAAACAGGGGAACCGTCTGATTTCTCCTCCTTACTCAAGATAGTGCCATCATATCCATGTAGGAACCAAGTAGACCTGCCCTGCATCACTCAGTTCAAGGTTCTCAACTGGGGTAGGTGACTTTGTACCAGTGTAGATGCCCAGGCTCTCAGGTTCACCCTTCTTCTGAAAGGTCTTCTTCAGTGGGGTGGGGAGCCATGCTGGTACAGATTCCCCAGCCCACCCCCTACCCTCAACGTGAAACTTAATGTTGGCACTGAATCTGAGCAAGGACACACACCACCGGGGAAACCCCTTGGGACCGTCAAAACCACAAAGACTCACCTGTGTGCTTAGTCATGTGGTATTTGAGCTGATTGACCCATTTGCACTTGTAGCCACAGTCAGGACACAGGTACTTCCGTTCTTCCTTGTGGATGCGCATATGGTACTGGAGGAGGGCAGAAGCAGAGACTATACCCAGGTAATGTGCACCCCTGGGTACTTACCAGAGTGGGAGTAGGGGCCAGCAGGCAGGAAGCTGCTGGCAGATAACCTTGTTCCCTGCTCCCATCCTATGCATACTCCCATTACCAGGTCTCCCAGTCTGGTTGTTTGACACCAACCTGACTCATTCGGCATCCTCCTAGATCTGCCCTCACCTGAGTTTGAATGTCAGCTATGCCACTTACTAGCTTTGTCACTGGGTAACCTAACCCCTAATTCTCAGTTTACTAATCTGTAAAATGGAAATAGTAAAAGTATCTCTATCTCACTATTTTTAAAAGGGTTAAAATTACAGTGCCTAGCATACAGCAAGTGCAGAGTAAACGTTAGCCGTTTTTATTATCCAGATTATCCCCAACCTATTACACTCCTTTATCACGTGTCAAGTACCTATTATGGAATTTTATCTTTGTAACAATCCTATAAAGTTGGTTAAGTATTATCCCTTTTTTACAGATGAGGAATCTGAGGCTCAGAGAAGCGAAGGAACTTGCCCAGGGTCACAGAGCTAATATTTAGAAAAGCCAGGATCAGAGAACCCAGGAAGTTTAACTCCAGGGCCAGCATTTCTTCCCCTCCTGCCCCCATGGCCCCTGACCTTACCTTGAGGCGAGAGGGGTCAGCACAGGCATAGGGGCAGAGGTGACAGCGGTAGGGCTTTTCCCCAGTGTGGATGCGGCTGTGCCAGGTGATCTTCTGCCGGTTCTTGGTACTGTAAGCACAGTCGGTACACTTGTAGAGCCGGGTGCCCCCATGCCCCTTCACATGGTGATCTAACACCAGCTGATGGCGGCATGCAAAGTCACAAAAGGGGCAGCGCAGAGGGGGCTGGCTAGTATCCCCATCCACATCTGAGGCTGCTGCTGAAGTCTCTTCATGCTGTTCCAGGTAGTGCTTCACCAGGCCCACCCGCTCCCGGGCAGCGAAGTCACAGAGCTGACAGCGGTGGCTAAAATGCTGCTGCCTTCGGTGCTCATCCAGTGCTGGCCGGCTGGGGAAGGCCTCCTGACAGGCCACACACTCCAGCCGTGGGTGCTGCTTACGGGTGTGTCCTCGCAGGCTGGCAGGGCTGGGGCATAGCAGTCCACAGCAAGAGCAGTGCAGGGGGCCCTCGGTAGCTTCTGTGGGAGAGCCAGGGGCTGGGGGTGTGGGCTCGGGGTGCCGGCGCAGAGTATGCTGCTTGAGTGCTGTCTCTGAGCTGAACTGGGCCTCACACTGGGGGCAGGCAAAGGCTGGGGTGCCCTGGTGGCAGCTGTTGACATGGCGTGTGATGTCATGGCGGAGGTAGCCACTGTAGTCACAGAGTGGACAGAAGTGGGTGGGTGTTTTGTCATGTACCCTTAGTCGGTGCAAGCGCAGTTTTGAGTTGGTACCAAATGTCTGGGGGCAGGAGCTGCAGGGGATGCGGCCAACACCTGTGTGCCGGGACTGGTGAGCCTCCAACCGGTACCGCCTGGTGGTAGAAAAGTCGCAGAAAGGGCACTGATGTGGCTTCACCCCTTCATGCTTGAGCCGCTGGTGCTGCTGCAGACACCGGCTCTGCTTACAGGTGAAGCTGCAGTCACTGCACTGCAGGGGGGGCCGGGGGCCACGGGCTGGGCCCGCAGTGGGGTGCCTTCTTTTCTGGTGGAGGCGCAAGGCGGCAGCGGCAGGGGCAGTGAATGGGCAGAGGTCACAGACCAGCTCTCCAGACTTGAGGGGGCAGCCTCGGGCCTGGTGAGTCCTCAGAGCGCGCTCCTGCTGGCAGCTAAAGGGGCACGTGGGGCAGGAGAAGCGAGCCCCCTTCTGTCTTAGAACCAGAGCTGCGCCCCCATCACCAGGACTGGATTCTGTGCTCCCATTGCTCAGGGGAGCAGAGTCCCCACTGTTCATGGGGGATGCAACAGGCTGGGCCTGGGGGGCCTCTCGCTTCCCTCCCCCACCACGTGCCCCCCGGCAGCCTTCGGCTACGTGAGAGGTAATGGAGGACAGCCGAGAACAAAAGAATGTGCATGAGCTGCAGTGAAACTTGCCCTGCTCAAAGCGGAACTTCTCGGGGGTCCCTGTGGGTGAGGGGTTCCCTGTAGGAGCGACCAGGGAGCCAGAGGGTGTGATAACAGGTTCCTCTATTTCTTTTGGCTCCCCAGGCAACTCAGAAGAAGTATCTTTTGGGAACGCTAGCTCTTTTTTTAATGGTTCTGGTGGGGGCTTCCCAGCTTTTGCATCCTCTGAGGCCTGGGTGCCCACAGGCAGAGGGCTGGGTGAGTCTGATCTGGGCAAGCCCTTGTTCTTTCTGAGCAGAACAGGGCACTTCTTCAGCAGGTGGGTGCTGAGGCCCCGCTGTTGCTTGAAGCTAGCCCCACACTCAGGGCATAGCAGGGGCTCTCGGCGGCCTTGGCACCCAGTCCTGGAGTGCAGACTCAGGGCCTTTTCCCGGCGGGTAATAAAAGGGCAGTGTGGGCAGCGGAAGGCCTGCCCCTCTCCCTGGATCACTACCATCTGCACCCGCCCCTCCAGCACCAGTGCCTCTGCCTGCTCTTTGTCCTGCCTCCTTAGGGCCTTGAGTAATGACTCTGACTCAGGAAACTGGGGCAAGGGTGCTGTCTCAGCAGGTGGAGTTGCCTTGAAGATTCCCACCCAGCTGTTAGGAGGCTCCTCTGAGAATGGGGGACATCTGGGGGCCTCAGGAACTGGCTTCTCCAGAATGGGCTCTTCTTCAGCACCTAAGCCAGAAGGCCCAACGCCTTCAAAGCTGGATAGCTCTGTCAAAGTTCCATCTGGCCCTTCCAGTCCCAAGGGCCCTGAGGGACCCAGGGGCCTGAGCTCCACGGGGGTTGACTCAGTGATATCCTCAGGGGGTGGCTCAGCCACAGATTCCAGCTCTACTCCCAGGGCCTCTAGGTGTAGTGTGCAGCTGCCCTCATCCACCTCTGCTGGGCTGGGGCTGCCAACCAGGTCATCCCCCTGGGGAGCCTCTCTGCCATCCTGTTTCCCAGCACCATCCTCCTCACTTGTCTCTGGCAGGGCCTGGCCCAAGCTGGGGTCCACCACAGTCCCAGAGTCAAGGCCCAGCCCCTCAGGCTGGGCAGACAGCTGGTTCAAGGGCTCTGAGTCTGGTGAGGGTGTCGGGAACTGCCTGGAGCCTTCTGGCTCCTGGCTAGCATAGCGAAGCTGCCAGACCTGGTCTCCGGGCACATAGCCATGGGCCTTGCGCTTGTGGAAGAAGAGGGTGGTGTTGCTGAAGGTGCGGTAGTCACAGAGGGCACAGTGGAACTCACGGAGGCGGGTGTGTTTGCAGTTCTCGTGGCTCAGCAGGGCTTGCTTGTGGCGGCTCTGGTAGCTGCAGTAGCGGCAGGGGTAGAGAGGGGCTGGTATGCCAGGGCGGTGCTGGGAAGCCATGTGCTTCTGCAGCTCATACTTCCGCTTGCAGGCGAAGGCACACACCTCACACATCAGGGACTTGCCCTGGTGCCGCAGCTTGTGGCTATTCAGCTGGTCAGCTCGGTGGCAGCGATAGGAGCACTGGTTGCACTGATATCTGGCAAGGAGAGAATGGGGACAATCATACTAACAAACCAATCATAACTAACAGTCACAAATAAGTACTTACTCTGGGCCAGGCTCTACCCTCAGTAGTGTACATGCATCATCTAACTGAATCCTCCTTCCTACTGCCCCACAAAACACGCATCTCCATTTTACAAATGAGAAAACTAAGGCGTGGAGAAGTTAATAACTTGCCTAAGGTTACAAAGGAAGTGAAGGGCAGAGGCAGGATTTGAACCCTGGCAGCCTAGCTTTAGGGCCTGTGTTCTTATCCCCACTCTAGATTGCTTCCTAAAGGAAAGCAATCATGAACCACAGACTTCTAAGGAGCTGACACAGCTAGAGCCACACAGGGCAGTTCTGTGCATAGTTCCCAACCTCCCATGAAGGCATGAACACTCTGGAGAGGCTCCCTAGCCTGCTGTGCTCACAGGTCAGAGGGGAATTAGCCTGGATTTGGAAAGCACTACCTTCCCAGGACTGAACTCCGAGAATTCAAGTGACATCTTAGTCTCTAGGCCTGTAGTCCCTTCCCTGAGCCCAGAGAGCAATCACTACATAGACTGGGCCACAGGAAGAGAGTCCTGCTGTAGACGTTGATGGGAGCAGAGAAAAAGTTTAGGAGAAGATTCTCTGGGACTGGAGAGAGCAGTGGGGCCACGGGCTTGAAGCCAAGAAGAGCCTAACTTGGCACAAGGTTCTTGGGATGGGATGGAGGCATGTGTGTACTCATACCTGAGGTCCCCTGCGTGTTTTCGCATGTGCACACTGAGGTAGTGCTTCCACTTGGTGACATAGCCACACTCGGTGCACATGTAATCCTTGGCATTGGAGTGGGTCAGCATGTGCTTGGACAGGTAGCTCACATCTCGGCACTTGAAGTCACACAGCTCACACTTGTGAGGTTTCTCGCCTTATGTGGGGGTGGGGTAGGGATGAGGGGAGAGAACACGGGTCAGACACAGATCGAGTGAGCTGCCAGGCCATTTTCCCCAGCAAGCCTGCCTTGAGGCCTGGCAGAAGCAGAAGTGTCATGTGCTACCTGAGGTGCTGAAAGCACCACAATTTGCAAGGCTGCTTCACACCCCTCTCAGACCACTGCTCCCCCGACTCCTACACCAAGGAGGGTGGGAAGAAAGTAAAAACTGAGCTTTTCACTACTAGCTTAAAGTCCACTTTTGATTTGTTATACAGCTTGTTCACACTAATGGCCAACTGCTCTACTTGACCCAGTTCCTCCTAGTTTTCTGGAAGGAGAAAGAAATCAGGCAAGAGAACACAGTGGCTAAGAAATCTGACTCTGGAGTCTGATATAATAATAAAAATATTAACAGCCAACATTTATATAGTGCTGACCAGCTGGGTGCTTTTCTGAGCATTTTATAAAAATGTTTTCCTCTCATTGAATCCTCACAATATCCCTACGAGGCAGGTACTATTATTACCCTCTTTTTACAGATAAGAAAACTGAGGCACAAAGAGCTATTAAGCGGTGGTTCAAATCCCAGGTTACTACTGTGTGGCTTTGGGTAGGTCACTTAACCCCTCTAAGTCTCAGTTTCCCTGTCTCCAAAATGGGGGCAACCAAAATATTGGCCTCACATAAGGATTAAATGAGATGTCCCAAAGTCCTTAGTAATGCTCAGTGAGAACACAAGGACAAGCTATCAGTGTACTGGTCAAGGCCTGGCACTAATACTGGGGCATGTTCCCTCCGAGCCCTTTCCTGTCATCACTGCCCACTCACCTAGCCCCTTTCTCTGGCAAGCAACCTGGTATTCTGGCTCTGAGACTAGATGTGTGGTCTTGGAACAGGTCATTTAACTTCACAGAGTTTGTTTTTTCATCTTTACTTGGCTTCCTTACAAGGTTGTTATTATGGATTAAATGGGATGTTCCATATCTGAAAGAACCCTGTAAACTATAAAATCCTATGTTGTTAGATGCTGTCGAGTTGGTTCCGACTCATAAGAACCCTATGTACCACAGAACGAAACATTGCCTGGTCCTGCACCATGCTCGTAATCGTTATGCTTGAGCCCATTGTTGCAGCCACTGTGTCAACCCATCTTGTTGAAAGTCTTCCTCTTTTTTGCTGACCCTCTACCAAGCATGATGTCCTTCTCCAGCGACTGATCCCTTCTGACAACATGTCCAAAGTAGGTAAGATGTAGTCTCGCCATCCTTGCTTCTAAGGAGCAATCTGGTTGTACTTCTTCCAAGACAGATTTGTTTGTTCTTCTTGCAGTCCATGGTATATTCAATATTCTTCGCCAACGCCACAATTCAACGGTGTCAATTTTTCTTGGTCTTCCTTATTCACTGTTTAACTTTCACATGCATGTGATGTGGCTAAAAATACCATGGCTTGGGTCAGGTGCACCTTAGTCTTCAAGGTGACATCTTTGCTTTTCAACACTTCAAAGAGGTCTTTTGCGGCAGATTTGCCCAATGCAATGCATCTTTTGATTTCTTGACTGCTGCTTCCATGGATGTTGACTGTGGATCCAAGTAAAATGAAATCCTCGACAGCTTCAATCTTTTCTACGTTTATGATGATGTCGCTTATTAGTCCAGTTGTAAGGATTTTTGTTTTCTTTGTTGAGGTGTAATCCATACTGAAGGCTGTGGTCTCTGATCTTCATCAGTAAGTGCTCCAAGTCCTCTTCACTATCAGCAAGCAAGGTTGTGTCATCTGTATAACGCAGGGTGTTAATGAGTCTTCCTCTAATCCTGATGCCCCGTTCTTCTTCATATAATCCAGCTTCTTGGATTATTTGCTCAGCATACAGATTGAATAGGTATGGTGAAAGGATACAACCCTGACGCACACCTTCCCTGACTTTAAACCTCGCAGTATCCCCTTGTCCTGTCCGAACAACTGCCTCTTGATCTATGTACAGGTTCCTCATGAGCACAATTAAGTGTTCTGGAATTCCCATCTTTGCAATGTTATCTATAATTTGTTATGATCCACACCATCGAAAGCCTTCAAAGAATTAATAAAACACAGGTAAACACCTTTCTGGTATTCTCTGCTTTCAGCCAGGATCCATCTGACCTCAGCGATGACATCCCTGGTTCCATGTCCTCTTCTGAATCTGGCTTGAATTTCTGGCAGTTCCCTGTCAGTATACTGCTGCAGCTGCTTTTGAATGATCATCAGCAAAATTTTACTTGCGTGTGATATTAATGATATTATTCAATAATTTAGCGTGTTCTTCCCTTTTGGTTTTCTATATCCAGCTCTTTGCACATGTGATTATAATACTTTGTCTTCTGAAGCTGCCCTTTGAAATCTTCTGTTCAGTTCTTTTAATTCATCATTTCTTCCTTTTGCTTTAGGTACTCGACGTTCAAGAGTAAGTTTCAGAGTCTCTTTTGACACCCACTTTGGTCTTTTCTTTCTGTCTTTTTAATGACCTTTTGCTTTCTTCATGTGTGATGTCCTTGATATCATTCCACAACTCGTCTGGTTTTCAGTGATTAGTGTTCAATGCTATTCTTGAGATGGTCTCTAAATTCAGGTGGGATATACTCAAGGTCATACTTTGGCTTTTGTGGACTTGTTCCAATTTTCTTCGGTTTCAACTTGAACTTGCATATGAGCGATTGATGGTCTGTTCTGCAGTTGGCCCCTGGCCTTGTTCTGACTGATGATACTGAGCTTTTCCATCATCTCTTTCCACAGATACACTCGATTTGATTCCCGTGTATTCCATCTGGCAAGATCCATGTGTATAGTCACCCTTTATGTTGGTGAAAAAAGGTATCTGCAATGAAGAAGTTGGTTCTGCAAAATTCTATCATGCAATCTCTGGTATCGTTTCTATCACCAAGGCCATTATTTTCCAACTACTAATCCTTCTTTGTTGTTTCCAACTTTTGCATTCCAATCACCAGTAATTATCAATGAATCCTGATTGCACATTCGATCAATTCCAGACTGCAGAAGCTGGTAAAAATCTTCAATTTCTTCATCTGTGGCCTTAGTGGTTACTGTGTAAACTTGAATAATAGTCACATTAACTGGTCTTCCTTGTAGGTGTATGGATATTATCCTATTACTGACAGCATTGTCATTCCTGGTATAAAAGACCATATGATCGTCCAATTCAAAATGGCCAATACCAGTCCATTTCAGCTCACTAATGCCTAGGATATCGACGTTTATGTGTTCCATTTCGTTTTTGACGATTTCCAATTTTCCTAGATTCATACTTCATACATTCCATGTTCCGATTATTAATGGATGTTTGCAGCTGTTTCTTCTCATTCTGAGTCATGCCGCATCAGCAAATGAAGGTCCCGAAAGCTTGACTCCATCCATGTTATTAAGGTCAACTCTACTTTTAGGAGGTAGCTCTTCCCTAGTCGTCTTTTGAGTGCCTTCCAACCTGGGGGGCTCATCCTATGGCACTGTATCAAACAATGTTCTGCTGCTATTCATAAGGTCTTCACTAGCTAATTCTTTTCAGAAGTAGACTGCCAGGTCCTTCTTCCTAGTCTGTCTTAGTCTGTAAGCTCAGCTGGAACCTGTCCACCATGGGTGACCCTGCTGGTATCTGAATACTGGTGGCATAGCTTCCAGCATCACAGCAACCCGCAAGCCCCCACAGAATGAGAAACTGACAGACACGTGGGGGGTAAAACCCTATGTAGACATAAATTTTAGGGAAGGCCTCCGAAACATGAGATTTTATGACTAAAGCATTATTTACAAATAAACTGTTCAACTGGAACAACAATGGCTTCATCCTAAGCTGCCTAAGAACTGTCCTCCCAAACCAAAGAATCTCTGATGAGATCTTTGACATTCTGCCAGTCTACTGATGCTCACATACAGATCACAAGTGGAATGGTGCTGAGTCAGGAAGCTTGACTTAGTTGTCACCCAAAGCATTAGTAATGCTGGTAACCAATTTTGAGCTAAAACACCTATAAATTCCAGGTCATTGGTGTGACAATGGACACGCAAGCTATGAAAGGCCATACTTGTATGAATGGCTCCATGTCCTCATCTTGTTTCTCACAGCACACCCTAAAACTTGAATTGCAAAGGAAGGTATCTGTCCCTGGTCAGGGCATGTCCACTCTGGGGGATGACCAATCCAAACTAGGGGTAGGTAGAACTGGGCAGAGGCTTAAGTTTAGGCACAACAGCATAGTGGTTAGAGTACAGGTTCAGGAATCAGACTGGCTGGGTTCAAATCCTAGCTCGACCACTTTTTACTAGGTGAGTGACACAATTTAAGGCTTATGTGTAAAATCGGAATAGCAGGCTTATCTCTAGGAATAGTAGGTGAAGTGAGAAAACGTACGCAAAGCCTTCATGTGGTGTCTAGTATACAGTAAAAGCTCATGTTAGCCATTATCATCATGACTGTTGTTATTCCTATCACATTATAAGGATGCAAGCCATCTCACCAGTATGTAGCAGCATGTGTCGGATGAGCACCCTCTTGTGGGCAGTGGCAAAGTTGCATTCAGGGCACTGGTGGATCTTCTCATGAGCATGCATCTTGCCCACGTGGTCCTGGTAGGCCACTGGGTTGAAGGTGGCAAAGGGGCAGAAGGTGCAGCGCAGCTCTTCACTGCCAGGGTGGCCCTGTTTCTTGTGCTTGCGGAACAGGTGCTTGTTGGAGCAGGCGAAGTCACAGTGTGGGCAGTGGAAGGCATAATGGCTCTTGTGGTGGGCCTCCATGGCCTCGGCTGTGGCGAAGAGCATGGGGCACGAGTGATGGCGGCACTCCACAGCTCGCACCCCGTGGGCCTCCTTCAGGTGCTTTACAAAGGCCTTGCGGTCGGGTGCTGCATAGCTGCAGCCCTCCTGAAAGCAATGTAGGGGCAATGGCTCGGCTGCAGCTGCTGCTGTGTGGCTCTTGAGGTGCTCCTTGAGGGCCTGGCTGAGGTTGAATTCCTCACGGCAGACAGGACAAGTGTAGGTGTCTGAGTAGAAGTTGGAAATGTCCTCGTGCATGCTGGCCATGTGGCGGTTGAGGGCATTCCTCTCCACGGCACTATAGTGGCACAGTGGGCAGCGGTGGGCCTTCTCGCCCAGCTCCCGCAGCAGGTGGGTCTTGAGCTTGCTCTTACTGGTGAAGAACTTCTGGCAGTTCGGGCATTGGAGGCTGGGGTCTGGGAAGTGGAGATGCAGGTGCTCCACCAGATGGGTTCGCTTCTTAAAGCAGCGCTTACACTCTGGACACATGTGGGTCTTGAAGAGGGATTCAGTGCCAGAAGCCACCTCACCTAGGAGAGGGAAGAATGGGCACAAGGGTCAAGGGAACAATCAGGGAAACAGGTTGACAGCGAGATTCTTTAATTAGGTCCGGAATTGGCCAAATAATGGAAGAATCACAATTTTCCCTGACACAAACACTGTGTTGCCTGTCTCATTTCTCTCCAGGAAACCAAAAAATAGGGTTTCAAACAAGAACTGAGATAAGAAATTCAAATATTCAGAGAAACAAAATTACAGACCTTGCTGTGGCCTGTTTCACCCAGTCCCCCACTATTCCTGAGCCTTTGCTTAGAGCTGCACAAAAGAACAACCCAGATGGAGCACTCCTGTACCCCCTGGCCCATGTTCCACAGGGGTAAACAGAAGAAACAGCAGGGTTGTTTGGAAGGAAAATAGCCCCATAGGGAGTGAGCAGAAGAGAAGAAAGTAAAGGATTTTTTACTTCTAAACACTGGCTCACTGAGTTCTAAGTAACGAAGAGCTAATAATAAATACAATCAGATTTTTCCTATTCACCTGACACTAAATATGCTCCCTGTGGGATGGGTTTCAAATGTTTTCTCTTGAAAAACCGGGAAGTAAGGATTCAGAAAAAAATCTGAGGGGGCTCAATGGCAGACAAGACAGGCTGCTTAATCATCAATAAACACTGGCATCTTTATACTATGGATCCCCCCTAGACTGCCCCAACCCCAACAATAGAGCTTTCTGCCTTAGGAAAACCAGACCAGGAGAGCAAACTCTATTTATCCCTGCCCTGTGTTACTAGAGTCATTGCCCCATTTATCATTTTCCCACTGATACGTCAAGGTGTAATGGAAAGAAATGAAGGGTCTGAACCAAAGCTCCGACAAGCCAAACCCAGAGCCGCAATGCCAGGCTCTCCACAACCCATTCCTCCCCACCACCAAGAGCCGCTAGCCTAATGACGCCATTACCTTCCAAGTGCTGAGCCCCTTGGCCTTTTTCCAGGGCTTTCTGGGAGTCCTTCTGGGAGCCACTCTTTTCTTCTTCCTCAACTTCCTCCTCTTCAACTGACTCCTGCCCAGGCAAAGGTGCACTTGCTTCCTCTGAAGGCTCTCCCTCTCCTGGGGGCAGTTTGGGTGCTGAAGACACATAAAACCTGATGAAGTCTACAGGAGCCAAAGATAGCACTGAATGCTTGTTCTTCTCTGCTTACTAGCTGGAATAATCACCCTCCTCCCCATTTAGTATAAGGGAATCTGGGGTTCTAAGTAAATTAATTTACTTCCCCACAAGACAGGTATAGAAGACCAGGAGCTAAGCTGTCAGTAATGCTCCAGTCGAAAGTAAATCAAACATCAGGTAACATCAACCTCAGACCCATTGAAGGTATGAGCTTTGAGGTCACTGGGGGACTGAGAGGTAAGACTTGGTCAACTGCACTTCCCTGGATCAGTGTAGGTAAACCTACCCTGATTCCCAAACTATTCTATTGAGAAACCCAACTCAGCAATTCAAGGTCATCATACCTCGCTGCCTCAAATCTACTCCTCCTACCCCCCAACAAAGGCAGCTGCCTCTGCAAGGTAAAGATGTAAGGACTCTTCCCCAGGAAAGAGAGGTCCTTCTCTTCAGGTACCAGAGTGCAACTGAGTCTCTGCAGGCCAAGTTCTCTTATCAGAATCCTGGCGTCTCCTGGCCTGTTTCTCTATTTTCTCCTGCCCCTCTACTCACCCCACACCTTTTTTTTTTTCAGACAAAGACGAGGAAGAATCAGTGATGCACCACCCACCCCCACAAAGATTTCTTTTCTAAATAACCCAAGCCTCTCTTGCCCAGTCCCCCAATCCCCTTGCTCCAAAAGGGAGTTTACAAGTTCTGCCAGTGGCTATAGCCACCGGTGGACATTTAACTTTTGCCCCTGGAAAGTTCTGAAATAGATCAGAAGAAAATATTGGTTAAGTAACTTCAAGGCCATAGCGTAGCAGCAGCCAAATTCCACTCATTCACTGGGATGAAGATTTCCTCTGCACAGGCAAAGATATATTCTGCCCAGTCAACGGTTTCTAGATGCCTTTCTATGTCATCCAGTACTTCTGTTGTCCTGAGTTACTACTCAGGATTCCCATGTACTCATCCACTGCTCTCTCCCATAAGGGTAACTGTGCATTCCTGGTAGCGGACTGCACAGACCTTTGCCTCATACCTCGCAGCAGCTCCTGGGATGGACGGCCCTGAACGGCAGAAAGTTCTCTCTGTGTCCCGGCCCCATGGCTCCGCTGATGCTGCTGGAAGAGTTTGACGTTGGAGCCCATGAAGCTGCAACGGCTGCAGTGGAAAGGGTAATGAGCCTGCCGGTGCAGCTCCATGCTCTGCTGGCTCCCGAAGAGCAAGGGGCAGCCCCGGAAAGAACAGGGCACAGGAACTGTTTTGTGACTCTGCCTCAGGTGGTGCTGCAGACCCTTGCGATCTTCAGAGGAGAACACACAGCCAGACTCAGGGCAGGAGAAGGTGTCAGGAGAGCCTCGGTGAATCTTGAAGTGGCTTTTCAGGGCCTGGGGTTGGGCAAATTCCTGTCTACATACAGGGCATGGCAGGGGACTATCTGGGGGGCTTCGGCCCTGCAGTGGGACAGGGAGGGTAAGGTTGCTGGGGGGCAGCTCTAGAGAGCATGGGGAGCTAGACAGGCCCTGCACAGGCTGTACAAGGGCCTCAGGGCACTGGTGCAGGGCCAGCAGTGTGGGCTCTGCGAAGCTCTGCTCACAGCGCTCACAAAAGTACACTTCCACCACCTTTACCAGGACACCTGCAGGCAAGGACCAACAGAGAAAGGCACAATATCAGATGGATGAGACCCACAGGCATTAGCTACTAGCAGAAAATGTAGAGAATGTTTTAATATTCATGGAGTGGAGATGAACTTTAAGTCTAGTTCTGCTACCTGGACTGTAAGCCTCTTAAGCTCAGGCACAGTCCATCTTGCACACGTGTTTATATTCTCAGTATTTAGCACAATACTTGGCACAAAATAGGTCCTTAATGAATATTTGTTAAATGGACAAACAAACATGAACCAAACCCAGAAAACATTAAGGTAATATATTTTCCCCAAGTAAAAATAGGAAACTTCTAAAAGAAAATGATCCAAAGAAGCTAAAAGCCATATGACCAACTGGGGATAATCTCAACACAAAAAAATTGGGATAATTTGCAATACAAATGACAAAGTATTAGTTTCAGTTCTATCAAGAGCTTTACAAACCAATAAAAAAGATGAACACCTTATAAAACAACATCAAAGGCCACCAACAGCCAATTATAGAATACAAATAACCAATAAAGGGAAGATATTCAGCCTAATTATCAAACAAACACAAACCAAAACAAGAAACTTATCATTCTCCCCTCTGTTGGATCAGTAGATTGGTGTCAATGTTGGCAAGGGTATAAGCATAAGCATGGGTTATTGGTGATGGTGTAAATTGGTATGACTTTTCTGGAGGGCAATCTGTTTCAAAATTTGAAATGTGTAATTCAACTTCTAGGAATTTACAGAGTAGAGAAGCTGTGTAAAAGGATGTGTACCAGAGTGGTTCATTAGAGCAGAGAACTGAAATGACCTCTGAGTAAATTAAGGTACATGCATACAACCAAAGCATAGGCACCCAGTAGAAATAGAGATTTATATTTTAAAATATTATAAATATAGTCACAATAAGTTAGACTAAAAAGAGATTACAAAACAGTACATACAGTAAAATTTACATAAAAATGTCTATATAAATATATGCACAGAAGAGAGTCTGGAAGGATGCATCAAATTGTTCACAATGATTATCCAGGTGTAACAGGATTATAGATGATTTATTTCTTCTGTCTACCTTTTTTTTAAAACAACGAACATGCACTGCTTTTATTTTCAGAAAACATAATAAAGCTATAAATATATTTAAAAAACAAAAACAAAAAAGACAGGCGAGAACCTGAAAGTGTGCCAGGAATCACTGAGGCGCTGTCCACGATACTGAAAAAGAGAGTTTTCCAACAAGTATTTACTGAATAGTACTAAGTATAAAGCACTGTTTGAGGAGGCACATCTTGGAGAAGTAGACATGATTCTCCCACGCTTTCCAGCGAGGCCCCAGGCAGGCCTGTGTTTGGTTCTGGGCTCTGTACCTTAAAGAGGACATCAAAATCGGAAAGGGGACTAGAGGAAACTTACAAAAGGAGCAGAAGAGCTGAAGAAGGATGGCAGCAGTAAGAAAGAGAGAAAGATCTAACATTAACTGAGCATTCACTACATGCCAGATACTACAAGATCAAGTTAGAGAGGAGAAATTCAGCACATGAGCCAAATTAGAGAAGAAACAACTCAGGGAGACTGGGATGAGTATTCCATGTTTCAAAGGCACAAGCATTCATAAAATGGAGAACATCTCTTTTGAGGAGAGCTGAATCACCTTCATAATAATCACTGCTATTCTTGAGCAATGTGCAGGACCTTGGTAAAGCCTTGGGAAACACTCATGTGGTCCTCCCAACAGCCTGATGAGAAGATTCTGAGATTCTGAGTGGTAAAGGCCATCATGCATGTTAATGGTGGAACCATGATTCATTTATTCATTTATTTTCCTGGTTGTTTTCCTCTTTATGAGGAGCTCCGGTGGTGCAGTGGTTAAAATGCTCATCTGCTAACCAAAGGTCGGTGGTTCGAACCCAGCAGCCACTCCGCAGGAGAAAGATGTGGCAGTTTGCTTCTGTAAAGATTTACGGCCTTGGAAACTATGGGGTAGTTCTACTCTATCCTGTAGGGTCGCTATGAGTCAAAATCGACTCGAAGACAGTGGCTTTTTTTTCCCCTCTTCTTTATTATTATTTTTTTGTTGTTAAAAAAAATACATAATCATTCATTGCAATAAACTCAAATGATACAGAAGTATAAAAAGAAAGACTAAGCTCATTCTTCCCCCAATACACAGTTTGGTTTGTATCCTTCCAGGCCTTTTCTTGTGCAGACACAGGCTCCATGCATATAGCTATACACAGGGTTTTGGTTAAAAAAAAGAAAATACAAAAAAAGCGGGGGGAGGGGGGCGCAAGGTCAAACAATGTTGTCATTGTTCTGCTATTTGTTTTTTTTCACTTGCTATATATCAAAAATATTTTTATCTATGAGTACATTTACATCTTCCTCTATTTTTCTGTCCAGTTCATGGTACTTTAGAGCATGGACAAATCATAACAAAATTTTGCCCTTACTGGTGAACATCTGGGTTGTTTCAAATCATTACAAACAAAGCTGCCCTGCATATCCGTATCCTTGTACGTGTGTATAAGTCTCTGTATAGGAGAGATTCCTAGAAGTCAAATTACTAGGTCAAACAGTATGCATATTTTAAAATTTGGTAAGCAGCTAAATTGACCTTCAAAAGATTATAATAATCTACACTCTCCAAAAGCACTGTAAGATAGTGTCTGTTTCCCCACATTCTAACAACACTAAGTATTTTAAAATATGTTTAATTTTTCTCAAAATTGATAGGCAAAAATGGCAGCTCATAGTGATTTTTAACTAGAATTTATTTGTGTGTTAAGGAGGTTAAGCATCGTTCCATATGGTTACTGACCATTTTTATTTCTTCGTTAGAAATGAAAGAATTGCATGTACATTTCTTTTTCCTTTTTTTAAATTTATTTTAATTCTTTTCCTTTTTCTTATTGTGGAACTCTGAATGTTAAAGAAAGTAACTATTTCTTGTATATTGCAAATATTTTCCCCAGACTCTTCATTTTTTTTATGGTTTCTTTCACCACGCACAGAAGTCTAGCTAAGCTTTCCCAGTATTCTTTGTCACTACACTATACTGCCAAAGAGAGTGGTGACAACTAGCCAGAGGATGGCAGTTGAAAACACAGAAGTTTCCTAAAAATAAGAGATTATAAGTATGGGAAGAATAAAAGGAAGACTCCTTCTCCTAGGATAAATACAAATGCTCAACTGCCACTCTTAACAGCATGCTTGGATGAGTTACGCATGTTATGCATGAGAAACTAGGGCAGGAAAATATGTACCAGATTACCTCTGGAAAACACTGCCAACTCCAGGTGGTGGAAGAGAGCCTGGGCCTTTTGCCCAATCCCTGGCTGCAGTTCCTGGGTGGGAGGACCAATATGGGAGAAAGAATTCCTGGAGAATATAGGAGTAAAAAGAAGCTAGGATTGGCCAGAGGTGTCAGAAAGATTTTCCTCTCTGGATTACTGCCTAGCAGACGTGAAGCCCATCCTGAGCCCTCACCAGGAACAGACTCTGCCAAGAGCTTGGTACAAGGCTGTGCATCACCTTGCCAGCCTTCAGTCAACATTCACCAGCTACAAACCAAATTACAACATCTCAAAGTATAAAAATAGGATGCTGCCCTGCGTTCTCATATTTATACAGAAAGATCAAAAATAGCATAGACAAATCCTCCGGGCTGCTTGTTCTACTGGCCTCTAGCAACTGTATTTGTACCTTGGGCATCTCCAGGAGCATCTGGGGATAGGTTTCCAGCTACTGCTTCCACAATGATCTCCATGTTCCCTGCGCCCTCTTCAGTTGCTGTGGCCTCTACCAGCAAGCAGCTTGGGTCAGTAGGCAGAGGTGTGGGGTTCCCAGAGGGGCAGGGGCTCTGAACAGGCTCCAGGATTCCACAGTTAGAGAGAGGTTGGGGGATCAGCAATAGTTCAGAGCACAGTCCATCCATCTCCCCAGTGCTGTTGGCTGGCTGTGAGTCGAAAACAGGGTCTGTCATCACCACTGATTTCAGTGCTGTGGCTTCATGAGTGCTGATAAGCCAACCAGCAGAAAAACAAAAACAAAGAGTTAGAGGTCTGCTTTCTTCCCAGCTGGTGTGGATATACAGCCCAGTGCCTGCCAACTTAGGCAGTTCATGTTGTACCTTATTAACCTAAAGAGAGATTTTCTTTTTATGACTACACTGAGAACAAAAAAGAATATAAATGGTATTAAACAGGGTCAATATGGGGAAAGAGCCAACAAATCCTGGCCAAGATATTAAAGACTACAAGTTGTGTTTCTTGCTCTGCTGCCACTTAGCTAAGTGACCTTGGGCAAATCATGAAACAATTTGGGTCTTAGTTTTCTCATCTGCAACAAAACTAGGGGGGTAGGGGGCGGGAAGGATCTCTGAAGTCCCTTTCTCTCTTAACATTTTATGATCTCACCTTTCCTTATCAGGTCTATAAGGCCCTTCATGATCTGGCCTCTATCGACCCTTCCAGACTCAACTTCCACTTCTCCCCTCAACGAGTCTCTAAACCAGCTACACCAAACAATTTGCCATTCTTTAGACTCGCGAAATTCTCCACACCTTGGCACATGCCTCTCACTTGGCCTGATGTGCATTTTCATCCTCTCCTTCTTTCACCTGCCTTCCCAACTTTACCCTTTAAGAATCTGCACAAATGTCACTTCCACTATGAAGGCTTCTTAACTAATGTTGTTTTCTCTCTTCTGTGGTCCTAACAACTCTTTGTACATGGTGCTACCACAGACTATGTCACACTGCACTGTTGTTTTCCTATCAGTTTCCCTCCTTAGACTCTGAGCTTCTTAAGTGGAGCTTTTTTTAAAGCAGAGCTTATTAACATTACTTCACTGAACACAAACCACCAACAACCCCTGCAAGTTTAGACAAATAGGGTGATTCTAATGAAGAACTGTAGAACAACTGTAGAGATTCATCAGAGTAAAACGAGGTATCTTGGTAACCAAGTGGTTCCTTATATATAAAGTAATACATCTGGAGAAATTTCAAACTCATTGACTGGACTATGGCCTAAACTAAACACTGGAATACATCTGAGAAATGAATGGCGGTTAAACTGCATATCCTGTTAGACATGCCTAAAACGAGTTTAAGCTGAATAATTCATAACAAGAGTAATGACAGTAATCACTTCATGAAATTGTGTCATGGAAGGTCAGTAAAGATTTAGCGCTAGGATGAAATCAGTTTGCAGGTCAGAAGCAACATGCATTAAAAAAGAAACCAAGACCCTGCAATCTGATATTCCCTGTTCTCCAGAATCCTGCCACTCAAAATCTCCCATCAAAGGGAAGTGCCCTTCTGCGATTAGAGGGATTCTCTGCAAACCACAGCCTTCATTTACTCTTATATCCGCTCTGAGGGACCTTCCCGTTTGGCCCTACATGGCCTCAGAGAGAAGCCAAAGAGGACGCGATGCCGTCTAGATCGAGAACCTTCATCGTCTAGGAGGCGAGGTGTGGCAAGAGAGAGGTGGACACAAGAGAAGAGATGAGCTTATTACTGGGGTAAGGGCAAGGAAGAAGAGAAAGGGCAATTTAAGGCAGTGAGAAAGAAAAATTCCTGGCCTGGGGACCGATGCACCCGGGTTCCCACCTGCCTTCAGGCTCTGACTCACCATGTGGCCTTGGGTAAACAGTCACTTCGCTTCTCTGGGCCTCAGTTTTTCCATCTGTAAAAGTGGAAACGGTGACAGCATCCACATCGTCGGGCGGGAGCGGGGATCAGAAGAACCGACGAATGGGAAAGGTGTTTTATAACCTGCAAGGCTTAGGACGGATTACGGTCCTGAGGAGGCAGCAGGTACCCAGGAGTGGTCCAGAGCTGTGGCACGGCTGAGGCGCCGGGGCCCCGCTCCTCGGCGTGCTCCCTTCAACACCTCCTTCCGCGGGTTCCCCCCGCCCAGGCCCACTCTCATTCTCGGGCTCAAGAAACTTTTGCCTAGGGTTCGCTCCACCCGCATCGCCTTGCGCTGCCCACCCTGCAGCCACTCACTCACCTCCCGGCCCAGAGCCGGCGGGAGCCGCATCTCTATGGTCGACCAGCGGCTGGAGCGGTCGCCCCGTGCTCCCTTTGTGCGACCGCCTCTGGCCCAGCTGCCTCTAGGACACCGGGCGCATGAAGGCCACTCTTTCTTCCTCGCGGCGGCTGGCGGGGTACTCTATGGTTTTTCTTCTATGGTTTCCTTTCCCGCTTACACCGGCCTCGGCGCCCAAGGAGTACCATCGAGAGTTGTGGGGCAGAGTGGCATGGCCTTCTTGGTGGGTGTGGCAGGAAGTAGGGGAAGAAGTCGGGGCGGGGCCAAGCGGCGCTTCCCTCAAGTACGAGGAGGTGACACCATCGAGAGTGAGGGCCAGAGAGTCATGGCGGTAAGGGGGCGGAGTGACGGGTCGTTCCAAACCACGCTGCTGGAGGCGCAAGCTGGGGTTTGGAGGGTGCTCGGCAAGGGGCTTTTGAGGGTCCAGCATGGGTCGGGGGTGGGGAGGGCTTTATCTGCGGCTTTCCATGCAGCGGTGCTTTGGAAATCTGAATTCTAACCCTGAGCCTCAGCCGAGGTCGCTGCTGTCAGTTCACCGCCCTGCGAGCCACGCGAGGGGTTGGTAGTGGGGAGGAAGGGCGGGATATTAGAAACAACTTGGCCTTTACTGCTTGGTATCTTACGGCCTAGAATTAAACCTGGTCCCAATTTATTGGGGGAATTCAGCAAAGGCTCCATAGAGGAGGTACCAAAAGGACAGTATTTCTTTCATTTGGCGAGAATGGAGGGAATAAAGAAGAACGGGTATTCTGAGCTGAGACACCTGCAAGAGCAAGGAGGTGGGAGGTTGTTTGCATTTTTTTTTGGACACAGTATTAGAAGCTAAGCCAGGGAAGGTAGGTGGGCGCTGTTTTGGAGAGAACTTTGAGTACTAGACTGAGGAGTTCGTACCTAATTCAGTGGTCTGTTGGGAGACGTTGGAGGTACTAGAGCAGGGCGAGTGATAGGATTGGAGCTGATCCCCGCTGTGTAGTATTTTGGTGAAGCTGAAGGTGGAGACCCATTAAGAGGCCATTTTGAACTAAAATTAAACAATTTTTAAGAGACAGTTTAGATGAGAAGTAATAAAGTTCTAAACAGGTTAAGGGGAATCGGGCATGAAAGGGAGAGAATGTTTGAAAGACCTTACTCAAGGCATGGGGTTACTGCCATGTTGTGGAAGAGAGTAGCTCTTTCACCCCCTGCTGACTGCAGGCATTGGGCACCTTTCTGTCTCAGCTGGTCTCAGGGACCACAAAAATTCTGTCCTTCCATTATCCTGATGTGAAGCTGGCTACATTGCTCCCTCGGGTTTAAGGAATCTCCAGACACCGTCCTCTGACAGGAAACCGAGGTATGAACAGGCTAATGAAGGGCAAATTGGAGCAAGGGACCTGGAGTCTCAGTTCTCTGGCTCTTGCATTCCAACTCCCCCATCCACAAAGGAAGGATATTGAAGCACACAGTAGTGCTGACCTGTCCCTCTACAGGAGGGCGTAGGGTGGGTTGGGTTAGGAGTTACAGAGTCCAGTTTCTAAACTAATCTTATGCTTTGTCTCATTTCCACTGCTCTCAACCCCTAGGTTTTGATAATGCCTCAGGGCCTGTGAGGTTCGGTGGTTCCCTTTCAAGATGCCCCTCTCAGACTTTATTGTGGCCCTGAAGGATAATCCCTATTTTGGGGCTGGATTTGGGCTGGTGGGTGTGGGCACAGCCCTTGCCCTGGCCCGGAAGGGCGTCCAGTTGGGCATGGTGGTATTCCGACGCCATTACATGATCACATTGGAAGTCCCTGCTCGAGACAGGAGCTATGCTTGGTTGCTTAGCTGGCTCACCCGTCACAGTACCCGAACTCAGCACCTCAGTGTCGAGACTTCGTACCTTCAGCATGAAAGTGGCCGCATCTCCACCAAGTTTGAATTTGTTCCCAGCCCTGGAAACCATTTTATCTGGTAAGGTTGGGAGCCAGGGTGGGCTCTAAGAGCAGAAGAGGAGAATGAAGGGAGCAGGGTTTGACCCATTTGCTCACCCCATTTTGGCCATTCTTTTAATTGTGCTTTAAGTGAAGGTTTACAGAGCGAATAAGTTTCTCAATCAATAATTTATACACAAATTGTTCCGTGACATTGGTTGCAGTCCCCACAGTGTGTCAGCACTCTCCCCATTACTACCAAGTTACCCATTTCCATTTGTCAGGTTTTCCTACCCCTTCCTGCCTTCTCATCTTTGCTTTTGGGTAGATGTTGCCCTTTTGGTCTCATATAGATGATTGTTCCAAGGGGCACTTTTCTCATGGGTGTTATTATTTTATAGGCCTGTCTATTATTTTGCTGAAAGATGATCTTCAGGAATGGCTTCAGTTCCAAGTTAGAAGGGTGTCTAAGGGCCATAGTCTCAGGGGTTCCTTCAGTCTCTTTTGGACCAGTAAATTTGGTCTTTTTTATGAATTTGAATTTTGTTATTTTTTTCTTCCCACTCTAACTGGGACCTTCTGTTGTGATCCTGGTCAGATCGGTTGTTAGTGGTAGCTGGGTACTATATAGTTCTTCTGGGCTTAGGCTAGTGGAGGCTGTGGTTCATGTGGTCCATTAATCCTTTGGACTAATTGTTTCCTTGAGTCTTTGATTTTCTTCACTCTCCTTTGCTCCAGGCAGAAAGAGACCAGCAGTTGTATCTTAGATGGCTGCTCTCAAGCTTTTAAGACCTCAGATACTACTCACCATAGTAGGATGTAGAACGTTGTCTTTATGAAGTATGTTATGCCAATTTACCTAGATGTTCCCCAGGACTATGATCCTTAGCCTTCACGACCAGTAACTCAGTCCCGTGAGGTACATGGTTATGTCCAGAATGTTTCCATGACTGTGCCCCGTGTGCTCTGTTTTAAATATATGAATATACATGCTGCACATACAAATATGTATGTAGAAATATCCACAGCCAAACCTATACATGCACATGGGTATACTCCCATACACCCTACCACACCTATTCCACGTAATATCTATGTATCCACTCATAAATTATTGTTTATTATTACTGTTGTTGCAGGATTGTATATGTTATGGTATTTACCATTGTCTTTTATTCTTGCATACCTCTCAGTGTCTTCCCTTGCCTTGGTCGTGTTGTGCTGACTTCCCCTATATTGTGTACTGCCTTTTCCTTTACCAAAGTTAACATGTGTCTACTCTCTAGTTAGTGATTTTCCCTCCCTCCCCCTCCTATCCCTGGTAACCATCAAAAAATGTTTCTTTCTGATTAGTCCAAAGGACTAATGGACCACAACTACCACGGCCTCCACCAGACTGAGTCCAGTACAACTAGATGGTGCCTGGCTACCACCACTGACTGCTCTGATGGGGATCCCAACAGAGTGTCCTGGCCAGAGCTGGAGAAAAATGTAGAACAAAATTCTAACTCACAAAAAAAGACCAGACTTCCTGCCCTGACAGAGACTGGAGAAACCC
>NW_004443977.1:9717831-9730547 GCF_000243295.1 Trichechus manatus latirostris
TAAAACAAAACGAGACTAATGGGGTACAACAGTCCAGGGACAAGGACTAGAAGGCAGGAGGGGACAGGAAAGCTGGTAATAGGGAACCCAAGGTTGAGAAGGGACAGTGTTCACATGTCGTGGGGTTGTTAACCAATGTCATAAAACAATACGTGTACTGATTGTTTAATGAGAAATTATTTGTTCTGTTAACCTTTATCTAAAGTACAATAAAAAAAATTTTAAAAAAAGTTTCTGCGTGTAAACCTTTTCATAACTATTCATAATAGAGGTCTCATAAAGTATTTGTCCTTTTGTCATTGACTTATTTCACTCAGCATATGCCTTCCAGATTCATCCATGTTGTGAGATGTTTCGTAGATTCATCATTATTATCTTTGGATAGTATTCAGTTGTCTGTACCAGTTTGTTTATCCATTCATCCATTCATGGACACTTAGGTTGTTTCCATCTTTTTGCTAGCGTGAATTAATGCTGCAATGAACATAGGTGTGCGTATGTTTATTCTTGTCACAGCTCTATATTTCCCTAGGATGTATACCTAGGAGTGGGATTGCTGGATCATGATATTTCTAGCTTTTTAAGAAAGTGCCATACTGTTTTCCATAGTGGTTATACCATTTTACATTCCCACTAGCAGTGAATAAGAGCTCCAATCTCCCCACAACCTCACCAGTGTTCTGCTGTTTTCCGTTTTTTTGATCAGTGCCATTATTGCCAGAGTGAGATGGTATCTCATTGTAGTTTCAATTTGCATCTCTCTAATGGCTAACAGAGCCCTGGTGGTGCAGTGGTTAAGAGGTCAGCAGTTTGAATCCACTAGCCACTCCTTGGAAACTCTATGGGACAGTTCTACTCTGTCCTATAACATCGCTATGAGTCAGAATCAACTCGGTGGCAACGGGTTTAGTTTTTTGGTAATGACTAATAATCGTGAGCATCTCTTCTTGTGTTTTTTAGCCGCCTGAATGTCTTCTCTGGTAAGATGTCTACTCATATCCTTTGCTTATTTTTTAATTGGGTTGTTTGTCTTTTTGTTGTTGAGGTGTTGGATTTTCTTGTAGATTATGGAGATAAGACCTTTGTCTGACTTGTACCATCGAAAGATTTTAGAGATTAGTTTCTCAGATATGTCATAGCCAATTTTTTTTTTTTCCCCAGTCTGTAGGTTCTCTTTTTACTCTTTTGGTGAAATCTTTTGATGAGTGTTAAGTGTTTGATTTTTAGGAGATCCCAGCTGTCTAGTTTTATCTTCTGCTGTTTGTGCATTGTTAGTTATGCTTGGTATTCTGTTTATGCCATATATTAGGGCCTGTAGCATTGTCCCTATTTTTTCTTCCATGATGTTTATAGTTTTAGGTTTTACATTTGGGTCTTCGATCCATTTTGAGTTAGTTTTTGTGTGTGGTGTGAGGTATGGATCTTGTTTTGTTTTTCTGCAGATGGATATCCAGTTTTGCCAGCACCATTTGTTAAAGAGACATTCTTTTCCCCAGTTAATGAACTTCGACCCTTTATCAAAGATCAGCTGTCCATAAGCGGATGGATTTACTTCTGGGTTTTCAATTCTGTTCCGTTGGTCTATGTGTCCGTCATTGTACCAAGCTGTTTTGACTACTGTAATTGTATAGTAGGTTCTGAGATCAGGCATTGTGAGGCCTCGTACTTTGTTCTTCTTCAATAATACTTTATCTAAGGCCTCTTTCTTTTCCATATAAAGTTGGTGATTAGTTTTTCCATCTCAGTAAAGAATAGTGTTGGAATTTTTATCAGGATTGCGTTATATTTGTAGATTGCTTTGGGTATTGACATTTTCACAGTGTTAAAGTCGTCTTATCCATGAGCATCATATGTTTTTCCATTTATGTAGGTCTCTTGGTTTCTTGCAGTGATGTTTTATAGTTTTCTTTGCAGAAGTCCTTTACGTCTCTAGTTAGATTTATTCCTAATTATTTTATCTTTTTGAGGGCTATTGTAAATGGTATTGTTTTCCTAATTTCCTTTTTGGAGTTCTCTTTGTTAGGGTAGAGGAATCCAACTGATTTTTCTATGTTAAACTTGTCATTTTGGCCATTCATATTTAGGTATCAGGGGAAATGGATCCGGGTGGTACGAAGTCGAGAGATGCAGATGATAGACCTGCATACGGGGACTCCTTGGGAATCTGTCACCTTCACGGCCCTGGGCACTGACCGCAAAGTTTTCTTCAACATCCTGGAGGAAGGTGTGGATGGCACAGGAAGCTTTATAGTGGGGCTGTAGAGGTGGGGACATTTGACCTCAGAGTAAGCACCCTTGGAGAGGACGAATAAGGGGACCAGAGCCCATGGGAGTAGGGAGCAAGCTGTTTTAGCACAGGTCTTTGTCTAGTTCAAGAATCAGCCATGGCGAAAGATGAACTACTGGCCTTGTCTCATCTCCCCTCTCCCAGCTCGAGAGCTAGCCTTGCAGCAAGAGGAAGGGAAGACAGTGATGTACACAGCCGTGGGCTCTGAGTGGCGCCCCTTTGGTTATCCACGCCGGCGGCGGCCACTGAGTTCTGTGGTTCTACAACAAGGTCTGGCTGACCGAATTGTCAGAGACATCCGAGAATTCATTGATAACCCCAAGTGGTATACTGACAGAGGTAAGCAGCAGCTGGGGTCTTGACTGGGCTTGTTTTGGTGTGTTAGGACAGGAGATGGGGCAAGTAGAAAACTCTAGGCCATTTTCCAGATGAAAGGAAAAGAAAAGCTGCCTACAGGATAATTTCTTCCAATACCAAGGCCATCAGGCCTCCAGGGGGCAGGGCTGGGGATGAATGTGGATATCTGGGGCAGAGTACATGATTCATTTTAGGTCTTCATGATAATCCTGGCTATATTCCTAGGCATTCCCTACAGACGTGGCTACCTGCTTTATGGGCCCCCTGGTTGTGGAAAGAGCAGTTTTATGTGAGTAGAGTCAAAATTTCTCTTAACTTTGTAAAACTTAACCTTTGGAGAAAAACTGGGTTGATGGGGTTGGAAAGGAAATCTGGGGAACAGGGTCCTGGATAAATGTGAGACATGTGGAACATCAGGGTGGGGTGGTAGAAGGGTTAGACTTTTGAGACACACCTCGCAGGACAGTGAGGAAAGGGCAGCTGGGCCCAAGGAAGATTTCCAAGGTGGCCTACCATCTCCCCTTCCCCACCCCCATAGCACAGCACTGGCCGGGGAATTGGAACACAGCATCTGCCTGCTGAGTCTCACAGACTCCAGCCTCTCCGATGACCGGCTCAACCACCTGCTGAGCGTGGCCCCACAGCAGAGCCTGGTGCTTCTGGAGGACGTGGATGCTGCTTTTCTCAGTCGAGACTTAGCTGCGGAGAGTAAGTGAAGATAAATGAGGTATAGGAGTAAATGAGGAATCACACATAAGGCAGTGGAAATCCACAGACTGATGGAGGATGCCTGGATTACCTAAAAGAGCCCGCAAGAGGCACTGATAAGCAGGGGAACCTAGTGGGGAGTTGAAGGGATGCTCATTTTAAGTAGGGCTATGACTACTCCTACTTCTTTATCCCTGCCTTCCTCCAGACCCAGTAAAGTACCAAGGTCTAGGTCGTCTCACCTTTAGTGGACTGCTCAATGCCCTGGATGGTGTGGCCTCCACAGAGGCACGTATTGTGTTCATGACCACCAACCATGTTGAGAGGTAAGAAGACTCCACCCCCTCAGTGCCCTGGGAAGATCCAGAGGTTTAGAGGGGAACACCAACTTTTGGGATGCTGGTGGTACTGGTACCCACGACTCTGCTTTTCCTGCCTCCTCCTCTTAGGCTGGACCCTGCCCTCATACGCCCCGGGCGAGTAGACCTAAAGGAGTACGTGGGCTACTGCTCACACTGGCAGCTGTCCCAGATGTTCCAGAGGTTCTATCCAGGGGAAGCACCTTCGTTGGCTGAGGCCTTTGCAGAACATGTCCTTAAAGCTACAACCCAGATCAGTCCTGCCCAGGTGCAGGGTTACTTCATGCTGTATAAAAACGACCCTGCAGGCGCAATCCATAATGCTGAGACTCTGAAGAGGTGACCAAGCTGTGCACAGCTCTCCAACTGTAGGAGACCAATAAACACCTGCCACACTCCTGTCTCAGAGCCCCCTACTTCCCTCACTGTATTGGTACTTGAGTAAAAAACAGGGTCTGCAATTGCAGATGCCTACAGGAGTCCCTGGGTGACGCAAACAGTTAAGTGCTGGACTACTAGCCGAAAGGCTGGCGGTTTGAAACCACCCAGAGGCACCTCGGAAGACAGTCCTGGGATCTGCTTCTGAAAGGTCAGAGCCTTGAAAACCCTATGGAACAATTCTACTGTGCACACACGGGGCTGCCGTGAGTCAGAACTGATTCGACGGCAACTAATAACAGAGGTCAGGGACAACATAAACAAGTAGTTGGGGCACAGCTTAAGACAAGGGGAGAAGAGATACTATAGTACACAGGAAAGTACATTCTTCCCCCAAAGGCATTAAAAGAATTATACATATATGAAGCTGGACCATGAATAAGGAAGACCAAAGAACCGATGCCTCTGAATTACGATGTTGGCGAAGAATATTGAATATATCATGGACTGCCAAAAGAACAAACAAATCTGTCTTGGAAGAAGCACACCCAGAATGCTCCTTAGAAGCAAGGATGGCGAGACTTCGTTTCACATACTTTGGACATGTTATCGGGAGGGACCAGTCCCTGGAGAACATCACGCTAGAGGGTCAGTGAAAAACAGAAAGACCCTATATGAGATGGATTGACACAGTGGTTGCAACGATGGGCTCAACGACTGTGAGGATGGCACAGGACCGGGCAGTGTTTTGTTCTGTTGTACACAGGGTTGCTATGAGTCAGCTCCTAACAACAACAGGTACACAACACAAGGGGTTATGTGGTAGAGTGGTTCCTGAGTATTCTGCTCACATGTTGACATCCCACTAGCATTCCCTAAAACTCACTAGCTGAGATGCTGGACCCCTTTATATAAATCCTGACCCCTTGGGAGAACAGACTTCAGAGCAGTTTGGAACAATTCAGCCCCACCCCAGTCTTGCTAGGAATTTAGAAGAGAGCCATAACTCATGGGATGAGCACTGTTGAGCACAAAAAGCCAAAGGCTGAATCTCTTTATTGCTCCCCTCCCACCCCAGACTCCCCACCCCACCCACAGTACTGCTAGGAACCATCCTCAGGTTCCAGGCCCAGGTGCTCTCTCCGACTAGCAGGCCTATAGACTCCCCGACCCCGAGGCAGGCGGGGGTAGGAAGAACCCGGTGTCCGACCTTTGGAGCGCTCCCAACGAGCACAGTCCCGAGTCCTGCGGGGTGGGGGTCCCTGCCGGCTGCCAGGCCCCTTCTCTTGGGGATGACCTTGAACCCCTTGGTTTAGGTCTGTGGGCTCCTTGAAGGGCCCCTCAGGAGGTGGCAGTTCCTGAGTGTCACTGGTACCTTTGGGAGCACAACACTCCCCTCCCTTCAGGTGCCACCGTTCAGGCGGTTGCCAGGGGTCTTGACTGGCCCGGGGAGGATCTGGCATAGCTTTCTGGGTCTTGCCCAACCTCTGCTGATTGGGCCCAGCCCCTGAAATCTTCTCACACGTGTGTTGGGAGGCCACAGGCAGAAGAGTTGACAGGGTGGGTTGGGCAGTTGATGAGGTGGACAGTTCTGTGGCAAGGGCACTGGGCGGGTGGGATCCTCTGGAGGCATCTACAGCTGACTCTGGTTCCAAAGGGGCAGGAGCCTAGAAAGAAGCAATGAGATACAGTGAGGGAAATGCAGTTTCTACAAAGCAGGGAATGGCAGGTCCATCTCTCACTATCTGAGCCAACCACCATCCCATAACCAGAGTGGGTAGAATACAGACCACGCTAGGGCCATAGCATTTGTAGGAAGGTGGCACAAAGGAGGAGTGGGAAACCCTTCTCACCTGCTGGAGGCTAATGAAGTACCGGTTACGCTCAGCCTCAAGGTCAATGATGCCCCCCCGCTCCTGCTGTCTCTGGTAAAGCTGCTTGCGCTTTTCTTGCTGGCGCAAGCTCTCTGCATCAGGCTGGTACAGCTCCTGAAGGGAAGGAAGCAGGATGGCAGGAGGGAAAGAATAAACAGGAGAAGGCTGACTTGAACCCCTGCTCTTCCAGGACTGCCGCCAGAGATTTGCATGAGGCTCTTGGTTTGGCCCCTCAGATTCTGGCTTCTAGTCAGAAGCCTTAGGCTCCCAGTGAGGCTGCAGCTTTGCAGAGAGGTCCTAGGCAGGTCAAGCCCAACTCCCCCTTCCTTGGAAAATGCTGTTATTCCTGGCTCAGGTTGGAAGCAGTTCCCTTACCATGGGTTGTTGGGGCTCAGGGGCTGCTTCCAGTGTGGCCAGATCATAGACGAGGGGCTCTCTGCACACTGGACATTGCACGCCAACTGCCTCCTAAAAAAGAAATCACACCTCTGCTTCACAGCCCAAGGTGTGCCCCCAGCTGTCCAACCAGCTAGCCTACTCCGTAGAGGGTGGAGACTGAAGTGCCTAGGCATACTCATTCAGTGATGAGGCTGGACAGAGCAGGGGGTGGGAACTAGGGGTCTGGGAACTCCCTGAAAGTACACACAATATGGAAGCATATATAAGCATACACTTTTTTCTGGACTGAAGTGAGCTTTCGTTAAACTCAAAGGTATCTAAACCTGTTGTTGAATCGACTTCAACTCATAGTGACCCTATAGGACAGAGCAGAACTGTCTCATAGGGTTTCCAAGGCTGTAAATCTTTACAGAAGCTGACTGTCACGTCTTTCTCCCGAGGAGCAGCTGGTGGGTTCAAACTGCTGACCTTTTGGTTAGCAGCTGAGCACTTAACCACTGTGCCACTAGGGCTTCTTCCAAAGTTATCTAGGACCCTAAAAAGGTTCTGAGCTACTGCAGTGAAAGGATGGAAAAGGTTGTGAAAGTCAGCGACCAAAGGTGTCAGAAGAAAGCAGGAATGGGTGGAGTCTACCTGTTGGGTTGCAGCATGCTGCCGTTCCTGCTCCTGCTCCCGTCCTTGAGCCTTCAGCTCTTGCTCCATGTGCTGGATGTACCGTGCAAGGCAGTGGCAGTGGAAGTAGTGGTAACAGGGTGTTTTGGTAAAGGCCTCCTTCTCCTGGAGGGAGGACAGATGCATTGCTCTGTGCCAGAGCTCTTTACTAGCCCTCCGCTGCCTTTCCAAGCAGATCCCCAGGTGCCAAGAGAAAAACCCACCTGGAAACCATACAGGCAGATGACACACTGGCCATGGGGAATGTTGTTATCTGTGAGAATTTCCTTCCCTTTCTGAGGAGAGAAGACACCGCTCAAACAGAGGCAGGAGCAAGAATTGTAAGCCAAGCCTGTTGACCACTCGACCACTGTCAATTGGCCGGACTGACTCCCCCAAACCAGTTTGTTGACTCGTGTTGATGCATTTGTCTTGGTGATGCTCCCTTTGCTTGGAACCAGTCCTTCTCCACATCCCCAACCCTCCCCCAAGTTTGATCTTCCTGGCTTCCAAATCCAATTTATTTTCTCTCGGTAAGTCACTTTAAATTCATCTTGGGAGATGAAAATAAATGTATCTTGGAGAGAAAGAAAAGTTCAATTAAAACTCGCATCTTCTTGGCAGTCTTTCTTGACTAACCCCCTTGGAGTATCACTCCCCTGCAGGGCAATGAGTTTGTTCTGGAGATAGCTTTCAGAAAGAAAGTCAAGGCATGGACAACACAAATGGGCAGAGAATTCAAAAGGCACTGGGTTGAGCTATAAAATATGTGTTTGTAGTGCTACTTGAATAGTTAATACTCTAGAATTCCACAAAGTTCAAAGCTGCATTGTGGAGGCTTGACTCAGCAGTGTTACAGTGGTCTACTATGCCCACCCCCTCCTAGAAAAGGACATAATGTTTTATAGAGGGTCAGCCAAAATGAGGGACACCCTCAATGAGAGCTTTTGACACGATAGCTGCAACAACAGGCTCAAACATACTAATGATTGTGAGGATGGCACGGGACCAGGCAACATTTCGTTCTGTTATACATAAAGTCACTATGAGCCAGAGCTGACTTGACAGCAACCAACAGTAACTGACTCCAGACCACCCACCTTCATTCAATTCCAAATGTTTTTCTTATATTTAATCCAAAGTAGAGGAAAACAACTTTGTACTTAACTGTGTATTTTTAATCTCAACCAATACATATCAAGTGCAGTTCTAGGTGTTGCTTCATGTGGATCATTTCCTTAGCCAGGGTATTCACTCTGAGTGAAGGAACCATGATTTTTTCTATTCAGCCCTGATGGCAGACTAGCTTTCAAAAGTTCAAGTATAGCTCACTAAGACACCCCCTCCCTGCTCCAGGCAAGATCCATATCCTTTGCCATTTTCATTTGCCAGTGTGAAGAGAACAGAAAATGCACTGAAACTGAAGCAAGAAAAACCACAAGTTAAAGAGAAAAAGTAATTTTCTTTCAAGGTGCTGGAGTAGCCAACTTGGGAAAGCTATAGAACTATCTTTGGGGAGATTTCTGAAATAGAAGGGAGTCTCATCTTTCTGGATTAATGCAGGCCTTACCTAAACAATGACTGGAGTTGTTGGGTGGTACAAATGATTAATGTGCTTGGCTGCTAACCGAAAGACGGAGGTTGGGTCCACTCAAAGGCACCTTGGAAGGCCTGGTGATCTACTTCTAAAAAAGTCAGCCATTGAAAACCCAATGGAGCACAGTTCTACTCTGATACATATGTGATTGCCATGAGTTGGAGTCAACTCTACAGCAGCTGGTCAGTGGTTAAACAATGACGAGATGAAGTGACTCCAGATATATTTCAGACTCTGGGCACACGTCTTCTCTTGAGAAAAACTGCTCTAGCTTGGAGGGAAGGACATTTCCCCAGGATAGCACAGCACACCTCTTACCTCAATGAGTTCATAGAGCATGGCAGTGCCCAGATTGGCCTTGGCTACATGACTCAGCGCCTGTGAGATCCTGGAGGAAAGAGGGCAACCTAAATATTAGGCCTGCCCCCTTCCCTCACCAGGCAGAGCTGTATCCTGAGTTTTCTCTGCTCCAACCAGCCCAACTTACGTGTGGATCTGTTCATCTGAGAGTCCTCGGGGGTTCCGGATAGAGATCTGTGGCACCTCATTGGGATACTAGTGGAGGAAATATCAAGTTACCACTGAAGTGCTCCACCTCAGATCCTCTCCCCTTCCTCCCTTTGCTGTCACAGACTAGGGGCCTCACCTGTGCTGGGACCTGAAGCACCAGAATGAAGCAGACATACTGTGAGTCCTGGTCCTCTGCAGTGGCAGGGTGTAGGGTGATGTAGATCTCCCATGGTGAAGATCTGCAGGTGGATGAAGTGGAGACCTGGGCTGTGACTGGGCAGGGGCTTGAGGACTGGGGAGGACAAGGGTGAGACAGTACAGGGGCAGAGGACGTGAGCAGTGGACGGTCTCTTGGGAGAATGAAAGGAACAGCCTTTGTCTTCACGAGAGAAACATCGGCTCTGAATCAAGCCTCACAATGATTTAAGACCAGACTCTGCATGGAATCCTCTCTTCATTACTTAAAAGGCTCTGCCCACCCCTAGCTGGATACATACCTTCCATTTCCTTTAACCACTTGTAGTTCATCCAGATAGATAGATTCTAACACTTCAACTTCAGAGGGAAGGACCCTAGAGAGACAGGGGGGAGACTGGCTTAACATTATAGCTCTCCCTGTTGAAGCCTGCTAAGGCCAATGAAGGCTGGCTTTGTAGAAAATGACAATCTGCCTGAATGTATTCTCATGCTAAACTCCTTTAAAATGGAGGAATATGCTGTCAAGTGGCCAAGTAGAAAGCATGGAATAAGAATTTTAGAGATCATTTCTGTCAAAAGATGAGAAAACAGATTCCCAAAGAGGTGAATGACTAGCCCTAATCTCGAGGCTTAAGAGGCACAACTGGGATCAGAGTCAAGTTTCCCATTTAGGATTCATTCCACTGTTGGTAGTCACTTAGCAGCCATCTCTGATCCAGAAATATGGTGTCTATTCATTAGCATCAAACTTACCACTACTTCTGGCTTTCTCCATACTGTTCAGTGTGGGGCCAAGACAGTGCCCTGACTACTCTCTACACACACTGCCAACAACAGTCACCCTAAACTTTCTCAAAGGAGATCTTAACCTGAACAGAAGAAAGGTCTATGTGGTATAACGGCTGTGTTGGAGTGGAAGAGCCATGAGTCACGGAGTCAGTAACAGGACACCAATTACCAGCTATGTGATCTGAGCTGCTCTGTCTGCTGTATATGGACAATACCACCTACTCTTTAAGGTTTGTAATGAGGACTAAAAATGATTTGTTTATGTAAAGTACCTAATAGTATCTGGCCCATAGTCTATGTCCTCTTTTTTTCCTGCTTGTACATAACTTTCTCCCGTAAAAGGAAAGAGGGAAGGACTTAGTTTGCAGAGTATTCTGGATATATTTATGATCTTGGCTGTTTGGTTGATCTTATATCAACCTGTCCAAGTCAGGATCCAGTGATTCTATTGTAAGTCATAGGACACACATGCTTAATCACAAATAGCAATTATAGTGACATTGAAGATGAGTGGTTGGTTTGATTCCACAGCTCTACGCAGGCGATACATGAAAGACACATGCTTTGTTTGCTTTCCAATAGTTATAAACATTGTTCCCTCTTCACCAACACCAAGGCTCTTCTAGCATGGCCTATATATTATTCATTATCAAAGCTGCTTTTTAGTCTTAGGCGAAAAAAAAAAAAAATTACACTCAAGTTGATTCTGACTCACAGTGACCCTATAGAACACAGGAGAACTGCCCCATAGGGTTTCCAAGGCTATAAATCTTTACAGAAGCAGACTGCCACGTTTCTCCCATGGAGCAGCTAGTGGGTTCAAACTGCCAACATTATGGTTACCAGGCAAGCGCTTAACCACTGTGCCACCAGGGCTCCTCGGTCTTAGGCAGAAACCCCGAAATATAAAATAGGTAACAGTGAAGTAGTTCTTGTTGACATGGGAGGCTCAGAGCACCACAGACTAGTTGCCGCAGCCACTGCTGCTGTCTCCATGGCTCAAGGTGTCTGAGAATCTTAAAGTTCCCAAGAACAGTTTGAAATCATCAGCCTAGATGGACTCAATCAAGGCCAGCACTGGCTGGGCTCCCTGAGTCAATGAAACACTGAGCTGTGTTGCCTGAATCAGGAGGCCTGTCAATACTTCACCCACTCTAGCTTTGATATGGGCCCTGGATGTGAGGTATGCAGCAGGTGCTGACATAAAAAGGGATTGTAGAATCTTCTAGTACTAAGAATATAAGAGTTGGACTCAGACAGACCTGGATTCCTCATGGTAAATATTTACCTTTTGGCAAATTACCTCTTGGGGCCACATCTATTCTCCTCAGCTGCCTACACCTCAGAGATCTTAATGAAAGTGAGGCTTATACATGTTATAAATACGTCCTGATCCTCTCAGTGATTCTATGAAGTGGATGCCACACTCGTTTCTTCATATAGCTGAGGATACTGACTCATAGAAGCTAAGTGGTCTGGTCAGCATCACACAGCTAGTAAAATATGAGTGAAGCTATATTTACCCTGTTTCCAAATCCTAGAGTCCTTCGAGGTTCTGGTGTTAAGAATACTTGCGAGAAGGGCTAAAAGATCTTTTTGAGAAATGTAAAGCTTTATTCGGATAATAGTCCTCATTAGTGCTATACGGGAGAGAGAAGGTTGAGGAAGGCCTCAGCAAAAACAGGCTGATACAAGGGGGAAGGGAGACGGAAGTTGGAGGTAACAGGGAGGTGGGGAGGTCTGATGAGGTGGCATCCCACCGACCCCTGAGCAAAAGAGACGATGGGAAAGGGTGGGGCCGGAGAAGGGATTAAAGCACATGAGGTGCGAACTGAACTGGGGCCCAGCCCACACCCGGTCTCCTTTCGCTCACAACAGTGCCCCTCCAAAACCCGCTCGCCAGTTCAGAGGCTCTCCTAGGGAGAGATGTCAGCGTCTTTGCTAGCTCTCATCCCCAGCTCCACCCCATACGCCCGCAAGGCGAACCTTCAGCGGCCGCCGTTAGTCCCTCGGACCAAAGCTAAGCGGCCGGCCAAAACCCATGCCCCAAAGTTACCAGTCCTCCTCCACGGCAGTGGCCAACGCAGACGCCGCCATCTCTTCTCCGGCTTGTAGCCGGAACCGGAAATGCTCTTGGGGAGGTCGGAGGCGGAAAGCTAAAGGAGACGGGGAGGGCGGCTAGCAGCCGTTTCTAGGCAACCGCAGACTCCGGGTCCTTAGTGGGGTCTAATGGCCTAGAGACGGTTCGGAAGTGCCCTAGAAAGTGCCCATGGGCGGTCCACCGTCTCCCCCACACAGCTGAACGCCTTTGTCCTCCAAGCCTCTGCCCAGTTCTAGCGAGTAAAACTGGTAAGAATGGGAGTCCGAAGAGACCGACAGTGCTGGTGGAGGAGAATTATATGTCAGGCAAAGTATGAAGGCAGCCAGAAGGGGCGGGATGAAAGCCAGGGCCGGCGTCCCTCGGCCTGAGGAGCTCGAAGCTCTTAGGCTGGATGTGAGAGGGGCTCGGGCCTGCGAGGCGTGTGGGTAAGGGGGTCTGGGCGAGGGTGCTAAAGAGTTTGAGAGTGGCAGGAACGTGAGGGAGCCTGGAAAGGGGCGGGGTGGGGGGG
>NW_004443977.1:9732819-9794804 GCF_000243295.1 Trichechus manatus latirostris
ATGGCTAGTGATCGTGAGCGTTTCCTCATGTGTCTATTGGCCATTTGAATGTCTTCTTTGGTGAAGTGTCTGTTCATTTCCTTTGCCCATTTTTTAATAAGATTATTTGTCTTTTTGTTGTAGAGGTGTTGGATTTTCTTGTAGATTATGGAGATTAGACCTTTGTCTGACTTGTACCGTCCAAAAATTTTTTCCCAGCCTGTAGGTTCTCTTTTTACTCTTTCGGTGAAGTCTTTTGAAGAGCACCGATCTGTACTCTTAAGTCACTGACTTCTTCATACATCTTCTGGAGTGTGAACTCTGGGGTTAGATTACCTGGATTCACATCCAAGGTGCACCGCTTTCTAGCTTTAGAACTATGGACAAGTTACTTAACCACTCTGTCTCAGTTTCCTCACTATGCAATGAGGATAGGAACATCTGATTAATGGGGCTTGAGAATTAAATGTGATAAATCACACTAAATCACTTAGTATAGTGCCTGATATGTAGTAAGCAACAAGTAAACATTAACTGTTATTATTACTTATAGCATGCAGGAAGAGAGAAACTACATAAACTCGCTTTATCTCACTTCATTTTTTCTTTTTTTCCCCTTCCCTTAAATCCTATGAATCTTGAGTCCTTTGTCCAGATCAGGACACCTCTCCCAGCATCCACCATTTTTCTAGGTTTACTCTCAAAGTAACCAAAGGGATCTGTCTGGCAGAGGCTGTTTCCTTCGGTGGGGTGAGGGAAGCTTGGGAAAGGTCAGGGTACCACAGAGAAAATGGAAGAAGGAGACCAGCAGTACAATGAGAGTTGCTGAAACAGTCTAAAGGCTATGTTCTGGAATTCTCAGGCTAATGTTGAAGTTTTAGCCCTTCCTAGTAGTGTAGTTAGGTCTTGACTCTTAACCTTACCACTGACAGGTTGTGGCCCTGAAGTTCATTCCAAAATTGGGACGCTCAGAGAAGGAGCTGAGGAACCTGCAACGAGAGATTGAAATCATGCGGGGTCTGCGACATCCCAACATCATACATATGCTTGACAGCTTTGAGACTGACAAAGAGGTGTGCTTATGATTTGGATCACCTCTCCCCAGCACAGGGTCCCAGGAGTTTCCCCACTTCAGAATGCATGAATCTGGAGCCATCAGCACCATTGGCTTCTCCCTGCAGGTAGTGGTGGTAACGGACTATGCTGAGGGAGAGCTCTTTCAGATCCTAGAAGATGATGGGAAGCTTCCCGAAGACCAGGTATGCTTCCTGACTCAGACTTCTCCCCGCCCCTCATCTCTTTCCAGGTCAAGGACTGGTAGGAAAGCTGAGGGCAGTGAGAGTCTCCATTTTCAAAACTCCTGAGAGGAACATAAGAGTCCACATGTATATAGAGGCAACGTGGTGTGACAGTATAGTATGTGAACATTGGAGCCAAAATATCTGGGTTCAAAGCCTGGCTCTGCCACTTCCTATCTGGCTGCACTTGGTCCAGTTACTTAACCTCTTTGTACTTCAATTTCCTCATTTGTAAAATGGGGATAATAATAGTATTACCATATGAGGCTATTCAGAATATTATGAGTTAATTTATGTAAAGTGTTTAAAAGAGTATCTAACATACTGTTCAATATAATTAGCTATGGGTAATGGTGGTGTCATTCTTAGGCACCTTAGGGAAGAAGGGCCAGTATGGTGGTGCCCTTGAGGACTGTAAGGGTAAGGGTTGTGGTCAGGCAGGATTCACCACTAGGATGTAGTGGTTAACAGTAGGATTTGGTTGAACACATTTTCTAGCTATATTCATTCTAAGGGTGTGTTCTAGCAAGTAGACCCCACTCAGTGTTCCTTATCACAGCACGATATTTCCTTCGGAGCATTCATCATCATTTGTAATCATCTTGTTAGTTTCTTTATTTGTTTGTCTGATTATGTCTTTTGGGAGCAGAAACTATCTTATTTAATAACAGCTAATGTATACTGAAAGGAGTCCTCATTGCACAGTGGCTGCTAACGGAAAGGTTGGAGGTTGGAACCCACCAGCCACTCCATGGAAGAAAGATGTGTCAGTCTGCTTCCATAAAGATTACAGTCTTGGAAACGCTATAGGGTAGTTTTACTCTGTACTGTAGGGTTGCTATGAGTTGGAATCAACTCAAGGCAAGGATAATGTATACTGAATGCTTACTAAGTGCCAGGCATCATGCTGAACATTACTTCACATGTACTAAACTCATTGAATCCTCACAGTAATTCTGTGAGGTGGGTCGTATCATTAGTGTTGCTTTATAAATGACGAATCTGAGAATTTGGCCATGATCACACAACTAGTGACGTTCAGTAAATTTTCCTTGAATGAATAAATGAATGAATGAACGAATGAAATAATGAATGAACAAGGGAGCGAAAACTAAGGAAGATACAGTGTGAAGCACTGAAAGAAAGGGAAGGAGGAAAAGATCATATCAGCATAGAATTAGGGAGGAGTCTTTGGGCTCTCCCGCAGACTTCTTCATCCTGCTTTTCCCATCTTCCTGCCTGGCTGCTTGGCCCCTAGGTTCAGGCCATTGCTGCCCAGTTGGTGTCAGCCCTGTACTATCTGCACTCCCACCGAATCCTGCACCGAGACATGAAGCCTCAAAACATCCTCCTTGCCAAGGGTGGTGGCATCAAACTCTGTGACTTTGGGTGAGGATCCTAAGCATCCATCTATGCTTCTACCTCTGCAGGGAATCTTAGACCACATGCTTGACTTACTTGGGCCTCATTTTAGAACCTGAGCTGGAGCCTGGGACTCCTAATGGGTCTTTTGTAACCTAATCAAAGATGCTTTCTCTGCTCAGGTTTGGGATATCTCATGCAATGATAGATGATTAGTGACCAGGTCTAGTTTTTATTATCTTCTCCATTTCCGTTTCCATTCCATTATCTCCTTCAGATTTGCCCGGGCTATGAGCACCAACACAATGGTGCTGACATCCATCAAAGGCACACCACTTTACATGTCTCCAGAGCTGGTGGAGGAGCGACCATATGACCACACGGCGGACCTCTGGTCTGTGGGCTGCATCTTGTATGAACTGGCTGTAGGCACCCCTCCCTTCTATACCACAAGCATCTTTGAGCTGGTCAGCCTCATTCTCAAGGACCCTGTGCGATGGCCCTCCGGCATTAGCCCTTGCTTCAAGGTAATGAATATAAAAGGGGAGATTGCTTTTGCTTAGGAAGCATGTCTGCCTCTGCCCCCATTCCCTTTTCCAAAATCCTTTTCTAGAGCTGGGGCAAGACTTTGCAATTACTGAACTACTGCGAAAACTGGGCCAAAACAGCCTTACTTTTCTGCTGCAGAGGTTTCTCTGGGAGGATGTACTCAGATTTGCCATGCTTGGGAATGGCAGTCCCTCTTTGGGCCAGGCTATACTTTATCACAGTGAAAGGTAATTTCAGAAATAAGATCCCGGTCCTTTCACCTGCTCTTTATTCCATTTAGTTTCTACCAGATACAATGTCCCAATGATAGCTGGATGTTACCCACACAGCTTTCAGCCCTCTGCCTGAAAAAAGAAATCTTCAGACATCTGGATGATGTGACCTGGCAGGGTGGTTCAGTGATTAGGAGCAGATGATAGAGGTGGTACCTATTCAGTACAGTTAAATTTCGGCAGGCTGGAGTCCACTACCTCTTTAGTTAAGGGGAGGGAGAAGAGTTCTGACTCTTTTAATTTCTTATCTGGGGCAAGATCATGGGCCTTCAATGAAATGTGAATACAACTTTCTCCAAAAGTGAAATGTCTCTACAACTTTCCTTTGTTTTATCTAAGATAAAAAAGAACAGGCTTCTCAACGTATTTAGGGGGATTTAAATTATCAAAAATAATCTAAACAAAGAAAATTCATTTTCCCTTTGGGCAGATATGCAGCCATCTTCAGCAAGAGCTGTAGTTTTAGAACAGGGGTCATAATCTACTAGTACCTTCTATTCCCGTTTCAGGCCCAATTGAGGATTTTCCCAAGGATACCTCATAACAGATGTACCCTTTTCAGAGGCAGTCTCCCTACCCCTCCACCATCTGAAGACTTGGTGAAAGATTTCTGTTTTTGAGTGCTCCCAAATACATCTTTACACAATGGCTTGTGCGTATGAGTGTGTTTTTAACCATAAATGCATCTGTTCTACCCAGCCACAAACAAACCATAATCAAAGGGAGGACAAAGTGAGCAGTTTGGGAGTCCTTTGAGTATTTGCTTTCTACAGATGATTGTGAAGGTGACACATCCCTCTCTTTCTCCCAGTTTTTCTCCTTCTTCACAAAGCTAGTGACATTGAGGTTTCTGTTTTTACTTCTGGGGTTCTAAAATGTCCATGGACAGGAATTGGGGCTTCTCAGGAGGTGCGGCGGTGAAGTCTGTCCTTAATTGTAGCCAAGAAAATGAGGCCTAAGGAAAGGGATAGGAAGCGTATGATCAAGACCAGCTAGTCTGCTGTAAGAGTGGACTCAGGAGTCTTGGTTTACCTGTTCTGCTGACGAGTTAGAGAGCCTGTAGGGATGTGGAGAAAGGACTGATGGAGTATTTTCTCTCCACAGAACTTCCTTCAGGGACTGCTTACCAAGGACCCCCGGCAGCGTCTGTCCTGGCCAGACCTCTTACATCACCCCTTCATTGCTGGCCGTGTTACCAGTGAGTCATCAGGAATCGCAGGGTTCTTGCACTACCCCAATACTCTCCCCAGTCTACCCCTGCCAAACTCCTGGATCCAGCACCTCTTCCTTCCTCCACCAGCTTGAATTTTCTTCCTAGCCCTTCACCTAACCTTGCCACTTCTCTTGCAGCCTTCCTTCCTCTTTGTCATTTTGCCAAAATGATCTTTTTCCACAGAAGCCTGGAGACACTGAAGTTGTCTCTGGCCAAGTGGCCCCATTGGCTGCAGCTCCAGTATTATCATGTCTTCCTTCCTCTTCTCTGCAGTAATAACTGAGCCAGCAGCCCTAGATTTGGGCACCCCATTCACCAGTCGCCTACCCCCTGAACTTCAGGTCCTAAAGGACGAACAGGCACATCGGCTGGCCCCCAAGGGTAATGAATCTCGCATCTTGCGTCAGGCACGTAAACACATGGCTGAGGAGGCCAAGCAGAAGGTGTGTGGGGCAGAGGAGGTTATGAGACATGACCAGGCTAGTTACTGGGGCGGATTGGAGAAGGAAAGTGACTTTCTAGGGTTGGGAAAGGACGGTGAATAGGATCCATATCGCCCTATGGTAACCAGATAGTTCTGATCCAGTGTTTCCCTCCCACCTCCCACAGAAACATGAGAACACAGAACCTGCCATTGAGCAAGAAGACAGGACCAACAAGGTGGCTTCTGACACAGCCTCTCTGCCCAGGCTAAGGGCCGCCCCTCAGGAACCAGGCCTCTTGGCTGGGATCTTGGCCTCAGAAATGAGGAGCAGCTGGGCTGAGTGGGGGGCTGGAGAGGCCCCCCCTGCTCCTCGGTGAGCAGGATATACCCAGGGATTTATAGGGTGAAATATCTTACAGATTCTTGACTCCAACCAAAGCATATACAACATAGTCCCTGTTACTAGCCATGGCCTAAATATGGATAGGGCCCTGGGAGTCTTGGTCCTGGGTTCTTGGGTTCAAATTCCAGACACTCCCCTGGTTGATCAGGAAACTTGGGGACTTTCCTTTCTCTGTGTCTCAGTTGTGTGAGTTCAGAGCTACAGGTGAAAACTGCCAAAGAAGACTTGAGAAAAAGATCCAAAGCAGAAGGGCACTCAGTGGTCAGATGCTCTGTCCTGGCTACATCCCAGAAAGCAGTCGCCTCTATCCAGTCCCATATGGCTTGATCCTCATTCCTAACCTGGGCCTGGGGGAGGGACAAGTTAATGAATCCTAAGCCTCACGGGTCTGGAGCTCACCCTACTCATCTGCTTCCTCTGTTAGGGAACACTGGATCACTGTGGACTGTGAACAAGCATTTCCAGAGCTGAGGCCAGAGGTGGTGGACCAGAGGAGCATTGATGGCGTAGACCTAGAAAATGAGGTGAGCCTTAGGGGTTCTTCTTGGCCTTCTGCCATGGGACTTTGGGTCTGGGTAGGTGTTATTCTAGAACAGTGATTCCCAATCTAAGTATGAGCCCCTTTGGTTTTAAAAATTGCTTATTATTAATTTGTAGACTTTAATTGCACGGTATCTGAACACGTTTAATTATCACAAATTGGAACACATAGGAAAAATGGAAGTCCCCCATGAGCCTTACCTCAGTCTCAGAGGTGATCCCTGTTATCAGTTTCATCTGTCTCCTTCCAAACTTGCTGTGCTTTTACATGCACGTATATGTACGCTTAGATGTATGTAGTTTGTGTTTTAACATCACTGAGTTCATGCCATATGTATTGTTTACACCACGGCTCTTCACACTTAGAAGTACATAATTTGATTTTGTTTTAACATTACTTAGTTCTTACCATATGTGTTATTTTGTTTTGCACCATGTCTCTTTTACTGTATGATCTGTTTAGAGATCTTTGTGCATCAGATCATGTCATTCTACCTCACTCTTGTCTTATTTAGGGTTTTGAGTTTTTCTCTTGAAATAATTTCAAACTTATAGAAAAATTGTGAGAACACTACGAAGAATTCCTATATACCTCTTCACCAGATTCACTATTTGTTAACATTTTGCCACATTTGTTTATAATTTTCTGTGTGTGTGCGTCTGTATGTACATACTTACATACCTATATATATGTATATATGGTATCTTTGCGTGTATATGTACACACGTACACGTGTGTGTGTGTGTATATATATATATACACACACGTATGTAGGTATATACATGTATTTGTGTGTGTATAGACACCATGATTCTGAACTATTTTAGGATAAGTTACAGATGTAGCACTTCACACTTCATTGTGTGTTTCCTGAGGAGCCCTGGTGGCTTAGTGGTTAAGCTCTCACGGCTAACAGAAAGGTTGGCAGTTCAAGCCCACCAGCTGCTCTATAGGGGAAAGATGTGGCAGTCTGCTTCCGTAAAGATTTACAGCCTTGGAAACCCTATGGGGCAGCTCTGCTCTGTCCTGTAGGGTTGCTGTGAGTCGGAATTGACTCAACAGCAGTGGGTTTGGTTTTTTGGGTGTGTTTCCTAAAAACAAGGTCATTCACTTGCACAACCACAGTACGTAATAAAAATCAGAAATTTAGCATCGTATAATGCTGTTATCTCCTCTCCAATCCGTATTCAAATTTTGCCATTACTCCAGTAATGTTCTTTATATTTAAAAAAAAAAAATTTTTTTTTCCTGGTCCAGGAGCTAATCAACTATTATACATCGCATTTAGTTGTTATCTCTCATTAGTCTCCTTAATCTGGAGCAGTTCCTGGCCTTTCTTTGTCTTTTATGATTGACAGTTTTGAGGAGCACAGACCAGTTATTTTGTAGGCTGTTTCTCAGATTGTTATTTCCTCATGATTAGATTCAGGTTATGCATTTTTGACAGGAATACTACATAAGTGATGCATTCTTAGTGCCACAATCTTTTAAACAACTTTATAGCATTTCCTATTATGGAACTGTCATGATTTCTTATTTCCTTAATGATTGGCTTTATGATGTTTCCTTTTTTTAAAAAATTACAAACCATGCTGCAGTGGACATCTTCCTAGGTATCGCTTTGTGCACACGTGCCAGTGTTCTCCAAGAGACTTTCCAAGACCCCTCACATACTACCAGCTGTGCTTTTTTAACTGGTGGCTGAAAAAAATACATCTGTGCTAAAGGAGTCATTGGCTTCTTGCAGTTGTTTCTTGGTTCCCCAGGGTTTTTAGCCCCAGGTTGGGAGTTACCACCCTTAAACCTCCACAGCCTCCTCCTGACCTCTTTCACTCCCTTTTGCCTCAGGAGCCAGACAGTGATGAGGAGTGGCAACACCTGCTAGAGACCGCCAAGGCTGTGCCCATTCAACTGAAGGCCCCTCTCACCCTGCTGTGCAATCCTGACTTCTGCCAGCGCATTCAGAGCCAGCTACAAGAGGCTGGAGGGCAGGTGACTGGCAGAAGGATACTGTGGATGACAACGGAAACTATTTTCACAGATGAGGCATAAAAGACATTGACTAATATAGTGAGAAAGATAGTTTGTATCTTTTCAATTCTCTTGGTGCAAGAGGTTTGCTAATCTTTCTTATTAACAGAAAGAGCAGGTCTCTGGTTTCTTTTTCTAAAGGGAAAAGTGTCTAGAGCTGGGGTCGACAAACTTTTTCTGTAAAGGGCAGATGGTAAATATTTAGGCTGTGCAGGCTAAGAGGAGAAAATGGAGGCTATTTTAAAATAACTGAGTATATAATTATTTTGTAATACAGGTCTACTAGTCATGAGAAATGGAGCCCTGGTGACCCAGTGGTTAAGTGCTACAGCTGCTAACCAAAAGGTCGGCAGTTCGGATCCACCAGCCACTCCTTGGAAACTCAATGGGACAGTTCTTCTCTGCCCTATAGGATCGCTGTGAGTCAGAATCGACTCAACGGCAATGGGTTTGGTTTTTTTTTTAAATGACAAGGATGAAATTTTTTGGAGGGAGATAACACTTCGCTTAATTGGGGTTCAAAGTTAGCGTTTCCCCCTACAGAGTCTTCTCTTATTTCTCTGAAACACAGTGATCTTTCCTCCTGGAACTCAACAGAAGAATATGTTGCACCTCCTTCTGTCTTTAAATGACTTTATTGAGGTACAATTTACATATCATAAAATTTTCTCATTTCCAATATACAAATCAGTGGTTTTTACTGAATTTGCCAAGTTGTGAAACCATCACCATAATCTAGTTTTCAAACATTTTCATTACCTTAGTAAGATTTCCTCGCTTACAGTTGATCACCATTTCCACCCACAGCCCCAGGCAACCACTAATCTACTTTCTGTCCCTATAGATTTGCCTTTTCTGAACATTTCATATAAATAGAATCATACAGTATTCAGTCTTTTGTGTTTGGCTTCTTTCACGTGAGATAATGTTCTCGGAGTTCAGTGCTTTTTTCCTTTTTATTGCTGAGTAATATTCTATTATATGGATAGACCACATTTTGTTTATACTTTCACCAGTTGATGGATGTTTGGATTGTTTCCACTTTTTATGACTAATGCTACTATGGGCATTCTCATGCAAGTCTTTGTGTGGCCGTATGTTTCCATTTCTCTTGCGTAGATACCTAGGAATGCGATTGCTAGGTCATATGGTAAATTTTTATTTAACTTTTTTTAAAATTGTGCTTTAGGTGAAAGTGTACAAAGCAAATTAGTTTCTCATTAAGCAATTAATACACAAATTGTTTTGCGTCATTAGTTGCCAACCACAGGATGTGTCAACACTCCCCTTCCCGACGTTGGGTTCACCGTTTCCATTCATCCAGCTTTCCTGTCTCCTCCTGCCTTCTCGTCTTTGCCCCTGGGCTTGTGTGCCCATTTAGTCTCGTATACATGGTTGAACTGCGTGTATTATTGTTTGTTTTATGGGCCTGTCTAATCTTTGGCTGAAGCGTGAACCTCAGGAGTGACTTCAGTACTGAGTTTAAAGGGCGTCCAGGGGCCATACTCTTGGGGTTTCCCCAGTCTCTGTCCACCAATAAGTCTGGTCTTTTTTTTTGTGGGTTTGAATTTTGTTCTACATTTTTCTCCAGCTCTGTCTGGGAGCCTCTATTGTGATCCCTGTCAGAGCAGTCAGTGGTAGCCAGGCACCATCTAGTAGTGCTGGGCTCAGTCTGGTGGAGGCTGTGGTAGTTGTATAGTCCGTTAGTCCTTTGGACTAATCTTTCCCTTGTGTCTATGGTTTTCTTCATTTTCCCTTGCTCCAGACGAGGTGGGACCAGTGGATATATCTTAGATGGCTGCTTACAAGCTTTTAAGACCCTGGATGCTACTCACCAAAGTAGGATGTAGAACATGTTCTTTATAAACTATGTTATGCCAGTTAAGCTAGATGACCCCCAAGACCATGGTCCCCAGCCCTCAGCTATATTTAACATTTTAAGAAAGAAAACTGCCAAACTGTTTTCCAAAGTGGCTGTACCATTTTACTTTCCCACTAGCAATGTGTAAGGGTCCCTGTTCCCATAACCTTACCGACATTTGTTATGGTCTGTCTTTTTATTTATAGCCTTCTAGAACGTATGAAATAGTATCTTTTTTGTGGTTTCAATTTGCATTTTCCTAATGACTAGTAATCTCGAGCATCTTTTCATTGCTTATAAGCCATTCGTATATCTTCTTTGGTGAAATATCTATTCAGATCTTTTGCCAATTTTTTTTAATTGGGTTGTTTGTTGTCATCTTATTGAATTGTAAGAATTCTTTGTATGTTCTGAATACAAGGTTTTTATCAGATATGTGATTTCAAAATATTTTCTCTCAGTCTATGGTTTATCTTTTTATTCTTATAAGTGTCATTTGAATAATGGGGTTTTGAATTTTGAAGAAGTCCATTTCGCCATTTTCTCCTTGTATGGATTATGCTTTTGATGTTTATCTAAGAGATCTTTTCCAAACCCAAGCTCTTGAAGATTTTATCCTGTTTTCTTCTAAAAGTGTTATAGTTTTAGCTCTTATATTTAGGTCTCTGATCCATTTTAAGTTAATTTTTGGGTATGGTATGAATTAAGGGTCTAAGTTACTCTTTTTGCGTGTGAATAGCCAATTGTCCTAACACCATTTGTTGAAGACTCTCCTTTCTCCATCAAGATTCCTTGGCACTGTGTCCCTCTCTTTTGGCATTTACACACTGTCCTCTTAGTGTTGGATAATTTTTCATGTGGGGAAGCAGGTTAAGAGCTCTGCCTCTGATGGTAAGACTCCCTGGATTTGAATTCCAGCTGAACTACTCATTAGCTGTGTGATCTTTGAGTACTTATTTAACCTATCTAGACACTTCAGTTGGAGCCCTGGTGGTGCAGTGGTTAAGAGCTATGGCTGCTAACCAAAAGGTCGGCAGTTCGAATCCAGCAGCTGCTGCTTGGGAACCCTATGGGGCAGTTTTACTCTGTCCTGTAGGGTCACTGTGAGTAGACTCCATGACAACAGGATTGGTTTTTTGTTTTGTTTTGTTTTTAGACACTTCAGCTACTTGATCTATATAATGAGTAAATAGTACCTACTTCACAGGGTTGTTACAGAGATTAAGTGCACAAATAAACGGCAAAGATTTAGAACAGTGAATGACATACTGTAAATCACTTGATATAAATGTTATTCTTTTTTTTTTTTTTTAATTTCTTTCCTCCAACTATTTAAAACTATAAAACTATCCTTAGGTTGTGGGCTATACAGAAATTAAATTGGTAGGCTGGATTTGGCCTGCTGACCATAGTTTGTCGACCCCTGATCTAGAGGTAAATAATGTTGTTTTGTCTGTCTGGTGTTGAATAACACTGTTTTGTTTCCATTGTTTTTAAGTTTTAGACTTTTTTTAAAGGTAAGGACTATATAAGGGCAAGAGCAGATAGGAATGGCTCTGGGTCTGACAGATCCTGAGGGGAGGTGCCCTCCCCCTTGGTCACTGTTATTATATGTTCAGGTAATCTGACCATTTATATTCCGCTTCCCTGGTACAGTTGCCCTGTTTTCCTTCTCTTCTGGGTTTTAGACACTCAAAGAAAGGAATGAGATTTGTTCTGCCTTGCCACCTTGCTGGGGATACTTGGTATCTGTGACTCTCCTTCTTTTACCTTGAGTGATACTGATCCCTGTCTCTTTCCCTCGTGTTTCCCAGATCCTGAAAGGCACCCTAGAAGGTGCTTCCCACATCCTCCCTGCACTCCGGGTCCTGAGCAGTCTTCTTTCTGGCTGCAGTGACTCTGTGGCCATGTATTCCTTCTGCCGTGAGGCAGGACTGCCTGGGCTGCTGCTCAGCCTACTCAAACACAGCCAAGAGAGCACCAGCATCCAGCAGGTGAGCACCAGGCTAGGAGCCTCTCAAGGCTGACAGAAATGTCCTCTTCTTGGCTTTCTCTCCTTCTGACTGCCATCTCTGTTTGGCCCAAATGCCCCTTTTTTCCTTCTTCTTCTCTCTAGTTAGTAGACTAAGAACTGAAAATTCTAATGCCTTTTGCCACCATGTTTCTGTTGTACTGTGGTGGCTTGCTTGTTGCTGTGATACTAGAAGCTTTGCCACCACTACTGTTTCAGATCCATCAGGGTCACCCTTGGTGGACAGGTTTCAGTGGAACTGCCAGACTAAGACAGACTAGGAAGAAGGACCTGGCAGTCTACTTCTGAAAAAATTGGCCAGTTTCAACAAATGGATGCAGTGCTGGAAGGACTCACTTGTCTATGCCAAGAAATTTGGAAGACAGCTGCCTGGCCAACTGACTGGAAGAGGTCCATATTTGTACCCATTCCAAAGAAAGATGATCCAGCAAAATGCAGAAATTATCAACAGTATCATTAATATCACACACAAGTAAAATTTTGCTGAAGATCATTCAAAAGCAGTTTCCACAGTACATCGACAGAGAACTGCCAGAATTTTAAGCTGGTTTCAGAAGAGGATGTTGAACAAAGGATATCATTGCTGATGTTGGATGGATCTTGGCTGAAAGCAGAGAATACCAGAAAGATAATTACCTGTGTTTTATTGACTATACAAAGGCATTCGACTGTGTGGATCTTAACAAATTATGGATAACATTGTGAAGAATGGGAATTCCAGAACACTTAATTGTGCTCATGAGGAACTTGTACATAGATCAAGAGGCAATCGTTTGAACAGAACAGGGGGTACTGCATGGTTTAAAGCCAAGAAAGGTGTACGTCATGGTTGTATCCTTTCACCATGCTTATTCAGTGTGTATGCTGAGCAAATAATCTGAGAGGCTAGACTAGATGAAGCATGAGGCATCAGAATTGGAGGAAGACTCATTAATAACCCATAATATGCAGATGACACAACCTTGTTTGCTGAAAGTGAAGAGGACTTGAAGCACGTGCTGGTAAGAATCAAAGACCACAGTCTTCAGTGTGGATTACACCTCAACATAAAGGAAACAAAAATCCTCACAACTGGACCAATAAGCAACATCATGATAAATGGAGAAAAGATTGAAGTTGTCAAGGATTTCATTTTACTTGGATCCACAATCAGCGCCTATGGAAGCAGCAGTCAAGAAATCAGACGACACATTACATTGAGCAAATCTGCCACAAAATATCTCTTTAAAGTGTTGAAAAGCAAAGATGTCACTTTGAGGACTAAAGTACGCCTGACCCAAGCCATGGTGTTTTCAGTCGCCTCATATGCATATGAAAGCTGGACAGTGAATAGAGAAGACCAATGAAGAATTGATGCCTTTGAATTATGGTGTTGGCAAAGAATATTGAATATACCATGGACTGCCAAAAGAATGACTAAATTTGTCTTAGAAGCGAGGATGGCGAGACTTCATCTCACATACTTTGGACATGTTATCAGGAGGGAGCAGTCCCTGGAGAAGGACATCATACTTGGTAAAGTGGAGGGTCAGCGAAAAAGAGGAAGACCCTCAACCTGATGGATTGATACAGTGGCTGCAACAATTACGAGGGTGGCACAGGACCGAGCCATGTTTTGTTCTGTTGTACATAGGGTCTCTATGAGTTAGAACTGATTCGATGGCATCTAACACACAACAGCAGTGCCTTCTGGAGCCAGACAAATAACGTCAGTCAGTGAAGTAGACTATGTGTGTGACTATACAGAAGACTGGAGAATGTGATAAACTAGAGATCCTATACCCAGTCTAAATGGGGCAGCCTCTCCATAGCTCCTGCCCATTGTTACCATGTGGGACTACAGGTCCAGTGTTCCAGTTTTCCAAGATTCTTTCCAAAAAATCAGATTTTTATGTGCAGTTTCCAATTTTTAGAACACTATGCTTTGAAATGCTAAATCCTAGGCTTTATTGACCCAATTTCTTTGAACAGGGGACTGAAATTCCGAGGTTATCCAACTCATGTATAGTCACCAACTTGTAAATGGTCACAGAAGCAGTACGTGGCAGGGCTGGGATTGAGACTGTGTGTTTGAAGCCACACCTCTACTTTCCCATGCTGTGTCCTGCTGCAGCTGAGCTGAGAGGGCAGGGGAGCCCTTACAGAGTCTGAAGAGAGAAATGTTTAACAGGGCCTAAGCTGAGGCAGCCGGAAAGCTGCACTCTGCTGATAAGTATTAATCTTGGGTGTTTTTAAGGAATTTAGAAAAATAATTTGAGCTGTTTTGAAAAACCAATCCTACAAAGACTGTCAAACTCCAGAATTCTGTGCAGGCTAAATACGACACAGTTCCAGGCTGCTTATAGCCCGTAACCAAAAAAAAAACCAAACCCATTGCCATCAAGTCGATTCTGACTTGTAGCAACCCTATAGGACAGAGTCGAACTACCCCATAGGGTTTCCAAGGAGCAGCTGGTGATTTGAACTGCCGACCTTTCGGTTAGCGGCCAAATGCTTAACCACTGCACCACTGGGGCTCCTTTATAGCCCATAGGCTGATACTTTGTTATCCCTAGAGCTTCTCTGTCTGCCCATACTGGATCTTCCCCCTGCTCCTTTCTATTTGGTTCACTTAACTAGGTCTCAGTATACCTTTTTTACTGCTTTTTTTAACGCTTCGTTTCCATCCCCCACATCTGGTTGCCCTTACTCTCTCTCTTCCCTGGCAGCAATCTTGGTATGGGACCTTTGTAAGGGACCTAATGGCTGCAGTTCAGGCCTACTTTGCCTGCACCTTCAACCTGGAGAGGAGCCAGACAAGTGACAGGTAGGATGAAAGGCAGTTTTTCTCTGTTAGCCATTTTGTCTCCGATTTCTACCTGATTTCTTCCCCTCCCCATTAGAAAGAGGCCAAGTGAGAAACTATGCTTTGTAACAGGTTTAGGGATCTGATGAGTGACCCTTCAGAATCCAGCTGGCCCCATTGAAGACCCTGAGACACCTCCAACTTTGCCCCTAGGCTTTCAGGTTCTAAGAATCAGTAGCAACCATGGCCCTAAGTGGAAGGGTAAAGATATGAATAACTAGGGAAAATGGCAAAGAAGGGCCTTGAAGTGTGTGTGTATGAGACTGGATGTGTGTTTAGTGGGGGAGACAGGAGAGAGCAGTCTGATGTGTTCCTTTGCAAGGACTCTTCCCCTTGCTCAGAATTGACCCAGTTACCACATCTGGGCTTTTATTAGAGAGATAAGAAACCACGGGCTCATTTTTTTCCAGCTTGCTGGTGTTTCAGGAGGCTGCCAACCTCTTTCTGGACTTGTTGGGGAAACTGCTGGCCCAACCAGATGACTCTGAGCAGACATTACGGAGGGACAGCCTTATGGTAATCTGCTCCACTCCATATTTCTGCCTCACTTATTCCCTGTGTTTTTCCGACTCTCTTCCTTCTGACTGCATAGAGTCAGAACAAGTTAATACAACAAATGTTTGTTGAATATCCACTACGTGCCACACCCCATATGAGTAAGAGAAGATTCCTGCTGTTACGGGACTAGGGATTGTCTAGTTGGGGAGACACAATGTGATCACAAATAGTATTTCTTCTTGAAGGGACTTGCAGATCATCTAGTAGTTCCCAACCTTGTTTGTTCTAAGGACTAGTAAACTATATGGATTCTGGAGGTGAGGGACAGGAGAATGGAAGATTGAGAAAATAGCAGAGTTCTAACTCATGGTAGAAGAGGAGAGTAGAGAGGAACATGGGCAAGGAAGCGAGCAATTGCCTGGTCATTGTTCAGGTTGCTAGTTGGGAACACAGACCTGGGTTACACATTTCTCCAGCTAGCGGTCCATTCAGACTTCTCTAGTCTGACAGCCTATTTTAATATCCCTTACTCTTTCAAGTCAAGAAGCTCTTAATGTCTAACTTAAATTTTGGCCAAGTTCAACCTGAGTCATGGACATTCCAGCAGTGACTCATGCCATTGACCAGCACTTCTCAGATGTCTTTGTGCAATGAGTAGCACAGGGAGTTTAGAATAAATATCCCACCTCCTAAAATTCTGAATCAGTAAGACTGGGTTGGGGGGATCCAGGAATCCTCAGGAATTCTTATACTCATGGTCCACAGATAACACTTTGAGAAACATCATGTAGGAAGCAGCTGATCAGAGAATAGAAGAATTGACACCTAAAATTCCTGTCTTTGAAATGTGAAAGCAGTTATAATGCATTTTCTGTGTCAGGAATGCTTAGAATTAGACAGCTGTTCCCCTGGGTTTTTATCTTCTTCTCTCAGGTTCTCAGGGGATTCTTGCTCCTTAAGCCCAGTTAGCTTTTGATGCCCTGATGTTAATGCTGGCCTTGTCTCCTTCAGTGCTTTACTGTTCTGTGTGAAGCCATGGACGGGAACAGCCGGGTCATCTCCACAGCCTTTTACTCCAGCCTGCTGACTATGCAGCGGGCTGTGTTGGATGGGCTCCTTCATGGCTTGACGGTTCCACAGCTCCCTTTCCACACACCCCCAGGTAACCAGTGTGAAGGGGAGGTTCCCTTGGCTTATTTATTGCTTAGGTTTGGCTCTGCTCTTTCTACTGCCACCACCTAGAATAATGCCTGACATTTAGTGGGTGCTCATAAGTAGATGTGAAGTGAAAGAGTGAACGGGGATCTGAAAGAAACAACCAGAGCCCACCCTGCATTTTTACTCTTCTCCATAGGAGCCCCACAAGTGAGCCAGCCGCTGCGGGAGCAGAGTGAGGATCTGCCTGGAGCCATTTCCTCTGCACTGGCAGCCATATGCACTGCTCCTGTGGGGCTGCCTGGTTGCTGGGAAGCCAAGGAGCAGGTCTGAGTAGCAGTTTCCTGTTCTTCCCATCCTGGCTACCAGGAGGCTGGCCCAGCTTCTCAGACAGGCAGAAAGACAAGCTTTTAGGGCCTGCATGTTATGCCTCCTTTTACTCAGTGCCTCTAGAAACATGCTGCCACCCTGGATCTGGGCCACGTGAAGAATATGATGTAGCTGGAGTCACAGAATCCCTGGCCAGTTGGTGAGGGAGAGCTCAGTGATAAGCTGCCCAGCTGGTTAGGGGCGCCGGTCTGAAGCCACCAGTGATGCTTTCTCCAGGGCTTAGGATTCAGCTTTCCCATTCCCTAGTGGCCAACAACACTTTTCTCTGTACCTGCCCACACTTGGGCCAAAGTAGGCATTACTTTTAGTTATGAAGACTGGGAATAGGATGGGGTCTGAGGTTCCTGGTGAACCCAGGGAAGTGGCTGGTAAGAAGTTGAGCGTCTTGGTCAGTTGGAGATGGGAGAGGAATAGGATTGGAATATTGGGGGTAGGATTTAGTCTACAAGTATGTCCCTGTAGGTCTCTCGGTATTTGGCAAATCAACTGACTGAAGACAGCAGCCAGCTGAGGCCATCCCTCATCTCTGGCCTGCAGCATCCCATCCTGTGCCTACACCTTCTCAAGGTACTGCCTGCACATAACTCTTGGCACTTCAGATTTCTTTTTAATACCCGGGGCTTCTAAATAGAGAGAGAGTTTGAGATTGAGAGAGAGATCGATTGAGAGAACACCGCCCACCTTGGAGGACTTCTTTCTGTTTTTAAATTAGTTTTCCAGATGAGTTGGTCCCACTGTTACCCAGCCCACACCAAAACTGAGAAATACCCCTATCTCTCTACCTCAAAGAAGAGGCACAAGTAGCCTGAATTCTTCTCTCTCCCCCAAGTGCAGATACTAGATCTTCTGGGAGACTAGCCTGCCTTTCAACTGAGCCTTTCAGTCTCAGAACCCAGGGGCTTCTCTGTCTCACAACAGACTCCTTCCTGCTTCCTTAGGTTCTCTACTCCTGCTGCCATGTCAGTGAGCGCCTGTGCCATCTTCTAGGGCAAGAGCCCCTGGCCTTGGAGTCAATGTTGATGTTGGTTCAGGGCAAGGTAGGCCAGCAACACAGGTGGGGATCTTACGGTGGCCCCACCATCTCAACTAGAGGTTGTCCTGATAGCTTAGCTTTCCTTTGTAGGTAAAAGTAATGGATTGGGAAGAGTCTACTGAAGTGACACTCTACCTCCTCTCCCTTCTTGTTCTTCGACTCCAAGATCTGCCTTCTGGGTGCGTCATAAAGTATGGTCTCTCCACCAAAACCTCCTATCCACGTACCCTAACATAGCATATGGGGGAATGGCACTCCACAACCTATCCTTAGAAGGGATTGGGACAGAGAGAGTGAAGGTTTCTCTACAAAGACAGACCTAGATTGCCACCAACTCTGTGCCTTGGAGGTAGACATGTAGCCTGGGTGAAGAGTACAATGCAAGCGTGCGGGAAGGCCACTTACCAACTTCCTTTAATGCTGTTGATGTATCTCCTTATTCCAGAATGGAGAAGCTAGGTAGTGAGACTGCTACCCTCTTTACCCACTCACACATTGTCTCTCTCGTGGTGAGTTTTCAACTTTTATGCATCTGCCTTTTTCACCCTATCATCTAACCCTTGTGGGAGCAGGGGAGTCAGTATCCCATTTGCAGCTATTTCTAGGGGCATTCATCTGGACCAGGGCAGAGAAATTCTTTCTCTGCCTGTCCTGAATACCACTCAGATTCAGACATTGCTTCTCCTCCTCTACCTCTTCTACAGAGTGCAGCAGCCTGTCTATTGGAACTACTTTGTCAGCAAGGGGTGACCCTTGACCTCCAGCCTGCAGAATGGATAGCTGCAGCCACACATGCCCTGTCTGCCCCTGCAGAGGTGAGGTCTGCCAGGGAAGGCACAGACACGTTTTCTTCAAGTCAAACACTAGGATAGCATTCAGGGGGCAAAGACTGAAATGCCAGCAAACCTAGAATAAGCTAGGGCGTGGTAAAGGAGTAAGGAGTAAAGAAGTCCTTCCTTCCTATCCTTTGCCCTCATGTAATAGGCCCCTCTGAGAGTGAGAGAAAAGAGACCTAAGTTCTCTGAGGAGTGAGATTTCCCTGCTTCCTTCAATCCCCTCCTCCTGAGATCATGCTCATTAATGTTAAAGTCCTTCCTAAAGCTTAACCTCTTGACTTGACTTTTCAAATTCTTTCTCCTTTAAAGAAGGAAAAGGTGGCTGACATCTTGTTAACTCTTCAGGAATTCACCATCCGTTACATAGCCTCCTTTGTGCTTTCTTTCTCCTTTTCCAGGCCTTCTCCTTTCTCGTTTTTGGACCCTTTGGAGCCCATGTTTCCCTTATTTTGTGAAAAGAAGGATAGACCTCATATTCAAATTATTATCATCTGTTATATATGTAGAATTCTTTATATTAAAGCAGTTTCACATATGTTATTCTAACACACTTGAAAGATAGATAAATCAAATGTAATAATACCCATCTGCTATTTTTAACATTCATCCAGGGGCCTAAGTCAGAAACCTGGGAGCCATCATAGACTCCTACCTCTTCCCCATTATTCCCTCATCTAAATGGTTCCCCAAGTCTCTTATATTCTACCTTCCTGTTTTTCCTCAAATCTGTTACCTCCATGGCAGCATCACTGACCTGCTTTGGTTTATGTACATACCATTGCTCTCTTGGGCTCTAGCACTTGCCTACTAAAGGATCTCCTGCCTCTAGGCTCTCTCCTCTCCAGTTCATTCTTTCCACTGCCACCAGAGTGAGCTTTCTTAAAAGCAAATCTGGCCATTTGTTCAACTAATAGTATTGAACACTTTAATAAATGTTGAGTTCCAGGCACTATATTAGTCTCTGAGGATACAGTAGTGAATAAGAGAGACAAAATAACATACCCATGTGGATCTTATGCTAGTCATGTGTAAAGCCTCAGTGGCTTCCACCTCCTTCTGGGATAAAGTCCAGACTCTTTAGCCTGCCACTCAAAGTTTATCTCCTGTTACCTCTGGGGTCTAAAATTGTGCTATATCAAAAGAGTTACTATTTTCAAAATTCACTGCAGTTTTTTTTATTATTATTATTTTTTCCCCATACAAAAATTTATACATGCATTGTTATGTGACTCTAATTGCTCTCCCTATACTGCGACAGCACACTCCTCCTTTCCACCCCTGATTACCCATGTCCCTTCAACCAGCTCCTAACCCTCTCTGCCCTCCTATCTCACCTCTGGACGGAAGCTGCCCGTTTAGTCTCCTGTATCTACCTGAGCTAAAAGGCACACTCCTCACGAGTATCACTTTATGTCCCACAGTCCAGTCCAGTCCCTGTCTCAAGAGTTGGCCTCAGAAATTGTTTTAGTTCTGGACTGATAGAGAATCCAGGAGTCATGCTTTCCAGGGTTCCTCCAGTCTCGGTCAGACCATTAAGTCTGGTCTTCTTACTAGAATTTGAGTTCTGCACCCCACTTTTCTCCTGCTCCATCCAGGACTCTGTTGTGTTCCCTGTCAGGGCGGTCATTGGTGGTAGCCAGGCACCATGTAGTTCTGGTCTCAGGCTGATGAAGTCTCTGGTTTATGTGGCCCTTTCTGTCTCTTGAGCTAATACTTCCCTTGTGTCTTTGGTGTTATTCATTCTCCTTTACTCCGGGTGGTTGGGACCAATTGATGCATCTTAGATGGCTGCTTGCAAGCTTTTGAGCCCAGATGCCACTCACCAAAGTAGGATGCAGAACATTTTCTTAATAAGCTTTGTTATGCCAGTTGACCTAGATGTCCCCAGAAAGCATGGTCCCCAGACCCCTACCCCTGCTACTCTGTCCTTTAAAGTGTTTGATTGTATTCAGGAGACTTCTTAGCTTTGGTTTAGTCCAGTTATACTGACTTCCCCTGTAGTGTGTGCTGTCCTTCCCTTCATCTAAGATAATTCTTATTCACTATCTAGTTAGTAAATAACCCTCACCCTCCCTCCCCACCCTCGTAACCATAAAAGAATGTTTTCTTTTGTGTTTAAACCTTTTCTTGAGTTCTTACAATAGTGGTCTTATACAATATTTGTTTTTCTGTGACTGACTAAATTCGCTCAGCATAATGATCTCCAGCTTCCTCCATGTTCTAAGATGTTTCATGGCTTCATCATTGTGTAGTATTCCATTGTGTGAATATACCATAATTTGTTTATCCATTCTTCAATTGATGGGCACCTAGGTTGTTTCCATCTCTTTGCTATTGTGAACTGTGCTGCAATGAACATGGGTGTGCACATATCTATTCGTGTGACGGCTCTTACTTCTCTAGGATATATTCCAAGGAGTGGGAGAGCTGGATCGTATGGTACTTCTATTTCTAGCTTTTCAAGGAAGTGCTAAATCGATTTCCAAAGTGTTTGTACCATTTTACATTCCCACTAACAGTGTATAAGTGTTCCAGTCTCTCCACAACCTCTCCAGCATTTATCATTTTGTGTTTTTTGGATTAATGCTAGCCTTGTTGGGATGAGATATCTCATTGTAGTTTTGATCTGCATTTCTCTAATGGCTAATGATCCTGAGCATCTCTTCATGTGTCTGTTAGCCGCCTGAATAGCTTCTTTGGTGAAGTGCCTGTTCATATCCTTTGCCCATTTTTTAATTGGGTTATTTGTTTTTTTGTTTTTGAGGTTTTACAGTATCTTATAGATTTTAGAGATTAGACGCTGATCGGATTTGTCGTAGTCAAAAATTTTTTCCCAGTCTGTAGGTTGTCTTTTTCCTCTTTTGGTGAAGTCTTTTATGAGCATAAGTGTTTGATTTTTAGGAGCTCCCATTTATCTAGTCTCTCTTCTGGCGCTTGTGCGTTGTTACTTATGGTTCGTATTGTGTTTATGCGATGTATTATGGCTCCTAGCGTGTCCCTATTTTTTCTTCCATGGTCTTTATTGTTTTTGATTTTATATTTAAGTCTTTGATCCATTTTGAGTTAGTTTTGTGCATGTGGTGAGGTATGGGTCTTGTTTCAGTTTTTTGCAGTTGGATATCCAGTTATGCCAGCACTATTCGTTAAACAGACTGTCTTTTCCCCAATTAATGGACTTTGGGCCTTTGTCAAATATCACCTGCTCATAGGTGGATAAATTTATGTCTGGATTCTCAATTCTGTTCCATTGGTCTATGTGTCTGTTGTTGTACCAGTACCAGGCTGTTTTGACTATCGTGGCGGTATAATAGGTTCTAAAATTAGGTGGTGTGAGGCCTCCCACTTTGTTCTTCTTCTTGAGTAATGCTTTACTTATTTGGGGCCTCTTCCCTTTCCATATGAAGTTGGTGATTTGTTTCTCCATCTCATTAAAAAATGCCAGTAGAATTTGGATCAGGATTGCATTGTATCTGTATATCGCTTTGGTAGAATTGACGCTTTCACAATGTTGAGTCTTCCTATCCATGAGCAAGTTATGTTTTTTCCACTTAGGCAGGTCTCTTTTGGTTTCTCACAGTAGTGTCTTGTAGTTTTCATTGTATCGGTTTTTTACGTTTCTGGTTAGATTTATTCCTAAGTATTTTATCTTCTTGGGGGCTATTGTAAATGGTATTGATTTGGTGATTTCCTCTTTGAGGTTTGTTGGTGTAAAGGAATCCAACTGATTTTTGTATGTTTATCTTGTATCCGGAAACTTTGCTGAAATCTTCTATTAGTTCCAGCAGTTTTCTTGTGGATTCTTTGGGGTTTTCTGTGTATAAGATCATATGATCTGCAAATAGAGATAGTTTTACTTCTTCCCTACCAATCTGGATGCCTGTTATTTCTTTTTCTAGCCTAATTGCTCTGGCTAGGACCTCCAGCACAATGTTAAATAAGAGTGGTGATAAAGGGTATCCTTGTCTGGTTCCCGTTCTCAAGGGGAATGCTTTCAAAGTCTCTCCATTTAAAATGAGGTTGGCTGTTGGCTTTGTATAAATGCCCTTAATTATACTGAGGAATTTCCTTTCTATTCCTATTTTGTTGAGAGTTTTTATCATGAATGGGTGTTGGACTTTGTCAAATGCCTTTTCTGCATCGATTGATAAGATCATGTGGTTCTTGTCTTTTGTTTTATTTATGTTATGGATTATACTGATTGTTTTTCTAATGTTGAACCATCCCCGCATACCTGGTATAAATCCCACTTGATCATGGTGAATAAGTTTTTTGATATGTTGCTGAATTCTGTTGGCTAGAATTTTGTTGAGGATTTTTGCGTCAATGTTCACGAGGGATATTGGTCTGTAATTTTCTTTTTCTGTGGTGTCTTTACCTGGTTTTGGTGTCAGGGTTATGCTGGCTTCATAGAATGAGTTTGGGAGTATTCCATCCTTTTCTATGCTCTGAAATAACTTTAGTAGTAGTGGTGTTAACTCTTCTCTGAAAGTTTGGTAGAATTCTCCAGTGAAGACATCCAGGCCAGGGCTTTTTTTCTGTTGGGAGTTTTTTAATTACCTTTTCAATGTCTTCCTTTTCTGTGGGTTTATTTAGTTGTTCTACCTCAGTTTGTGTTAGTTTAGGTAGGTAATGAGTTTCTAGAAATTTGTCCATTTCCTCTAGGTTTTCAAATTTGTTACAGTTTTTCATAGTATTCTGTTATGATTATTTTAACTTCAGTTGGGTCTGTTGTGATATCACCCATCTCATTTCTTATACGGGTTATCTGCTTCCTCTCCTGTTTTACTTTTGTCAGTTTGGCCAATGGTTTATCAATTTTGTTGATCTTTTCAAAGAACCAGCTCTTGGTCTTGTTAATTCTTTCAATTTTCTGTTTCATTTAATTCTGCTCTAATTCTTATTATTTCCTTTCTTCTGGCACCCGAGGGCTTCTTTTGCTGCTCTCTTTCTACTTGTTCCAGTTGTAGGGTTAATGTTTTGATTATGGCCCTTTCTTAATTTTGGATGTAAAATTCACTATGGTTTTTAATGCGTTCTGCTTTTACATAAGCTATGATATCTACTTGGAATTTCTTCTTCCTACCTCCACCTTTCTTGTCTGCCTTTTAAACTTTTCCCACATCAGTTTCCCACCTCCTGGAGGCAGAGCTGGGTGCTCTCAACTGTGCCCCCTAACCTCTTATTTAGCAAGTATCTTCCTAAACTGTACTTGTTTCTGTGTCTGCATACCCTACCAGACTGTGTGTGTCTTTAGGACAGAGCTGTTCATTGAACAAATAGGCAGGATCCAAGATTCCTAAGTCCTGAACTCTTCCCACTCTACCAGACCAAGGAAGTGATTTTTCTCACCTGATTAGGAATTGAGTGCATAGGCCTGTGAGGCTGCCTCATCCCTCTCAGTGTTCTGCATCCTTCCTGCCTCTCTCCAACAGGTCCGGCTGACTCCACCAGGTGGCTGTGGATTCTATGATGGCCTCCTCATTCTTCTGCTGCAGCTCCTCACCCAGGTACAGATTCATCCTGGGATGGATGGGAAGGACAGAGAGAGAAACTAGGCATTTTGGAGAGCCACTGGACAGTAGCAATGAAGAAGCAACTCCCATTCACCTCTCTTCTCAAACCTACTGTGATAGCCTTAGAATAGGCCCACCTGCCATCTCTATGGACCCTTTGAAGGAAGCCATTCAGCTGCATCCATTGGGATTCTGTGGGACGAAAGCTGTAATTTGCCGGTTTTTAGCAGACATGCACGTGGGTTGAGAGGTCTGGGCATTAAGGTGTGGTAAGAAGGGAAAATAAGACAACAGGGAAAACCTAGGTGGGAAAATAGAAAGAATTATTTCTGGGACTCTCTTTCCTTATAGGTTGGGGACAGGAATGAAAAATGGCATTTTGACTTCTGCCTTCTGTGTCCCCACCGCACCCTCTTCTAATTTTGTCTCCAGCAGGGGAAGACTAGCCTGATAAGGGACATCGCTAGTTCAGAAATGTGGACCATTTTGTGGCACCGCTTTTCCATGGCCCTGAGGCTACCCGAGGAGGTGTCTACACAGGAAGATCTGTCGCTGTCCAGTCCACAAAGCCCAGAGCCAGACTGGACGCTAATCTCACCCCAAGGTATCTTTTTATCACCATGGCCTCCTTTGTGGGGCCAGTATTATTGATCACTCTTTGGGAGGAGGCAGCCTACAGCTGGGTTAGCCCACAGAGATTTCTTCTTTTGCTGCCTGAGGAGGGGGTGGCAGAGTCTACACTGGAACTGCTCAGGGATATAGGAGGGAACCATGGGGGACCAGGAACACTTGGGCCCCTTGTCTGCTCCAGTGAGTCCCCATTCTTGGTGTTTCCAGGCATGGCAGCCCTACTGAGCCTGGCCGTGGCCACTTTCACCCAGGAGCCCCAGTTATGCCTGAGCCATCTGTCGCAGCGTGGAAATATCCTCATGTCCACCCTGAAGCATCTGCTTTCCTCCAGCTTCCTGCATCATCTGGGCCAGGCGTGAGTGTGAACTGGAGGAGAGAGAACGGAAGATCTAGGGAATCAGCAGTGGTGGGTGGGGAGGGGAAGTCAGAAGAGAAATACCTGAGAGCTTGAGGTATGAGGCAAGAAACGGGATAAGAATTAGGCTGGAAACCTAAGAGTTGCTGAGATTAGGGAAGAGGGGCTGGAGAAGGGAATTTGAAAAGAGGGAGATAAGAATTAATAAAGGGTATAAAGAGTGCAAGACCAAGACCCAGTATATCCTTCCACATTTCCTTCCTTAGGCCCCACGGGTCTGAGTTTCTCCCTGCCGTGGTGCTCTCTGTCTGCCAGCTCCTCTGTTTCCCCTTTGCCTTGGATGTGGATGCTGACCTCCTTGTAGGTATCTTGGCTGACCTCAGGGACTCAGAAGTTGCAGCCCATCTGCTACAGGTACTTGGGATGCTAACCAGGCATGAAAGTGGGAAAGGAAGATGGTCCACCTTGTGTACTCTCATTCACTTCCTGACATCCCAGGGCTCTCTTTGGCTCCCTAGAAGAGTGGAGCATCTGGCTTGATCTAGGCATGGGAGTGGAGAAAGTATTCAGACTTGAACAAAGGCATATGGTCAGAGCTGGGGCTGGTGCCTCCTTCCCCATCAGCCCTTTATCTGGATTCTGTTGGAGCTCAGTGAGGAAGATAGCCTAGTCTAGGGCACTAGAGACTCAGCTCTGTGGCCAGAAATCACTTCTCTGCCAATTTTAAGCAGTGGGTTTTTGAAAGGCAGAGAGACTGAGTCCTCACAGAGCAAGGAGTGAACTTGGAAAGGCCTGTTCTTTGGGCTCCAGATTTTTTCTCATTTGGAGTATTGGGCAGGAGTGGCCCAGATTAGCCAGCTCGCTGTGGTTTTTCTCACCATAGCTTGGCTTTTCTGTCTCCCAGCTTTTGGGCTCCTTCTAGCTACCGAGTTGCAGTGTACTACTCTTTCTCTCCCTTAACTCCTTTTTCCTATACCCGCATTCTCCCAGGTCTGCTGCCACCATCTTCTGTTGCCACAAGTTGAGCTGCCCATGAGCCTCCTCACACGCTTGGCCCTCACAGATCCCACCTCTCTCAGCCAGTTTGTGAATACAGTGGCTGCCTCTCCTAGCCCCATCGTTTCGTTCTTCTCAGTTGCTCTTCTGGGTGACCAGCCGCTGCTGACCTCTGACCTTCTCTCCCTGCTGGCCCACACAGCCCGGGTACTGTCTCCTAATCACTTATCTTTTATCCAAGAGCTCCTGGCTGGCTCTGATGAATCTTATCGGCCTCTGCGCAGCCTGCTGGGCCACCCAGAGAACTCCGTGCGGGCCCGCACTTATGGGCTCTTGGGACACCTGCTCCAACACAGCATGGCTCTGCGTGGGGCACTGCAGAGCCAGGCTGGATTGCTCAACCTTCTGCTGCTGGGGCTTGGAGACAAGGACCCTGCTGTGCGGCGCAGTGCCAGCTTCGCCGTGGGCAATGCAGCTTACCAGGCTGGTCCCCTAGGACCTGCCCTGGCAGCTGCAGTGCCTAGTATGACCCAGCTGCTTGGAGATCCTCAGGCTGGTATCCGGCGCAATGCTGCTTCAGCTCTGGGCAATTTGGGTCCTGAGGGACTGGGGGAGGAGCTGTTACAGTGCCAAGTACCCCAGCGGCTCCTGGAGATGGCATGTGGAGACCCTCAGCCAAATGTGAAGGAGGCTGCCCTCATCGCCCTCCGGAGCCTCCGGCAGGAGCCCTGCATCCATCAGGTACACCCCAGGAGACTTATGAGCCATGATGATCAAGCCCTCTATATTTCACAACATTTCTCTGAGATGGTTTTTAAGGAATTGGGACATCCAGAAACCCAAGCTGTGTTCCTCCCAGGAGTAGAGTCCTAGAGGTGCAGTTTCCATTTATCATCTCACTCCCTGGAGAATGGAAGGGACCTGAAAGAGGGCTTCCTTGGGCTGGGAGATGCCTGGGATCTCAAGGACCACTGTTGATCTTTTCTAGAGGCTGTGTGGGAGGGAGATGGGGAAGACTAGGAGATGTTGAGGTGTAGAGTGGCTTCATTCCTAGGGCCATGAAGGTGTTAACTATCTTTTTTAGCACTTAACCATGTGAACCGCACCATGCTAAACATTTTACATTTATTATCTGGTTTGAGCTTTTATTATCCTCACTTTGAAGGTGAGGAAACTAGGGCACAAAGAATTTAATAACTTGTCCAAGTTACAAAGCTAGTATTTAGGACTGGACTTTTGAACTCAGGAATCTGAGTCCAGACCCCATACTCTTAACCACTACTTTACTCTGCCTCTTCTGCTCAATTTTCACTATATAAAGAGCTCAGTGGAAATCACACATCCACTTATGATAAGGCTAAAACTCCAAATTATAGCTCAATGTGGTAACATCCGGTGGTTCATGCAGAACAGAAATTTTGTCAAGATGGTGATGACAGTATCGGAATTTCTGGCAATCCACATGGGGAAATAATAAAAGGGATCCTTGGCAATAATGAGGTTCGGACCCACTGGTCTGGATCCAAGGGCAGAACAGAAATTTTGTCAAGATGGTGATGACAGTATTGGAATTTCTGGCAGTCCACATGGGGAAATAAAAGGGATCCTTGGCAATAATGAGGTTCGGACCCATTGATCTGGATCCACGGCTGAGGATCAGACCTTTTGGCCTACTCTCACTGCTACATTCATTACCTGTTCCCGGGGGCAAGTGTATGGGTCCCTTGGTGCTTTGGCTTCATGGTTTAACCAAAGAGAATGTAAGTAGACCTCTTCTCCCACTCAATCTTATTGTGAGTCCCCAAGAGCCCTTTTCTTTTTTCTTCATTTCCTAGAGTCAGAATTGCTGGGCCAATTGGAATTTCTCTGCATCTCAGACACTATCATTTCTGAACCTCATGTCCTGTTTCATCATCTGTTCTCTATCCCACAGGTGCTGGTGTCCCTGGGTGCCAGTGAGAAATTAGCCTTGCTCTCCCTGGGGAATCAGTTACTGCCACACAATGGCAGCAGTCCCAGGCCTGCCTCTGCCAAACACTGCAGGAAACTCATTCACCTCCTGAGGCCAACCCACAGCACGTGATTCCAGATTCCTGGGGTCCAAGCCTCCAACCTTCCTTGCCCTACCATTGCCAACTCTTCCTTTTTTGACTACACAAGCCACCAACTCAAATCAAGAGCTAAAGAGTCTAAAAAAGAGATTTACACAGGTTGCCAACTCAACTGAGAATGAGAAACTAGAAGAGATTTATGCTTAAAACTCCTTCCCCCAGATTCAGCATTATTTCAACCAGTAAACTTCACTGCTGTTGGCACCAGAGACGATTCCTTCCTTCTCTACATCTGGGGGTCTTTTCTCCCAATAATGTGCCTTTAGCCACAGGAACTTGCCTCCTGGACCTTAGGGAAATACCATCTACCTGAGAGATCTCTTCCTTTCTGGAGCTTCTGTAATCCTCCCAGCAAGTTCTTACTTTGGGTTCACTGACCCCAGGACAGTGATGAAGACAGAGCCTGTTTAAGCTGTAGGCTATTGGGATAAATGCCACCAGTCCCTGTTGTTGAGGAGGACCCCATCCCTTAGCCCACATTCCCATCCATGGGTGGAGTTGGGGAATGTATCTTTTTTTAAGTTCTGTTTATAAATTCTTTTAATAAAAAATATTCCTCAACCTATTTGGAGTTGCCAGAGTAAGGGGTTGGAAGGCTCAGCCTCTCTTTTAGCTTCTGGGTGGTGTTTGAAGCACTGGTGTCCATCATGGTTCTTATGAGGTCCTGGTTTGGGAGTTATTTATGCCTTTTCCTACCTTCCAGCATTCTTCCATCCCAGATTAGCTACATGTGGTCACCTACTTCTAATCCAAGGCCAGTGGAGTTGAAGTAGGAAAGGGTAAGATTAAACAGGTAAATAGGGTTGCTTTGAGATCGCAGGCCTAGTCACTAGTTTTAATATTTAGTGGAGTTTCAACGTATAGGGAATCTCAGCTGCTATGGTTGTTATGTCCGTTGAGTTGGTTCCGACTCATAGCAACCCTGTCTACAGCAGAACAAAACACTGCCCAGTCCTGCGCCATCCTTACAGTTGTTGTTATGCTTGAGCCCATTGTTGCAGCCACTGTGTCAATCCATCTTGTTGAGGGTCTTCATCTTTTTCGCTGACCCTCCACTTCACCAAGCATGATGTCCTTCTCCAGGGACTGAGCCCTCCTGGTAACATGTCCCAAGTATATGAGACATAGTCTCGCCATCCTTGCTTCTAAGGAGCATTCTGGTTATACTTCTTCCAAGAGAGACTTGTTTGTTCTTTTGGCAGTCCATGCTGTAGAAGGGCAGCTATTTATGAAAGTTGTACAATTTACCAGAAAGGAGTATATGAAAGGCCCATTAGTTAGAATCTTAATCCAACTGGAAACATACTGCAAAGCTTAAACCTTAACTCACTGGATGGCTTGGGACAAGCTTCCCAGGGTCCTAATTTCTCCGTCCATAAAATGGGGGAGATTCCTTTCTGTCCTTTACTAAATTCCAAGTGTTTTAGAAATGAAAGATGAGTAACGTGCCCTTATTTCTATAAGGAATTTTATTTAGTCCTCATCTTCATTGCCCACTGTCTTATGTTTTTACTTTAACAAAAATAACATATTTCTAGGGGCAACCATAGTTTCTTCCTATCCAGATCATTTCAGTTCAGTTCAACGTGTATTGAGTGTTTTCTATGTGCCATATACTATTCTAGGCACTGGAGATAAAGCAGTGAACAAAATTAGAAACAGTCTGTTACAGAGTTTCCATTCTGGTGGGAGAGGCAGTGAACTTATTAAAAGAAGTGAATTATATATAATATGTAGGAAGGTGATAAAAAGCTCTGGAGAAAAATAGGGGAAGGAGGATGAGGAGTGCTGAGTTGGATGGTCTGGGTAGGTCTCACTGGGAAGGTGACATTTGAGTAAAGAAGGAGGTGAGGGAGGAAATGCAACCATCTGAGGGAAAAGCCTAGGCAGAGACAGTGGTCACTCAAAGGCCCTGAGATGGAAGCATACCCAGTGTGTATGAGAGAGGCCAGTTTGGCTGGAGCAGAGAGAAAAAGGGAGACTAATAAGAAATGAGGACAGGAAGGTAGTGGGGGCCAGATGTAGGCCTTGTAGACCTTGGTGAAGACTTGGGGTTTTTCTTTGAAAGGAGTAGGGATATATTGGAGGGTTTTGAACAAAGGAGTGATGTGATCTACCTTCCATTCTAAAAGGATCACTCTTCATTTTGGTATTGCAAATGGACTGGGGGGAGTGAGGCAGAGTGAGCCAGTAGGCGGCTATTGTGAGAGATAATGGTATCCTGGACTGGAGTGGTGAAAAGTAGTCATGTTTTGTACATGGAACAAATAGGATTTCCTGACTGACTGGATGTGGGGGTAGGAACAAAGAAAAGCATTCAAGGATCTCTCCAGGGTTTTCAGCCTAAGCGATTGGAAGGATGGAATTGCCATTAACTGAAATGGGAAAGGCTACTGGTGGAGCAGTGATGGATGGGAAAATTAGAGTTTAGTTTTGAACATGTTAAGTTTGCAAAGTCTGATTGTTGGAAGTTTCCAAACATACACAAATGTAGAGAGATTAAATTAGTTCAGTGAACCCCATCACCACTGCAACAGCTACCCTATCTATTCTTCTGTTTATCTGAGTATTTTAAAACAAAGCCCAGGCAACATATAATGTTTCCCATAAGTAGTGTGGTACCTATGTCTAACATATCAGAACTTTTTTTAAAAACAAAACCACGGTACTGTACAACACTTGACAAAAATTAACAATAGTTGCTTAACATTAAGTATTTATACTGACTTAAGTATTCCTTGACTTATGGTTAGTTTGTTTAAATGCAGTTCTAGACAAGGTCCACTCATTACATTTGGTTGATACGCTCTTAAGACTTTTTATATAAAACAGTTTCCTCTTTTTTGGGGAGGGTGCTATTTTATTTGTTGAAGAAACTGGACCATTTGCCCAGTAGAATTTCCCCACATTGAATTTGACTGATTATATATTGAGATGCCATTTATTCTGTTTCAGTATCCTTCATATTTCCTTTAAACTAAATAGATAACGGAGTTAGAAGCACTTCTTCTGTTGAAAATTCCTTTGCTCAAATTTCCAGTGTTTATTCCCTGATTGGGATCCAAGCACTCAGTCTACTACACTTTTTGACTCTATTATGTGTAAAGACCTGTATGGATTTAGGCAAATACAATGTATTTTAAAATCTAGAATTTTTTTCCTAAAAAATAGGAAAAATTACCTTATTCGTTTTTTCAAACAATTCATCAGATAATTAGTTTGAAATGTCATGCTTATGTAGTACACAAACAATTCAATGTAGAGCAATTAAATTTACATCCAAACTTTATAGGCTATCTGTTGGGTAAACAAATAGTTAATCAATTTATGAGGATGTGTAGTAAGAAAACATGGCCCCATCCTTGGGAGCATACAATCTAAAGAATTTGAAATACCACACACACAATTTTACACCTAGCAATTACTGTGACAGTTTTTACATATAGGAGGTGCTGAGAACAGCTCATGATTTTGCTGTTTTCCACTATTGGTAAAGTTACCTCTGATCGCTTGGTTAATGTGAGTTTGCTGGGCTTCTAATGATGGGGTATTTTTTTAAAAAAAAACTATTTTTAGAACAATTTTATATATACAAAGTGCTGTGGGGGTTTGGAGTGAATGGTCTGAGTAGTGCCTGGAATTCAGAGAATGTCTGGAAGGTTTGAGGTTTCATGCATGTGTTTTTTGTGATGAGCGTGTGTGCATTTTAACTTTTTTTTGTGGCGGGGAGGTTGGTTAAAGTTTTCAAACACATAAAAGAAGACAGAATGGCATAATAACCCTCATTCCCCATCCCACAGATTCTGTTATCAACATTCACCACATTATCTATTTCTTTTTAAAATTTTCATGGCTGTATATATATTTTTTAATTCTGTTTTGAACTTACAGAAAGGTTGCAGGAACAGTACAAAAATTTCCTATATACCCTTCATTCAGATTCACTAGTTGTTAACATTTTGCCACATTAGCTTTAGCATATTTTTCTGAACCATTTGAGAATAAGCAGTGAATATCATCACAACCAGAATGCTCCTTAGAAGGGATGATGGTGAGACTTTGGCTCACTTACTTTGGACATGTCATCAGAAAAGGCCAACCACTAAAAAAGAACATCATGTTTGGTAAAGGGTCAGTGAAAATGAAGGAAACCTTCAATGAGATGCATTGACATAATAGTCACAACAATGGACTCAAACATACCAATGATCATGAAGATGGCACAGGACCAGTCAAGATTTTGTTCTGTTATACATAAGGTCAACTGCAACTGATAACAATATCATGCTCCATTACCTGTAAATAGTTAAGTGTATATTTCTTAAGATCAAGGATATCCTTTTATTTAACCACAGCATAATGAACAAAATCAGGAAATTTAACATTGATCCAATACTATTAACTAATATATAGCTAGTTGATTAATTAAAAGTATTTATCAGTGTTAAATCTGATGTTCAAATATTGTCAGTTGTTCCAGTAATGTTCTTTATACCAATTTTTCCTCCTAGTCCAGGATCCAACCCGAAATCATGCTTTGCATTTGGTTGTCGTCTTTTCAGTCTCTAATCTAGAAACGTTCCTCAGCCTTTGTCTTTATGACATTGATTACCATTTTGAAGAACACAGGCCAATCTGAGTATATCTGATGTTTCTTTGTGATTTGATTCAGGTTACACCATTTTGGCAGAAACACTATGTAAGTGATGATGTATCTTCTCAGTATATATTGTACTTGGAGGCTCATGATGTTGCTGGTTCCCACTGTTGGTGAAGTTACCTCTGATTAGTTGGTTAAAGTGGGTTTGCTGGGTTTCTCTTGCTGTAGTTCCCTGCCCCCCCCCATTTCCCCTATTATTAACATCTTACATTAGAATACATTTGTTACAATTAATGAACCAATATTGATATACTAACTAGGAGACCCTGAGTGGTGCAAATGGTTAACGCACTCAGCTGTGGCTGCTAACCAAAAGGTCAGCAGTTTGAATCCACCAGGCACTCCTTGGAAACCGTATGGGGCAGTTCTACTCTGTCCTATAGGGTCGCTATGAGTCAGAGTCAACTCAATGGCAGCGGGTTTGGTTTTTCGGTTTTTGCTAGCCAAAAGGTTAACAGACTCTGAAAATTGAAAATGGCAGACACAGTGAGGCTGGTGAAGCCCCAGCCATATCACCACCCAGGAGAGAAAAGGCTTGCCAAAAAAAAAATGAATAAATAAGGATATTTTCTTATATAACCAAATGTCAAATATTAGTTTCCTGTGGCAGCTGTAACCAATTACCACAAACTTGGTAGCTTAAAACAACAGAAATTTATTCTCTCACATTTTTGGAAGACAGAAGTGCAAAATCAAGGGGTTGTCAGAGCCTCATTCTCTCCTAAGACTGGGGGATAATTCATCCCTTGCCTTGTCCAGCTTCTGGTAGATCCAGGTGTTCCTTGGCTTGTAGTCACATCACTCCAATCTCTGCCTCTGTGATCATATCGCCTCCTCCTCCTCTCTGTATCTTCTCTGTCAAATCTCTCTCTCTGACTTACTCTTATAAGGACACTTGTCATTGGATTTAGGGCCCACCCAGGTAATCCACAGAAAATGCTTCCTCTCGAAATCCTTTACTTAATCACATCATTTGCCATATAAGGTAATAGTTACAGGTTCCTGGGATTAGCACATGGACATATCTTTTTTTTGGAGCCACCATTTAACCCACTACAATACCTAGGAAAATTCACAGTGATTTCTTAATGTCATCTATGTTCTTAATGTCCCCAGTCCATATTCAGATTTCTCCATTGTCTCAAAATGCCTTTTTACAGTTGATTTGTATGAATCAGAATCCAAACAAGGTCCACTCATTTATGTCTTAAATCTCTTATAATCTAGAACACCCCCCCCCCTTTTTTCATACCCTTCAATTATTGAAACCAGGTCATTCATCTTGTACATTGGCCTACATTATGGATTTGACTGATTAATTTCTTGTGGTGTCATTTAATTGTTCCTCTTTATATCCTGTAAACTGAAAGTTAGAACCAAAAGTTTGGTATGATTCAGATTAAAATTTTTTTTACAAAAATATGTAAATATTGCTGTGTAATTCAAATTGCATCACATTAGGAGACACAAAATGTATAGATGCCCCACGTTTAGTGATCTAACATTAATTAGTATATACAGGGGATGGCAGGTATCCTTTAAGTATAAAATTCTCCAGAATCCTCTAATGGTTTTAGCATCCATCAATGATGGTTGCCTGAGTCAATTACTTATTGAGCATCCTTGCTCTCCTCCAGGCTGTTTTCATGAGGTTAGTTTCATCTTTGATTGCCTCCTTTTTTTCTGTAGCCAACAGCTTAGTTAAAGATCCTTTCACCCTCCAACTCTTTAGGTCTCCAAATCCATTAGGTCCAAGGGCATCTGGGACTGAGGTGGCACGGATCCGTCTTACCTGGGGAGATAATGAATGAGTCGGTATTTCTTAAAATTCACGCTTGAAGCCCAGGAAGCAGGTGGTTGTAGCTGTGGCCTGCATGATGGGTTAAGGTTAGGGGAAGGTGGGTTAGAAGCAGGCAAAGCGGATCACGCTATCTCTCGTTTCCTGGGGTCGAACTCAAAGCTTGTACTGGAAAATACTACTCAGAAAATGCTTTAATAAAGCCTGGGATCTTTGATTTCATAGGAGTGAAGTAAGGTACGGCCAAAGAATGATCCACAGGGGTTAGGTAGAGAGTGCGAGTTCTGGAGTCCCAGAATCCAGCCTTTCTGGGATTTAACCTCGGCACTACATCTCCCAGAGTTCCGCTCGCCGGGTCCCACCGGCACTGAAGCGACCGCGAGTGCGCGAGGCAGGTGACCGCCCGTCCCCACAACCCCCAAGATTCCGCGCGCCGGTCTTCCGCCCACCCCTGGCCGCCCGTTCCGGGTCCTCGGTCTGTCCGCTGGGGGCGCGCGCTGTGCGTGGCAGGCAGCAGCGGCTGAGAGCGCGGGTCGCGTGGTGTTGCGTGGTTGCTAGGGGCGCCTGAGGCCGCCCGCCTGCAGGCTCAGCAGGCCGAGGGAGAGAGCCTCGCGGAGCCGGCGCCGAGCCGGGGCGAAGCTGGGTCCGCTAGGTGAGTGATGCTGCGGAATCGGGGGAACTGGCCCAACTCTTCCGCCCCTCTGCTCGGCGTCCTTTTGAGCCCGTCCCTAGCCCTCCGACCTCTCCTGCCCTGGCCCTCGGACCGCTCCCGCCCAGCCCCGCTTCCTGCTTGCCGCGCCTCCATCCCCCGAGAGAGGCGAGGGACCCGCGGCCTCCTACCCGGCCGGGACTTTGCGCCTCCTCGGAACCCTTCCACTCCACCATGCCTCTGGGTGCCCTGGGCCTCGGTGCCTCCTTTTTCCCGCCGCGCTGCGGTTTAAATTCTCGCATGGGGTTAAGTCAAAGCTTCACAGGCTTCAGGATTGAATTTAACAGGGATACCAACATTTTCACGTCCCCGTCCTGAGTCCCTATAGAGAAATACTTCCCTAAACTGTAGAGATTCCAGCGGGATCCAGGATCCTGTGGAATTTAACACTCTTCATGTATCCATCCATCCATTCTTTCATTTAGTCATTCACTCAACAATTTTTAACAAACACCGACGAATATTTAATGAGTCAGTTACAATGGAAGGCCCTGGGAGGATACAGTGGTAAACCAGACAGACGTGTTTTCACGGAGCTCATAGTCTAGAGGAGATTTTAGTGAAGTAAACAGGCGCTTACTGTACTATGCTCTGATAGAACAGAAGAAAGGTACTTAACCCAAACTTGCACAACTACGTTACCCAAGTTCCCGGGTCTTCACCTTTCCATTCTGGTTCTAGGAAATGTTTTAATGGCTTCCATCGTTATGAGGTCATCTCTGCTCTCCCAGATGATTCACATCACATCTTCCTTAGCTTCGGCACCTGTTGATTTAGCCAAATCTAGGCGTTTTGATGGGGAACCAGCAGACGAGGTCCCTTTGGGACCGTATTCCATTCAGTCCTTCCCATTTCTTGCCATAAATACCGAGAAACTTACATTAAAAACCACCCCCTTGGTGCCCAGAAAGTTATCAGCTGCTTATTGAACTAAGGAGCCTTGAAAATTTGTCAAGGGTTTCCTAGGAATAAAGAGGTGGGAGGACATTCCAGATACAGAGTAACTTTAGAAAAGATACAGCAAGGCCTGAAATGAGAACTGGAAACAGTTTAACAGTCCTGAACTGAGGTTGGAGAGAGCCATCCAGTGCCAAAAAGGAGGGAAGTAGAGCCTAGATCAAAAAGGGCCTTGGATGTTTTGATGAGTTAAAACTGTATTCTCCAGAGCAGTGGTTTTCAAACTGGGGTAATCAGGGCTCACATATACCTTTAAAAGAATCAATTGACAGCCCTAGTGGTACAGTCGTTAAGCCCTTGACTGCTAAGTTGAACCCAGCAGGGCTCCACTGGAGAAAGATGTGGCAGTTGGCTTCTGTAAAGATTTACAGCCTTGGAAACCCTGTGAGGCAGTTCTACTCTGTCCTACAGGGTTGCTGTCAGTTGGAGTCGATTCACAGTGACGGCAGCAGATTTGATGTTGAACTTCCAAATGAAATTTTTTTCTAAAACTGCCCTTACTTTAAAAAAAAGGGGGGGGGGCAGTGCGAGGGGGCAACTTGCATATCCCTCATGCTTCCCACATCTTACTATAGTGTATCATCCTGAGTGTAAAAACCAACTCAGGTTGCCAAACATGGGATAATTTGGAAATACTGATTAGACAGGGAAGCCTCCATTAATAGTTAAGTTACCTCCCAAACCCAGGAGTCTCCTCTTGTCTTTCCTTGCCTAACGCATTGCTGTTAGGGTGAAGCTTGTTCCATGTTGGGATATTTTGAATTCAGAAGGGCAGAGTAGTTAAATGTAACTGGAATGTTTTTTCAAGCTGTATTGGATACCAAACCAAACACCTTGCCGTCAAGTTGATTCCTACTCATAGTGGCCCTACAGGACAGAGTAGAACTTCCCCATAGGGTTTCCAAAGAGTGGCTAATGGATTCGAACTGCCAACCTTTTGGTTATCAGCCAAGCTCTTAACCACTGTGCTACCAGGGCTCCATATTGGATAAAGCCTTGCATAAAAAAATCTAAGATATTTTTATTGTTATTCAGTAAGATAATTAAAGCCTATTTTATCAAATCAGGTCATGAATTGTTTATTCCAATTATAGTTAACCTTATTTCTTTTTATAAAATGTTTAATATTTTTTATCTCCTCTTAACAACACAACAAAAAACTTGTGATGAAAAATTTTAGTTGTCAACTTTAAAATGTACAAGCAATACATGATTTTAAAAATTCTTTTGGGGTCCATGAGTAAAATGGTTTGAAGACTGTTCTAGGAAAACCATAGAAAGATAATTAGCAGGAAAATAACATCAGGTTTGTGTTTGAGAGAGATTACTGTAGCATCACTGTGCAAGTTTAATAAGAAGGATTTTAGACTGGTGTAGGGAGCCAATGGGAAACCTATTGAAGTGGTCCAGGCTAGAGATGATGAGAGCTTTATGGGGGTTGCAGTGGGAATGGAAAAGGTTTAGAGAGATGTTAAAGATAGTAAGATTGACAAAATCTGGTGGCAAAGTAGCCGCAGGGGGAGTGGGTCAAGGAGCAGTCTAGAATGAGCCCAGATTTCTGACTTGAGTGACCAGGTGGGTGGTGATGCAGGACGAGGGGGGCTATCACGAGGAGGGGCAACTTTAAAGAGAAGGATAAAAGAGTTATATTCTGAACTTCCTGAGTTGAGGTCCCTGCAGCACATCCAGGTGCAAAGGCCCAGGAGGTCATTTTCTTGTTCTGGAGCTCACCACAGAGGTCTGGGTGGTGATAGAAAGTCCAGTATATAGGAGGTGGTTGAAGTCATGGGATGGAAGAGGTTGCTCTGGGAGAGCATGTGGTAATAATTGCAGCTGCCATTTATTGGGTGCTTACTATGTGCCAGGCAAAGTGAGAAGACTGAGCCCAGCATTGAAGGGATTGGCAGAAGAAGGGGGCTGAGACTGCCTAACCTCCTACAAAACTGAATATGTGAATGAAAAGTTGTCACTTGCTGAAAAACTGTATCTAGAACTTTAGGGTATGGCTGATACCCATGACCTGGAGTTGGGTTTAGCTTCCCTTCTAGAGTCTTTCTATGGCCTTGGGAGTATCTGAGCATAGGCTCCTTGGATTTTTGTGTGGGATTGGGTGCTTTGGTCTGTCAGTGAAATGCAGAGACAGGGTTTTTCTTTAATGCCCTGGACCTTAAAGCCTTTCTTCTGGCAGAACTGGGAAGTCAGATCTGGCATTTTGGAACAAATATTATCAGTACTAATATCTCTTAGGCCTTGAAATACGAAGGACGTTGTCATTAAGGAGCCCTTGTGGATATCTTGGAGAGGCTGCTCTAGACCAGGGATTTTCAGATTTTTGGTCTCAGGACCTCTTTATGCACTTTAAAAGCTCCTTGGGGTCTTCAGTAATTTTTTAATGTGGGATATATATATCTCGATATTTGGCATGTTAGAAATTGAATTATTAATTCATTTAGAAATAATTAACATCTTACAAGTTAACAGAGGTAGCATTTTTAAAATGAGAAATGCTGTTTCAAAAATTAGTGAGAAGGTGGCATTGTTTTTGCAGAATTTTTAAGTGTCTGGCTTACTTGAAGACAGCTAGATTTTCATATCTGTTTCTGTGTTCAATCTGTTGTGATATATTGAATTATGAAAAAAATCCAGCCTCACCCAGATATTTAATTGAAAAGGGAGCAGTAATTCCATAGCCTTTTCAGATAATTGTGAGTTTTTTTCTTTGGTACTACACAAAATTTAGCAAGGGGTGATTTTGTAAAGGTTAATTGCTATGTGGAATTGGAAATGATATCAGTGAACTTTTCATACTTTGTTACATTAAAATACAGTGGTCTGTCTCGCACTTTGAATGGCTCTTTTACCCATGCATGATTCTGTAGCATCGTGTGTTAGCTATTTGGAAAATACTGGTTCACTGAGTTATGCAGATCTTCCAATTGTTGCCACATTTTATTATACAGTATCAAAAATCATATTCATAATGTCACCATGATCTCATCAGAAGAGTATTGGGAAACTCAAGTTCATGGTGGCAGATACAAGTTTTTCAGAATTCTAATTTTCTCTTGGAATTTCAAATTTCATCACTGGCAATAAATAACTGTCAGTTGTTTTCCTTGAAACAACAGGCTTACTTTGTTTCGTTTCCAAGAAAATGTCTGCCACATACCAAAATCTGAATAACCAAGAAGACGTGTTCCATAAAAAAAGAAAGCTTGCCATTCAAACAATCACAGGATTGCTTTCCTTACAACCATCTTGTAAGCAGCAAAGATGTTTCATATGTACTTCTCACTTTGTCATACGGAACGCTAAGAAGATACATACTCCAAGGATTGAGATTTAATTTAATTTTTACTGCATCATCAAGGACATCCTTAAGTAAAACTGGCATTTATTTTTCCACTGTCTGGTGAAGAAGTGCGTGGTGGCGAAGAGTATAACAACTGCTGAAATAACTTGGTGCCATTTTCTTGGTTCATGGTAAGGTGCCAGCAGTTTTACCCACCACTGCTTTCAAACCATCAGTGCAAAGGTTAGCACAGTAAAAAAGGCAAGTAACATCTTAGTTCTGTTATGAAAATAGTTTTGACCTACCAGAACCCTGAAAGGGTCTCAGGGTTCTCTTGGAGTCTGTGGACCGTACTTTGAGGACCACTGCTCCATAGCTCACACCTGAGGAGGAGGAAAGAGCTTTCTTCTCAAAGTTCATAAAGGTCCAGGAGTCGGGTGAGCTAGTTACCTAATTCTGTTAAACCTTCAGCTGGTTTCACTTTTCAGTAATTTGTAGATTTACTTTCCTTATCTCTAGTTGCTGATCTTTTCTTCAGGTTTGTTAACTCATTTTACATTACGTAACTGTCTTTCACAAGGGCTACTTGTGGGTTCACTTGACTTGTGGTACTAACCCTCCCTTCTCACTGGGGCTGTGGCATTGGTAACCCTTTCTCAGTAGGGCTTTAAGAAGTTGATTACTCCTCCAGCTTTCTTTAAAGATACATAGTGTGGGATGTAGTTCGTAAGAGAAGATGGGCCTGATTCCTACACTCCTCCCCATTCTGTTTGTTTCCAGCTAAGTTGGTTCTATCTTTTAATAACATTAAACAACTGAACTAATCTCATCAGAGATCTTGTGAGTTGTAGACTCTGAACCATTTCTGATGCCCTGAGTTCCCCCTGGTGACTGGGGAAACACCAAGAGGGAGGAGGAAAAGGAAACTGCAGATTCCTAGAGCCAAGCAATCTCCTGTAATATAGGAGGGTGATTTAATCAGCGGGTAATGAATAATTGCTTTCTGTAGAAATAGATACCTTGTCCAAGTTGGTCTGGGCCTGGTCCTGGAGATTTGATGGCTTGAAACAACAGCGATAGATTTTCTAGTATAGGCTACTAATCTTTCACTTAAAAAGGAAACTTGAGGCAGAGTTCCCTTAGACCCAAGAAGATTGGTGAGCAGCATGGGATATGCAGTTTCTGAATACTGTATGAAGATGATAAAGCAGGAAGTTCAGATTCCTGAGACTGGGGGCTTTATAAGAGGAGTTTCTGGAGTCCTGGTAGGAGGAAATGGAAATACATAAGCCTAAAATAAAAAACTGAGGCCAGACTATGGGGTCCTTCAACCTAAGCTAAGAAATCTAGATTTTATTTATTGACTTACATGAGAATCATCTTGCTTGCTAAAAATACAGATTCCTGGCCCCACCCCAGATCTACTGAATCCTCTCTGAATCTGTACCCCAGGTTATTCTGATGCAGGTGATTAGTGGACCACTGTGATATTTAGTGAGGACTCCAGGATGATTTTTGAAAAGGGAGTGACCTGATAAAGCAGTATTTGAACAAAAAAAATCTGGAAGTGGGCGGCAGGATGGGATTAAGAACGGCAGTCCCTGGAGACACAGACTTCAGTCTGGATGCTATTGTGGTGTTTCAGATCTGGAGTGGGGGTAGAAATAATAAAAAGAGGCAGAATGCTATGAAGAAATTCTCTGAAGTTTTATGACTGGCATGGCTTTGCGGAATAAGGGAAAGTAAGAAGTCAGAAGTGACTTAAGTTTTCCTCTTAGGTGATAGGATGTATTTTTGAAGGTGGAGCTGGAAAGACTTGATGGATTGAGTGAATGGAGGTACAGATCTGCTGGGGTCAGGGTGAAATCATAGCACAAAGAGTGTTGGGAGTTTCTGTGTTGACCTGTTCCAGGGTCTTAGCCCTTTCTGCCACATGTTGAAGTCTTCTTTGTGTAATTGCGGCTTATTTCCTGCCCCGACTCTAAAAGATTGAGGCAAATGAGGAATGTGATTGGTCCTTTTTTGTCGCCCCCTGAGACTTCCACGTAGCCCATAGCTGGGTCTCATAATTAGTGACCTGTCTATAGTAAAGGATTTTAGAAAGGATAAAAGCTTTGTATTGTAGCCCTCCCCTGCCCTTCCAAAATCTGACATTCCTGTCTGATTTCAAGGGGATTAAAAGATAACGTGTTCCCTCCTTGAATAACTGATTATAGAAACCCTCGAGCTTCCACAGTGCTCCCTTGTTTCCTAGCCCGAAAGTCCTTATTTCAGCCTGTTTCTCAGTTTGGTGCTGACAGCAACTGCTTTCTCAGTTGAGGGCAAGACAAGGACTTGTGTTTGTTTGGGCAGTGAGGTTTTCACATAGAATCAGCATTTCTCCCCTAAATGTTGGAGTCTCTGCTCCACTCCTTGATGTGTTGATGGTCCCCAGAGGAAGTGCTGTTAAACTTCATCTGCAAGGCTCTGGTGTTTGCCTTCTCATACCATGTCCCTTAAGCCAGAATTTGCCAGTTTCCTTGCTTTATTATTCATTCATATTCTCTCTCCCATACATATATACATGATACATATATTTGTTGTTGTTAGGTGCCGTTGAGTTGATTCCAACTCATAGCGACCTTATGTACAACAGAACGAAACACTGTCTGGTCCTTTGCCATCCTCACAATCATTGCTATGTTTGAGCCCGTTGTTGAAGCCACTGTGTCAGTCCATCTTGTTGAGAGGTCTTCCTCTTTTTCACTGGCTCTCTACCTTACTAAGCATGATGTTCTTCTCCAGGGATTGTTCCCTCCTGATAACATGTCCAAAGTGAGACGAAGCCTTGCCATCCTCACTTCTAAGAAACATTCTGGCTATACTTCTTCCAAGACAGATTTGTTCATTCTTCTGGCAGTTCATATATATATACATATATATGTTGTTATGTGGCATCAAGTGGATTCCAACTCATAGTGACCGCATGTGACAGAGTAGAACTCCCCCATAGGGTTTTCTTGGCTGTAATCTTTATGGAAGCAGTCACCCAGTCTTCTCCTGCAGCGCCGCTGGATGGGTTCAAACTGCAGCTAAGCGCTTAACCATTGCACCACCAGCACTGACTTGCTCAATCTCTCTGTATGGGGGTGTATGTGTCTTTTTTGAGATGTTTGAGAGTAAGTTGCAGACAAAATACCCCTTTTACATCTGAATACTTTCTAAAAACTTCAATAATTCATTGCAATGGCCACACACAACTCACAGACCATACTCACGATTATGGGGTTTATTAGGGAAGTAACAGTTACAATTCAGGCTCAGGAACACTCAGGATAGTTCTTACATCAGGACAGCCTCTTCCTACCCGTGTTTGCAGGCATGCTTCTCCCTGTCCCTAGGCCTCTGCCCAAAGGCACTCAACTTTCTCTCTCTCTGGGCCGGGAAGCCCACTGCACTGTCTCCCGCTGCTGAGTCTTTCCTGCCACTGCTTCTCACTGTCTTCAGGGTTACAGCTGTCTCTCTTGGTCTCCTGCTTCCAGGAGCTTCTCAGCGCAGGGATCCCAGGTTCAAAGGATGTGTTGGCAGGATCCTGGCTGTTCTTCCTTGATGGTGTGGTGAGATCTTCTTTTTCCCGCCTCTGGGATGGCTGGTTTCAAGCCCAGCAGGATGGCAAAACTGACCAGTTCCTTTGGTGGGCCACAATTACCCTATCACACAGTCGTACTGAATCACTTGGGTGAGAGTTATAAGACCATGGCTGGAAAGGCCACACACAAAAGTGATCCATCCCACCTCAGGCCACCCCCTGGCTTTTCTAGCCATGATTCTTTCGTATTTGGATGATAACTTCCCCCTCCCAATCATTTTACCAGTCCAAAACAGTCATTAACAGCCCTTCAACAGGCCAAAGAATCCTCAGGGTAAGGTTACTCAGGCACCACTCCTTTAGGTCTGCTGCGAGTTCCCATCTGATCTGGTCAGGTTCTCCAAAAGTCATCTCGTCTTCACTCTTTCTGGCCTCTGATAAAATTTAACTGAGAGATTATTCCCTTGCTCAGAGCCTTACGAGGTATCAGCATAGCAAAACCTTTAAGGGACTTTAGGTTCAGCCACTGTACTCCAGTCCAGCAGTGCCTCCCCCTTAGTCCACTCTTTCATAGTTACAGCTTCTACAATTACAGTTTTTACAATCAGTTAACCCTGTTAACAATCAGCTCTCACCCTCTCTTCCCCAGACCCATCAGGAAAAGAAATATCTATTTAATAGGGATTCTCCCTTGTCCTCCTCATTTAATGTAAGCATAGTCACCAAAACATCTAAGCCAGCCACTTCATGCCTTTATCTCTGCCTGTTTTAGATAGCCAATGTTTAAATTGCCAGTCCCTGTCAAACCAGTACTCTGAGAAGACAAGCATGTTCCTTGGTCTTGAAGAATCTTCTGTTCTGGTTGGAACTTTGAGCATCTGCATCCATAAGCAAAGTCCAGTCTAGAGCAAGCCATCAAATTGCAGCAGTCTACACCAGCTCACAGTGTCAAACATCTTTCTCTTCATTTGGTTGGGTTCTGGTCAGCTCATCCCTAGCCATCGAAGTGAGGTCACAGTGGGTAGCAGCCTTAGGCTCTAGAGTTCACACACTGCCCAGCACTTCAGACAGCCCCTTCACACTCTCTCATCTCTAGCTCCCTTGGGCTAGGTCAACGGATTCCACCTGTAAACTTAAGAGTCCACACAACTTCCTTTACTTCTGACCAGCCAGCCTTTCCTCTCACTCTTTCATCCCTAGCCCCTGTGGGCTGGTTCAGCGGGTGCCAATGGAACATGTCCAAACTCAGCACTCTCTTTATTGCTGCACTCTCCCTACTTGCACTCATTGAGTGAACCCAGGTGGTCACCACAAGCGAGCAGACCCAGCTATCTACTCGCTGCCTCCCTTTAACTTCCAGTCCTGGAAGGGGGCTCATTCTGATGGACACTGACTTTTCCTATGTCATGCATCCAACAGCAAACCACTTGCTCGAAATTCTAAAAGGAAAACAGTCACTTTTTTTTCTGCAGTCCTTCCTTGAAGTGCAAGTCTCCTGTTCTCTCAGAAGTTCTGGTTGGTTCTGCATGTCTTTTCAAATGCAAATCTGGGTGGGGCTTAGCCACTTTATACGCAGGGCTACTGCATTCAAACAGCCTGTTTCCCTTGGGCAAATTCTAGTTCCCTTTTAGCATATTCAATCAAGTATTGGCAGAAGGCAGAGTTACACGCTGTCTGTAGTCTATAATACCCAATATTCATTTCTACCATACATTTAGGCCTGCTTTACAGTACTAGCTAGGAGAAACATTCAATAACCATAGTACATTCAATTAAACACATAATCCTAAACACATAACCCTTTTAAAAACATTCTGGTTTCATCTTCTCCACCCCTTGACTGTCTTCCTATTCATATGCATGTGGCCTTGGGTCCCTGGCTGGGTGGAACCAGTAGACCCTGGCCGCCTATCAATCATCCTGCTCTTCTGGTTTGGCTTTTGCCCCAGGCCACTCCAGGTGGGGCTTCTTTCCCCTGAGCTGCAGTATAACCTTTCCTTCAGCCATTACAGGCAACAACTAAAGCAACCATCCAGGAATCAAAAGTTTCACTTCCCAAGCCCCTTCGTTCTGTCTCTTACAAAGTCACATGCTTTCATGAGTCTGGAACCATTGCAAAGAATCCCGTTTCTGATGCCAACTGTAAAAATGGCATGAGGGGACGTCTGACCTCCTCTAACTTCACCAGGGGAAGAAGAATCAAGATCAACAGCCCAAGGCTGATTCCTATGAGGTGATCAGACATGCCTCCTCTCTCTGCCATCTTTACCAATTCTGACACCAATTGTCCTCCCACAGCACTCTCAACTTCTCTGCGCATTGCAATGGCCACACAGAACTCACATACCATACTTACAATTATGGGGTTTATTAGGGAAGTAAAAGTTACAATTCAGGCTCAGGAACACTCAAGATACAGTTCTTCCATCAGGACAGCATCTTCCCAGCCATGCTTGCGGGTACACTTCTCCCTGGCCCTAGGGACTCTGCCCAAAGGCACTCAGCTTTCTCTCTCTGTGGGCCAGAAAGCCCACTGCTCTGTTTGCTGCTGCCGGGTGTCTGCTGCCAGGTCTCTCCTGCCACCACTTCTCACCATCTTCAGGGTTACAGCTGGCTCACTCTCTCAGTCTCCTGCTTCCAGAAGCTTCTCAGTGCAGGGATCCCAGGTCCAAAGGATGTTCTGGCTCCTGGCTGTTCTTCTTTGGTGGTGGTGAAATCTTCTCTTTCCCGCCTCTGGGGTGGCTCATTTCAAGCCCAGCAGGATGGCAAAACTGACCAATCCCTTTGGTGGGCCACAATTATCTTGTCCCAAAGCCCCACCCAGTCACTTTGGTGGGAGTTACAAGACCATGACTAGAGAGGCCACACACAAAAGTGATCAGTCACACCGCAAATACCATGTACTAACTACAATACTATTATTGGTGGCATAGTGGTTAAGTGCTGTGGCTGCTAACCAAAAGGTCAGCAGTTTGAATCCACCAGGCACTCCTTGGAAACTCTACTGGGCAGTTCTACTCTGTCCTATAGGGTTGCTATGAGTCGGAGTCGACTTGACGGCAACAGGTTTGGTTTTGGGTTAATCTACAGACCTATTCAAATATTGTCAATTGTCCCATTAGTGTCCTTTATCTGGCCCAGGATCCAATTCAGTTATTTTTTATTTTTACGTCTCCTTTAATCTGGAATAGTTCCTCAACCTTTCTTTGTCTTTTATGAGCTTGACACTTTTGAAGAGTACAGACTAACTCTTCTGTAGAATGCCCATCAGTTTGTTGATATTGTCTGATATTTCCTCATGCATTCCAGTGTTGCATGTTTGGCAGGAATATCACAGAAGTGATGATGTATCTTTCAGTGCATCATATCATGAGGTATATGATGTTGATTTGTACTATTACTGGAGATGTTAACTTTTGATCACTTGATTAAAAAGTGTCTGCCAGTTTTCTCCACCGTAAAGTTATGATTTTTCCCTTTGTAATTAATATTTTGTGGGGGAGATATTTTGAGACAATGTAATTATCCTATTTCTCAATCTTTTCACCCACGAATTTTAGCATCAACTGGTGTGTCTTGCTTGAAGCCATTATTACTGTGGTGCCTTGCAATGGTGATTTTTTACATTCATTAGTTGGAATCCTGAGTTGTCCCTTCTCTCAATTTGTTTATTCATTCATTCATTTGTATCAATGTGAATTCGTGGATTTTTTATTTAATCTGATACTATCATTTGTTTTGCTGCTCTGATTGTCCCAGATTTGGTCAGAGGGAGCCTGTTTAATTTATATACCATACATACATACCATATAATTGATTCATCTGCTATGAAAGTATAGTTCAATGACTTTTAGTACATTTGTACAGTTGTGTAACCATCACCACAATAAAATTTCAGAACACTTTCATCACACCAGAAAGTTCCCTTTTGCCCATTGCAGTCATTCCTTGTTCCTATTCCCAGTCCCAGGCATCAACTCTTGTACTTTCTTTCTAATTTTGCCTTTTCTAGAAATTTTATAAAAATGAAATCATACAATACACAGTCTTTTGTATCTCGCTTCTTTCACTTAGCATAATGTTTTTGAGGTTAATCCGTGTTGTTACATGTATCAGTAGTTCAGTTCTTTTTTATTGCTGAGTGGCATTCATTGAACGGATGTGTATTCCTTCACCAGTTGGTGGGCATTTGGATTGTTTCCAGACTTTGCTGTTATACTTGTCATCATAGCAGTGTTAGTCTTTGTGTGGACATATGTTTTCATTTCTTTTGAGTAGATACCTATGAGTGGAGTTGCTGGCTCATTACATATTAAACCTTTTAAGAAATTGTCGATCTTTTTAAAAGTGGCTGCAACATTTTACATTTCCACCAGCAGTGTTTGAAAGTTCCAATTTCTCTACATACTCGCCAATACTCAGTATTATCAATCTATTTGATTATAGCCATTCAGGTGGTGTAATGGAGCCCTGGTGGCACACTGGTTAAGAGATCGGCTGCTAACTGAAAGGTCAGCAGTTCGAATCCACCAGCCAATCCTTGGAAACCCTATGGGGCAGTTCTCTCTGTCCTATAGGGTCGCTATGAGCTGAAATCGACTCAGTGACAATGGGAGTGGGTATGTAGTAATATCTTACTGGAGTTTCAGTTTTTGTTTCCCTAATGACACTGAGCATCTTTTCATGTGTTTATTAGCCATTTATATGTTTTCTTTGCTGAAATATGTATTCAAATATTTTGCCTGTTTTTAAAATTGAGTTGTTTTTCTTATCATTGATTTGTAAGAGTTCTTTGTATATTCTGGATTAAAGACCTTTATCAGTTACATAATTTGCAAATATTTTCTCCCAGTTTGTGAGTTTTTGTTTTCATTATTTCTGAATTATTGATTGTGATGAAGTCCAGTTAATCAAATTTTTATTTTATGGATTATGCTTTTGATATCATATCTAATAAATCTTGCTTAACTCAAGGTCCTAAAACTTTCTTCTGTGTTTTCTTCTAGAAGATTATAGTTGTAGTTCTTATGTTTAGGTCTCTGATCCATGTTGAGTTAATTTTTAGGTATGGACATTCAGTTGTTACAACATCATTTGTTTAAGACTATCTTTTCTCTCATTGAATTGCCTGGACAACTTTGTTGAAAATCAGTTGATCATAAATACAAGGTTTTATTTCTGGACTTCATTCTGTTCCATTGATCTGTATGTCTAACTTCATGCTAATACGTGATTCTTATAGCTTTATACTAAATTTTGAAATCAAATGGTGTAAACCCTCCAACTTTTAATTAATTAATTAATTGTTACTTCAAAATAGTTTTGACTATTCTAGCTCCTTCACATTTCCATATAAATTTTGGGATCAGCTTGTCAATTTCTACAGAAAAGCTTGCTGGGATTTTGACAGGGATTGTGTTTCCTTTATAGATCAATTTGAGGAGATTTACTATCTTAATAATATTGACTCTTAATTCATGAACATGTTATATCTCTCCATTTATTTGGATTTTCTTTAATTTCTCTCAGCAGTATTTTATAGTTTTCAATGTACAGATCTTATTCTTCTTCTGTTAAATTTATTCCTAAATATTTTATTCTTTTTTGATGCTATTATGAATGGAATTTTTTATTTCGTATTTTACTTGCTTGTTGCTAGCATATAGAAATAAAATTTATTTTTGTATATTGATCTTGTATCTTGCAACCTTACTAAACTTGCTTATTAGTTCTAGTAGGTTTTTTTTGTAGATTCCTTAGGATCTTCTATGTATGAGTCCATGTCTTTTGTAAATGATAGTTTTACATGTTCCTTTCCAATTTTGATGCCTTTAATTTCTTTCTCTTGCACTGGTTAGAATTTCCAGTATAGTGTTGAATAGAAATGGTGGGAGTGAGTAGATGTCTTTACTCTGTTCCCGATCTCAGAGGGAAAGCATCGAGTCTTTCACCACTAAGTGTGATGTTAGATGTTCCCTGTGACCTTTTGAGTGTGTCTGTCAATTTTTGAACACATCTTTACTTTCTGGCAGCACAAGATGTTCCAGGTTAACCTTCTGCTTTCCCTGCTCCAGCCCTGGAATGAGCCATTTTTCAAAGAGCTCTGGTTCCTTTTACCGAAGAGTGGTATTTAGAAACCAGGGTCTGGACAATCACTGTTTAACTCTCTTCACCCAGTCTTTTGAGAAATCCCTACCATCTAATTATAAAAACCATAAGAAGACCTAGAAGCAAGGAAACAAAGGTTTTGGTTGCTTTATACCTTCTTCTGGTATGTTCCAAAGCATTTTCAGCTGCTCTTTAGTCCCGTCACACCTGCAACTGAAGAATATAGTTACTGGTAATATAATAAATTTCACAAAAGTCCCCAAATAGCAAGACAACTATGCCTTTTATAAAAGAGCATTACTTATCCTCCAAATCTGGACTAGAACCCACTCCCGGAGATCACCTTTCAGCCAAACAATAGACAGGCCTATAAAGTACACAGTAACACCTATGAGGAACATACTCCTCAGAACAATCAATCGTACGAGACCAAAAGGCTAAGATTTGCCCAAAAACAAAGTTCAGAAGGCAGAAAGGGACAGGAAAGTTGGGCAAATGGAAATGGGGAACCCCGGGAGGAAGGGGGTAGAGTGCTGTCACATTGAGGGGATTGCAACTAATGTCACGAAACAAAATGTATATAAATTGTTGAATGGGAAACTAATTTGCTCTGTAAACTTTCATAATAAACCACAATAAAATGTTTGAAAAAAAGAGCATTACTTGTAATAGCTGAAATTTTCTGGTGGAATTATTGTTGCCTGCTCCTTGCGTTTTTTTTTCCTCCTTCATTGCAGCCTGCGGAAGGGCTGAAGGGGAGAAGTTTATAGATCGTTTTGTACCAGGAAGAATGCAAGCGGTAACTACCATGCACAAATGTTTAGTGTGAGCCAGGCACAGTACTTCATGTGCTTTATGTGAATTTTGTAATTTGATCTCACAGCCACCGAGTGGGGAGTATAGTATTTCCTATCTCCTGTCTTTTCTTAAACTCTCCACTGTGTGGTTTCAGCATTGAATGTGATTCCTTACGCATCAGAGTTCTGCTTGGCATGAGTCACCAAGGGGTGGGTGGTAGCTGCTGATGCAGCGTGGCTGGGAGGAGGAGTAGTACCCTGGAGACTCTTGGAAGCTTCTTCACATGAGTAATTGATGCTTTTTTTTTTTTTTTCCAAAGATCAGACAATACAGATGCCTATGAAGTGAACTGGAAAAGTATCCCCCTCCCCTCCCCTCCCCAGTCTTTCATCTCACCCCTCCCCACAAGATAGCCATCATTAACAATTTTGGTGTATATTTGTCAAGACCTTTGTGCACAACCATATTCAGATGTCTTGAGGGCTGTTTCAGAGAGACTTTTCTTCCCAAGAACTCGCTTCTCAAATGCTCTGCTGTCAACTAACCTTTAATTTCTTTTTAGCTCAGCATTTTTGTTTGGGCCCCGATTGAGGAGCTCAGCCACAGAAACAGGGTTGTTTTCTTCTAAACTTGAACTCTGCAGGCTAGAGCTTAGTGTTTGTACCCCCTGCTTAACCCTTAACTTATTCCCCAAGGATAATGTGTAGGAGCAAGAAATGTGTGAGATTAATAGTGTTGTAAAATATGTTAGATTATTCAAAATATTGTTTTCTAGGTGAGGTCAGTTTATTAGCTCCTAAAGTAAGTTCCTTGCAGACTGCTTTGGACTTAGAGTAAATAAATGACTTTGCCTGTCTTTAAGCAGGGTATATATGTGGCTGAGAAATATGTGTAGACTGAATGAAAATAGTGGAACTTGTGGTGAAACATTAATCTTTCTAATCTGGATTTAAGTTGGGTGTTTTTGAAACAAGATTTCCATTATTAGCCTATGTGGCCTTCTACTTAAATAAATAAATTTTCTCCCTGTTCTTTCCTTTAATGTCTCGTTGTACAATATTTCCTGGGAGATGTGGCAGCTTGTCTCTAGGATCCTAAAGGCACACAGAGACACACAAAATGTCTTAGGCTGGGTTCTTTAGAGAAGCAAATCCAGTGAAATGCATATATATACATATATATATATAGAGAGAGAGATTGATTGATTGATTTATGTCAAGGAAGTGGTCCACGAGGTTGTAGAGGCTGGCAAGTCCCAAGTCCATGGGCCAGGCGTCAGGCTGGGGGCTTCTCCTGACTCATGTAGCTATAGGTGCTGCAAGTCAAATGGTAGGCCACTGGCTCATGGGCTGCAGAGGCTGATGAATCCCAGATGGGCAGGTAAGACAGCAGGCTGCTAGCTTACAGGCTGTGGAGGCTGATGTATCCCAGGATCTGCAGACAATACAGCAAGCCACTGGTTCAAGTCCCAAGAACCAGAGGTAAGATGATGACAAGCTGGGTGCAGGATCCAGAGTGAGCAAAAGCCAGTGAGCTTTGCCAGAATGTCCATATATATTGGATGCAGGTGATACCCTCAGGGAAACTCCCCTTACAACTGATTGGCTGATCACATCAGATAACATCATGGAGGTGATTACATTATGTCACAAAATGGAGGATAACTACATCATTACATAACTGCCAAACCACTGAGAATCATAGCCCAGCCAAGGTGACATACAACCTTAACCATCGCACAAAGTGTCAGCACAATGCACTTAGTGATTTGAAAGGAGGCTGGGAGAAGGGTTTTGTGAGCTCAGAGAGTACCACGGGGAGCAGGTTTGATGACCTCGCTGATAACCTGTTGAGTCCGTGTTGTCCGTGGAGTTTGGGTGCCAGTCATTATCCACCTATCTGGACTTTGACTTTATGGCTAAACTCACTGTTCTCATTCTCATTGCGTTAGATTTTGAAACTATTTTCTCTCTTCCTCCACTTCTTAGATTTTCGACCTTCTAAAGCATTTTTAAGTTTGTCACTCAGCATTCCTGTAGGGCGATGGGATCATTCCCATGGTACTTCAGTGGCAATGCTTTTGAGGATAGAGACAAATTTGTCTTGTCAGATACTCTACAGAGAGTAGCTTCAAGAACAGGAAGTAAGCAGTATCACTCACAACAGTATCACATACAAATGCTCCAACCTGGTTTCGTTGTTCTTGGTTACAAGGAAACAATGGTTGCTTAAAGCAACTTTCATCTTTCTCCTTACAGAAGTTCCTGATGAAATCAGAACCCCTATGATGGGAAAGCAGAGGCCTACCTAGAACATTCAGGCAGCCGGGGTCCCGGACAAAAATTGAACAATATGTGTAGAAGGAAGGATTCTCTTCACCCAGCCCTGAGGCGTTGGGTTATGGGCACACTTGGCCACAAGGGAGAGTGGAATTGGCCATGGTGTTGGTAAGAAGACAATGGTGTGCTCTTTGGTATTTCACCCACCAAGAGGCTCAGTGTAGACAATTGAAGAGTGTTTCCAGCCTGGCTTTTGTCTTGTACCTGAAGGTTAGGAATAATTGATGGGATAAGGACAAAATATGTTTCATTCCTGTTTCACAGACAGTGGAACAGACAACGGTTAAGCACTGGGATGCTAACCAAAAGACTGGCAGTTGGAGTCCACCCAGAGTCACCTAGGAAAAAAGCCTAGGCAGTCTGCTTCCAAAAAACCAGCCGCTGAAAACCCTATGGAGCACAGTTCTACTCTGACACACATAGGGATGCCATGAGTTGGAATCACCTTGAAGGCCATCTGGTTTTTTGGTGGAATCAGACCTACTTCAGTCTAGGCACCACTACTTATTGGTTGTTTAATTATAGATAAGTTACTTCTCTGAGTTTTGGGTTAATCATCAGTATATTGAATATAAGATTTTTAAGATGATTAAATGAAATAACGTAGATAAAGTGCCTAGCATGTACCTCGTACTCATTGGTACCTAATACATTTCTTTCCCCTTCATTTGCTGTATAGTTTCAGTTTATTCATTCAACAGAATATTTATTGAGCACTTAATGTACCAGACACTGTACTGGGGACATCATATGGAGGAAGATGTGCTCCCTGCTTCCAATCAGATGAGTTAGTCCATTATTAAAGCTCAGTGTAATATGAACAGTGATGGTGGCATGCACAGAGGAGAGGCATGCCATTCAAACTGGGGAGACAGTGATGTTTGAATGGATATTTTAAGCATGGTAAAGGAGAAGGGGAGCTCTGGTGGCATAGTGGTTGAGAGCTACAGCTGCTAACCAAAAGGTTGGCAGTTTGAATCCACCATCCATTCCTTGGAAACCGTATGGGGCAGTTCTACTCTGTCCTGTAGGGTTGCTGTGAGTCAGAATCAACTTTATAGCAACGGGTTTGGTTTATCTATTTATTTAGGTTTAGAGGAGAAGGAAAGAGCTCCTGGGATCACATCTGTAAACGCATGAAGGTCTGAGATAGATGATGTATGTGAGGAGCCACAAGTGGGATGTTTTTCAGAGGATAACAGCCTGAGTTTCCATTTCATTAGTCCCTTTTCCCCCATCATTTTGATGTCTGTTGTGTTGCATTGATGGGGCAGGATGTGGGTTTCTAAAAGAGTATTAAGTAAGTTGGGATTGTGAATCTGTTGAATGTGTACACACACACACACATGCACATACACACACAGTCTTGTAAAGTCATTGGCAGGATTTAACTCTTCCTTTGTGTATTCTCTACCATAAATGCACAGAGTGTAATTGTTCCCTGTACAGCATTTCCATAGTTTGGGCTTATGTCCATATTTTGGCACCTGAATTTGAGGATACTAATATCAAAATCTAGTTTTGGCATTTAAGCTGTTTTTAGCCCACTGTCATTCTGAACATTGGCAGTTTTGAGTTTTTGGTTTTTGTACTCTTTGAGAAAGAACCCGTGCAGGTCAGCTTTTGCAGGAAAAAGGGGCGACATTATGTGGCTTCTGAGGCTCTTTGTTGGTGGTGTTCCTTCCTATAGTTGTAGACAGGAATCTTGGATCTTCCTTGGCCATTATTCTCTTATCAAAATACAAGTTTGTGTTTTAAATATAATTGGAGCAAGGAAATTCTCTGCTTATGTCTTCCCTCAAACCACTCTGAAAACACTTGATGAGAATGTCAGAATTCAATTCAGAATTATCTCAGATGAATGACTTCTTATAGAAGGGTTTTGTTTTTTTTCTCCCTGGGTGTTATCATGAAAGCAGGCCCACCCTTCCCTGCAGTTGTAGAAACTGGAGAATGTTTTGTGAATTTGACTTAGACAGTAAGTGACCATGCTGAACACAGTTTGAGACCCAGGACTGTAAGGCTAGTTCAGAGGTTTTGCATTAGAGGAAACATGGAGTAAGAAAAACACATGAGATAGACTCTCTTTGAGGTCAGCCCAAACTGAAGCTTGGCATTTGGAGTCAATAAAGCTCTCCTCTTCTCCCTCTTGTGTCTATGCTCCCTGAACTCTCCTGTCCCACCCACTCTGGCTATTGGAAACAAAGTCACTTTAGGTAAAATAATGTTGGTGTCTAATTCCATTTTGTTTCTCCTTTTTCCCACTAACACACGGGGTGGAATTTAAGTGTATATAATTGGCAAGACTCTTGAAGAGATGAAATTACTGTCTCAGCTTCTCAGCTCTAGAATGAACTCCAGGAGCAGGCAGGGGAATTCTGTGCCCATATCTAAACTTGTCACACTCATTCAGGAGTGGCACCAAGCCAGAGGCAGTTGGGAGGTGGTCAGGGAGCAGTTGATGTAAACTATACTTCTCAAAGGATCTTTGACCTTTCAGAATTGATTGGTGAGAAGGAAGATATTGGCTGGTGTCTCTTCTAGTCCCAGACTTGCCTTACTCCTAGCCACACGGGTGAGGGTGAGGGAAGGAAGCCACTTGTGAAGTCTTCGATGGTGAGACAGAAAGGTGTACTTTTCTTTGGAGAGAGAGGAAAGAGAGCTTTCTGAGTGAGAGAACAGGGACACGTGAGCAGCTCACAGCGGTGGAGCCTTAAAGTCCCAGTCCTTGATGAAGCCAGCTCTGATTGCATGAGAGCAGCAGGAAGACCATTGAAAACTTTCTGGAAATCTAGTTTTCTTTTCTAAGGGCTCCAAAGGATGACCAAGACTGGTTGTCCAAGAAATGTTGACGTGGGACTCTTATCATTGACCTGAGGACCACTGTAGCATAGTGTCTGTCCTCCTGACACTGTAATGTTCCCAATTGTTTCTCCCCCCTTCAGGCTGACAGATTTGAAGGATGCAGCTGCTGCTACTGGAGGTGTGTGGCACCTTACCCGAGCTGGGCCATGAGACCATGTGGCTATGATGTGGGCCCCTCATGGCCTCAGCAGGAACAGAGCAATACAGTATTGGCCTCCGCCGGGGAAACAGTTTCAAGCAGAGTGGTCCCTCAGGCGCAGTACATGCCTCACCAGTTGAGAAACCCTCTGAGGGCAAAGTCTGGTCTCAGGCCCATCAGCAGGTGAAGCCAATCTGGAAGCTGGAGAAGAAGCACGTGGGGACACTGTCAACAGGGTTGGGCCCAGGCCTCTTGGGTGTCCCACCCCAGCCAGCTTATTTTGTTTGCCCCAGTACTTTATGTAGCTCTGGGAACACAGCTGTCATTGCAGGCCACAGCAACTCCTGTTACCTGCACTCCCTCCCAGACTTGTTCAGCAGTACCCTGCTGTACCGCCGCTCCAACTATAGACACAAACCGTACCAGCAACTGGAGTCTTTTTGTTTGCGTTCAAGCCTATCAGAAAAAAGACCTTTTTCTCTCCCTCAAAAGAGCGTCCCTGTCAGTCTTACTGCCAGTAAAACCACTTTTTCCACGGTCTCCCCAATGGCCTCCTCGTCCGTGGATCCATACCTGTCATCACTGGAAGCAGCTGGAGAAAACTCTTTAGGGAAGAGCCTGGCCTCTGCCATCTCAGGGAAGATCCCATCTCCACTCTCCTCCTCCTCCTACAAGCCCATGTTAAATAACAACTCCTTCATGAGGCCAAATAGCACTAAAGTGCCTTTATCACAGGCCCCAGAGGGCCTGAAGCTGGTATCCACACCCAAGATTCAAATTGTCTCCTGGCATCATTCAGGAGGTACTGGAGACTGTACATCCCAGCCTATTGAACATAAGGTGCCCAAAAGCAATGGCACTGTCCTAAATGATGCCACTGCCCCTACCACCATGTCTATCCCTAGCTCCCTAGACACATTTATCGCCAGTGTTGCCTCTCCCCAGTATAACCGGAATAACTCGGCCATGAGGACAGAGCCACATCTCTCTGGCCTGGATGATGACTCTGATTCCCAGGCTCAGACTAAGGAGGTTCGGTTCACTGAAGCTGTGAGGAAGTTGACTGCAAGCAGCTTTGGGAAGATTCCAGGGCAAGGCTACCAGTTTGAACAGTCTTGTTTTGTGAATCCCAGCTTCCAGTGGAGCCTCCTCAACAAGAACAGGCGGTGGGAATCTCCCATGGTAGGTCAGCAGTTTCCTCAGGAGGATGCTGGAGCAGACAGTAGGATTCTTCCTGGTGCCTCAGACACCTTGGGGTCAGATAGTACAGTCTTCTGTACCAAACGCATCAGCATTCACCTCCTTGCCTCACCTGCCAATGGGCTCAACCATAGCCCTACCTGTGGATCTGCGATTGACTCCCCACCACTTGGAGGAGACAGAACTCCACTTCCCCCTTCTCCCCCTCAACCTCTTGGTGTAGCTGATGTGGCCACCCACCTCTCTTCCATCCATCTGGGCCAGCCTATGAAGGAGCCTAAGGAAGACAGGCAGCTAGACTCACCTGGTAGGGATATTGGGTAAGTTGGAGAAAGTTCTTGGTTCATTTAGAGCAGTAGGATGTATACGCCATAATTTGGTGACACTGACCCTACGCCAGAAACCCTGGTGGCGTAGTGGTTAAGAGCTATGGCTGCTAACCAAAAGGTCGGCAGTTCAAATCTACCAGGCGTGGAAACTATGGGGCAGTTCTACTCTGTCCTATAGGGTCGCTATGAGTTGGAATCGACTTGACGGCAATGTTTTTTTTGGGGGGTTTTTTGACCCTATGTCTCTGAAGGTTGGTTTGATTTTTTTAGCTGCCCTGAAGTTTTCATTTTCACTTTAGGGCAGGGGTTGACAAACTGTAGCCTGTAAGCCAAATTCTGCCTGCTGCCTGCTTTGTGAATGAAGTTTTATTGGAATGCAGGCTCACCCGTTCATTTACATATTGTCTGTGGCTGCTTTCTTGCTACTTCGGCGGCATTGAGTAATTGCAACAGGCTGAATGGCCCTCAAAACCGAAAATATTTTCTATCTGGTCCTTTAGAGAGTTTGCTGACCCCTGCTTTAGGTAAAACCAGGAAAGAGATAAGAATCCCAAACATCAAGTGTAGGGAGCCTGTAACTTTCCTACTTATTCCAAACCAAATCAGGTTCCCAGTTTTCCTGGGAAAACAGCTGTTTCAGAGTTAGGGCATATGTATACTTGGCTTTTTCTCTTGTGCTTTGTTACTTTTCTGGAACCTTGGTCCATCAAGGCGTTGTTCTGAGAGTCCTAGAGAGAGACCTAGGAATATTTGAAGTTAATTACCAGAAATTCATTGATGGCATTTTGTTTGTAGAATGTCCTACGTATGTGCTTCAAGGGACTTCAAAGGAAATGGAAGATGTGGTGCCTGTACTCAGAATGGGGGATATAGGGTTAAGGAACCATGGCTATATTTAAGCTCTAAGGACAAGAGAAATAAGTTGTGAGGTCCAGGCAAGAGAGAGCAGATTTATGACTGGAGAAGGGGCAAACTTTGGGAGATGATGGAGGAATGAGAATCTAATTGTGGTCTCTATTACTGAGATGGCTGGGCTGGGGGAATAATTCTTTCTTATAGTTCAGCTACTGACCTCCAACCAGACCAGGTTGAGGCTGAAGATGTAGAAGAAGATCTAGTAGATGGTTTGGAAGACTGCTGCAGCCACGATGAGAATGAAGAGGAGGAGGGTGAGTCAGAGATCCTTTCACCTCCAACTAGGAGTTGGTCCCATGAAGACAGGGAAGTGAGCTAATGAAGATGTACCAGGTTCTTGACTCACGTTATCACCTACATTAATCATTTACCTTGGGGGGAGGGGCAGTCTAAAGGGGCAGTAACTTCCAGGGGACTTTGGTCTCTAGTTCTCCTGTCCCACCAGTCTTGCCTTGTCCCTACTGCTGTTAATCTCAAGGAAGGCAGTGCAAGGCAGCAGGGTGGTATGCATGGCTCCCAAGATGGGCTGAGCCCGGGATGTCAAAGGAAGAACTGCCTCAGCTTGGCGGGTTCATGTGGCAGCCTAGTTGGAACTTCTCTGTTCTTCCTCCCCCCAGGAGACTCAGAGTGCTCCTCATTCAGTGCTGTCTCCCCCAGTGAGTCGGTAGCAGTGATCTCTCGGTGAGTTTTGGCTGTGTAGATCATTGGTAGATGCTCCTTTTCTGTCTCTTCAAGATTGTAGAGTTTAATCATGCAAGTCATTGATGACCCTGAGAATCCTAACTCATTTTCACCAGATTTTTAGGTTTGGGGCTTTAGTTTTGAACAAGGAGCAATGGAAGGGACCAGAAGCACATCTTATCAGATGGGCTTAAAAAACAGTACCATGTTTTTCAGGCTGCAGTTTGGTCTTTAGGTCCTAAGAAATTGTTCAAGTAAAAGGCAAATCATTTTAAGAAGTGTTAAGAAAATTTAATACCCACTTAATAAAGAAACATAATGATGTTTGAGGTAAATCCTTAGAGCTTCAGGCCGCCCACATTAGAGTAATTGCCAGCTTGCCCTATAAAATGTGTTCTACTGTTAGAAACCATTCTGAGATGGATAGGTATACCACTGATTCGAGCTTTTTAAAATGCTCCTTTGCTGCCTTCTAAGATTAGTTTTATTTTGTACAATAAGACTGACATTAACCTTGTTGTTATTAGGTGCCATCAAGTCGGTTCTGACTCATAGTGACTCCATGTACAACAAAATGAAACACTCCCCGGTCCTGTGCCATCCTCACAGTCATTGCTATGTTTGAGCCCATTGTTGCAGCCACTGTGTCACTATCTCGCTGAGGGTCTTCCTCTTTTTCGCTGACCCTGTACTTTACCAAACACAATGTCCTTCTCCAGGGACTAGTCCCTCTCGATAACATGTCCAATGTAGGTGAGATGAAGTCTCACCATCCTCACTTCTAATGAGCATTCTGACTGTACTTCTTCCAAGACAGATTTGTTCCTTCTTCTGTCAGTCCGTGGTATATTCAATATTCTTCACCAACACCATAATTCAAATGCATCAATTCTTCTTCAGTCTTCCTTGTTGGTCCAGCGTTCGCATGCATATGAGGCGACTGAAAATACCGTGGCTTGAGTCAGGTGCACCTTTGTCCTCAAAGTGACATCTTTGCTTTTTAACACTTTAAAGAGGTCTTTTGCAGCAGATTTGCCCAATGCAGTACGTCATTTGATTTCTTGACTGCTTTTTCTGTGGGCGTTGATTGTGGATCCAAGTAAAATGAAATCCTTGACACCTTCAATCTTTTCTCCCTTAACCTTAGTAATAAGAAATTGAATTAAAAATTCTCTAGCTTCAATCCAGATTATTTTAATGACTGCCTTTGGTGGAGTCTAAATGATGCTCATCTCTAACTAGAGAACCAATAAAGTCTCTTAATGTAGGCCTGTCTTTTGTAAAACAAGTAGTGGTAGGATGCTGCATAACTGAGATGGGAGTAGGAGAAGAGGAAGGATTTATTTATTTATTTATTTTATTGTTGTAGTTTAAATGAAGTTTACATTTCAAGTTAGTCTCCCATACAAAATTTTATGCACACATTGTTAGGTGACCCTAACTGGTCTCTGTATACTATGACAGCACACTCCTCCTTTCCACCCGATTCCCCATTTCCATTCAACCAGCTCCTAACCCTCTCTGCCCTCCCATTTCACCTCTGGACAGAAGCTGCCCGTTTAGTCTCTTGTATCTATTAGAGCTAAGAGGCACACTCCTCACGAGTATCACTTTATGTCCCATAGTCCAGTCCAATCCCTGTCTGAAGAGTTGGCCTCGGAAATTTAGTTCTGGGCTGATAGAGAATCCAGGCGCAATGCTTTCCTGGGTTCCTCCAGTCTCAGTCAAACCGTTAAGTCTGGTCTTCTTACTAGAATTTGAGTTCTGCACCCCACCTTTCTCCTGCTCCATCCGGGACTCTCTGTTGTGTTCCCTGTCAGGGCGGTCATTGGTGGTAGCTGGGCACCATCTAGTTCTTCTGGTCTCAGGCTGATGAAGTCTCTGGTTTATGTGGCCCTTTCTGTCTCTTGGGCTAATACTTTCCTTGTGTCTTTGGTGTTCTTCATTCTCCTGTACTTCAGGTGGTTGGGACCGATTGACGCATCTTAGATGGCCGCTTGTAAGCTTTTAAGACTCCAGATACCACTCACCAAAGTAGGATGCAGAACATTTTCTTAAGAAGCTTTGTTATGCCAATTGACCTAGATGTCCCCTGAAAGCATGGTCCCCAGACCCCTACCCCTGCTACTCTGTCCCTCAAAGTGTTTGACTGTATTCAGGAAACTTCTTAGCTTCGGTTTAGTCCAGTTGTGCTGACATCCCCTATAGTGCGTGCTGTCCTTGCCTTCACCTAAGATAATTCTTATCTACTATCTAGTTAGTAGATAACCCTCACCCTCCCTCCCCACCCTCGTAACCATCAAAGAATGTTTTCTTTTGTGTTTAAACCTTTTCTTGAGTTCTTATAATAGTGGTCTTATACAATATTTGTTTTTCTGTGACTGACTGAATTCACTCAGCATAATGATCTCCAGCTTCCTCCATGTTATAAGATGTTTCACGGCTTCATCGTTGTTATTTATCATTGCGTAGTATTCCATTGTGTGGATATACCATAATTTGTTTATCCATTCGTCCATTGATGGGCATCTAGGTTGTTTCCATCTTTTTGCTATTGTGAACAGTGCTGCAATGAACATAGGTGTACATATAATCGTGTGATGGCTCTTATTTCTCTAGGATATAGTCCAAGGAGTGGGATAGCTGGATCATATGGTACTTGTATTTCTAGCTTTTTAAGGAAGTGCCAAATTGATTTCCAAAGTGATTGAACCATTTTACATTCCTACCAACAGTGTATAAGTGTTCCAGTCTCTCCACAACCTCTCCAACATTTGTTATTTTGTGTGTTTTGGATTAATGCTAGCCTCGTTGTGGTGAGATGATATCTCTTTGTAGTTTTGATCTCCATTTCTCTAATGACTGATGATTGTGAGCGTTTCTTAATGTGTCTGTTAGCTGCCTGAATATCTTCTTTGTAGAAGTGCCTGTTCATATCCTTTGCCCATTTTTTAATTGGGTATTTGTCTTTTTGTTGTTGAGGTTTTGCAGTACCTTGTAGATTTTAGAGATTAGACGCTGATCAGATTTGTTGTAGCCAAAAATTTTTTCCCAGTCTGTAGGTTGTCGTCTGACTCTTCTGGTGAAGTCTTTTGATGGGCATGAGTGTTTGATTTTTAGGAGCTCCCAGTTATCGAGTCTCTCTTCTGGTGCTTGGGCATTGTTGCTTATGGTTTGTATTGTGTTTATGCCATGTATTAGGGCTCCTAGCGTTGTCCCTATTTTTTCTTCCATGATCTTTATTGTTTTTGACTTTATATTTAAGTCTTTGATCCATTTTGAGTTAGTTTTTGTGCATGG
>NW_004443977.1:9794904-9826802 GCF_000243295.1 Trichechus manatus latirostris
TATGTTTATCTTGTATCCTGAAACTTTGCTGAAATCTTCTATTAGTTCCAATAGTTTTCTTGTGGATTCTTTGTATAAGATCATATCATCTGCAAATAGAGATACTTTGACTTCTTCCCTACCAATCTGGATGCCCTTGATTTCTTTTTCTAGCCTAAGTGCTCTGGCTAAGACCTCCAGCACAATGTTAGGAGAGGAAGGATTTAGCCCTGGTAGCACAACAGTTAAGCACTCAGCTGCTAACTGAAAGGTTGGTGTTTTTGAACCCACCCAGCAGCTCCGTGGGAGAAAGACATGATGATCTTCTCCTGTAAAGATTACAGTGTAGAAAACCCTATCGAGCAGTTCTACTCTGTCACATGGGGTCACTATGAGTTGAAATCTACTCCATGGCACTTAACAACAACAACAAAGAATCATTTAAACCACCTTTCTGGGTAGAAAGTTAACATTCTTCGACATAATCTTCCTTGTTGCCCTTACCAGTTCCAGTCTTGCCTCAATAAGGCTCTGTCTTCATTCTTTAATTATATTGTTTTTATTTAATATTGAATATATGGAAAGAACCAAAAAGAAAAAATACTAAATATCAAAGTTTTTTCTTTTTAAAAATAACATACTGAAAATATAAGAGAAACAAAATGCAAATAAAGAAAATAAATGTTTTTAGTTCAAAATGTCAATTCCAAATTTTTAATTGAAATCTAGCCGTATGTGGCAAGGCTTACCCCAGTATACGGAGCGCACAGATGCTGGTTGCTTTTTCTTTACATCATCTCTGCTCTGGTTAATAAGGATAAGGCAAGCTGCCATCTCATCTCTGTGAAGTATGTTGGTGGCAGTGGTTGTACCAATTTTAGAGCCCCAGATTAGCAAGGTAAAGGCATACCTTTTTGGAAAGTGGGAGAGATAGAACTGGGACTGTGAAAGTGGATAGAACTCCCACAGGTACCCTGAGTCTTTGTGCATAAATTCTGTCACTTTAAGCCCAACCCACCCTCCTGTCAGAAAGACAAAGCTACTTCTGGTCGTATATATTAGATATTGATTTAGAGTAAATACTCCCACTCTCCATAAGAGAAAGATATTTAACATATAATTCACTTGGACTCCTACCTTTTCCACACTTAAAACTGATCTGTGTTTGTCTTCCTGATTGAAGATAAAATCCACAAAAGGTGTTTGTTAATAATTTGCCCAGTAGTTAATTTAACTCCTACAAATTGTACAGACTTTCTGATCTATACAAGAGTTAAAACATGGTTTTCAAGCAAATGGAGATTGAATTCCAGACTGCTTTGCATTTTAAGGATGACTAAAGACAGAAATATTTTGGATCGCTAAAATCTTACTTTGTTCCAATTATGAAAGATTTATTATATAAATATAAATTTGACAACTGCAGAAAAACACAAAGAAGATAATTGAAAACATTACCTCTGTTCTTCTACCCAGCAATATTATCTATTAATAGTTGATTGCATTTTCTTCTATTGTATTCTTTTCCTAAAAATCATGTAATTTTAGAGATGGAGGTCATCAAGCCCAGCATCCTTTTTCAGATGTAGAAACTGAGGACCAGAGAAGTTAAGTAACTATTCCACCATCATAATCTCTAGCACTGCTAGACTAGAACCCAGGTCTCTTGAGGGTAAGTCCAATACTCTTAAGAGACTTGGACAAGGGTTTCCTGTCTTAATTGAACTTCTGATTTTGAGATAATGGTAGATTCACTTGTATTTGTAGGAAATAATATAGAGATCCCCTGTACCCTTTACCCAGTTCCCCATTGGTAACATCTTGCAAAACTATAGTACAATATAGTACAACCAGGATATGACATTGATACAGTCAAGATACAGAACATTTCCATCACTGCAGGAATCCCTCATGTTGCCCTTATAGCTACACCTACTTTCCTTCTACCCTCGTCCCCTTCTTAATCGCTGGCAACCACTAATTTGTTCTCCATTTCTATAGTTTTGTCATTTCAAGAACGTTATACAAATGGAATCATAGCAGTATGTAACCTTTTGGAACTGGCTTTTTTCACTCAGCTTAATTTCCTGGAGATTGGTCCACATTGTTGCCTTTATCAACAGTTTGTTACCACAATTTATTTAATCGTTCACTAGTTGAAGGACATTTGGGTTGTTTTCACTTTGGGGCTATTCCAAATAAAGCTGCTATAAACATTTGTGTACAGGTTTTTCTGTGAACATAAGTCTTTTCTCTGGGATGAATGCCCAGGAGTGTAGTTCCTGGGTCTTATGGTAGTTGCATGTTTAGTTTTTTAAAGAAGCTGCCAAAACTGTTTCCCAGAGTGGCTGTACCATTTTACATTCCCGTCCTGTCTTTGTTTTTAAATCTTAACTCATTCTTGTTGATTTTCAATGATCATAAAGTCAGATACTTAGTAAATTAAAAGTCTTTGACATTAAAAAAAAATTGAAAATGAGAATTAATTGGCACCATTTGATTGGGAATTAATATTTAACTTGACCCGATACAATACAATCTGTAAGATTTAAAACACTTCATATACATTGAGTACCTATTTCTGTTGTGCTGAAAATAACAACTTTTTAAACTTTTTATATGCTAAAAATTAAGCTTGTAATATTTGTGGATCATATCAGCTCAGTGTAGAGACTGTTCTCTCCATTTTTCAGTGCTATCTAAAGAAACAGTCTGGATCTGTCCACTTGATCTAACAGATAGCCGAGGTATCCACTCTTTTGAGACCCGTGAGATAGTCTTGGTGGAGCCATTGTTGGAATAGCAGTCAGTATCCCCAAGGCCCCTGCCCCAGATTCTCAGCCACATCTTTTTGTCAGATCTGTACCTGAGTTACTGTATGTTACGTAAAAATCTAGTGTCACAGATCTTTTCCAAAATGTAAAATAGCATTAGTCATCCTTAAATCTTCAGATAAACCTAAATGTAAAATGAGTTAGAAGTATCACTGTTTCTTTTTTTTTTTCTGTTGTTTTTTCCCCCGTGTTCTTTTGTTAAATCTCTATAACTCCTCTTAGAGCTTTTCTTTTTTTCTCCCTTTTAATTATCCATATCATTCTTTTTCTCTCATTTATTTCTCTTTGTCTTAGCATAGCATATTCCTCTACTGGTATGTACCCAAACTAATTATCCACTCTCAGAACCATTCTTTTTAGGGACATCCTTAGCCTGTAGCTTATCACAGGAAATTTTGGAGCTATATCACAGAGTGAAGTATTGGAAAACCTTAACTTTAGGTGACAGTTAATAATGTGGCTGTTATGTAGTTCAGCTCTAGCACCTTATGGATTATTATTTGCAAAATAATAATTTGAGCCCTTGCCCTTTAAGAATCACAATTTAAATGACACCATCCTGAAATAAATTGTATATAATATTAACAATACTTTAGGGCTGTTGCCTCCTCTTTCTCTACCACACGTTTGTTGTCCATCTTAGGAGCTGCGTGGAGATTCTGACCAAACCCCTTTCCAATCATGAGAAAGTTGTCCGACCAGCCCTCATCTACAGTCTCTTTCCCAATGTGCCCCCTACCATCTATTTTGGCACTCGAGATGAGAGAGGTAAGTCTGGCCGAGTGTCTAAACCCAGAACAGTCCCCAGGGAGAAGGATGGCAGCTAAACTGGGAGGAAGTGGCAATAGGGTGGGTGGGAATTTCCAGAAAGGCCTAATGCAGATGATTATCACACTTTGTGCTCAGCTTCCCACTGGCTCCATAGGTCCAATATGGACCTTTCTCTTGTTTGTCCTTTAGCTGACCCCACTCAGCCTTATAGTCTCATGGTTAGTTCATGCCCTCTAACCTTATTTATTTCCCTTTTCAACCTCCCTTCCTTTCTTTACTCCTCACTCCTGTTCAGCTCCCTGTCTTCCCCAAAGTATGCTCCTGTGAAACTCTGATCTGGAACAGTACTTAGTGATTTTACTACCTAGGAAGGGTGGGTGACAGAGCTGGCTTTTCCTGTTCTCACCATGGCTTTCCTGCTCTTCCTCCCTCCCCCACCCCGTCCCCTGCTTTCCCCAGTGGAGAAACTTCCGTGGGAGCAGAGGAAGCTGCTCCGATGGAAGATGAGCACAGTGACCCCCAACATTGTCAAGCAGACCATTGGACGGTCTCACTTCAAAATCAGCAAGAGTGAGTCACTGCCTTACCATGTGCCTGTCCTCTGCCCCAACAGACAGGCTTTGAGCAGGAGGAGAACCCTAGTTGCAAGTACTTCCTGATATATGGGGGTTAGCTGGGGACCCTGTCCTGGAATTTCCAACCTCACAGGGAGAGTGTACCTCTGAAGGACTGAGCCCTCTGAGCCTGGGCCTGTCACTCAAGATTGGGAGAGAAAGGGCCATTGTTTTATCTCTGACTCCATGACAGCTCCATGGCAACTCTCAGACAACCAAGTCTGGGAGCTGTGCCCGGGCCCAGTGGTGTTTCTGAGGCCTTTGGGCCTCTCTCTGTCCCAAGGCTGAGCTGTCAGCAGGACTGACTTCCTGATATGCCTTCTGTAGGAAATGATGACTGGCTGGGCTGTTGGGGTCACCACATGAAGTCTGCTAGTTTCCGATCCATTCGGGAACATCAGAAGGTAGGGGCCATTTCCGAGGACCTCTTTCCCTGGACTTTGGACTAGAGGAGGAGGAGGGTGGCATGGGGAAAAGAGGAGGATGACCATGGAGAAGACAGGAATGTCCGTAGAAGTGTGGAGAAGGTCTAGGAGGAAGGTATAGGGTGAGACCCCACAGACCACACACATCTCCAGTTTGGCCACAGTGTCTTGGGCAGTCCCAGCCTCTCAAAGAGACCTCGTCCTATCATGTGTCTTGAGTGGTGTCATCTGTTTTCTCTTTTATGTTTTCCCTATAACCACTGCACATTGCCTCCATTCCCCCAAGCTGAATAATATTTGTAAGGAGGACTTCTGGTCTCATGTTGGGATGAATGAGTCCCTTGCCCTACGACTTACTAAAAAGCCAGTTGCTTTTCTGTCCTTGTCCCATAGGCTATACTGAAAAAAGATTAAATAGTTCTTCTTTGCACCTAAAATAAATATCTTGTCTATCTTAATCACTGTTATATGCCATGAATTATAAACTCCCAGAGGGCACTAAATTTTATTGTGTTTTAATCATATTTTGGTCAGTGCTCAGCAACGGAATACTTAAGGACCATTAGGCAGTGATGATAAAATGGAGCAGGAGCTTGGAATGTTGCTAAGGAAGTTGGAATGGTGTAGTGAGTCTTGTCATGGAAGGGTGTAGAGGTCTTACTTCAGCCACTCTCCCTGCTCTCACCTGTGGTCCCTTCTGTAGCTAAACCACTTCCCAGGCTCATTCCAAATTGGGCGGAAGGACCGGCTGTGGCGAAACTTGTCCCGCATGCAGAGCCACTTTGGCAAGAAGGAGTTCAGTTTCTTCCCCCAGTCCTTTATCCTGCCCCAAGATGCCAAGCTCCTGCGCAAAGCCTGGGAGAACAGCAGCCGCCAAAAGTGGATTGTGAAGCCAGTGAGTCAATCACAGTGGGTAGTGGACCATGGTCTGAGAGTGGGAACAACAGAGTATTGAGTCAGGAGCCAATCTCATTTCTTTTCCACTTCTAGCCAGCATCAGCTCGAGGCATGGGCATCCAGGTCATTCACAAGTGGAGTCAACTCCCCAAGCGAAGGCCCCTCCTGGTACAGAGGTGAGCTTGTCTCCAGCCAAATCTCTCCCCATATTTCCATCTCCTTTGGCCTGGAGTGTCCCTTTTTACAATGTTCTCCTGCTCTTTATCCTCCCAGCAAAAGACCTTCCTTAGCCAATTGTTCTAAGGTCCTTATCTCAGGGACTCTTAGCTGGCTTATGCTACATAGAGCTATGGGTCCAGTTACCCACTGAGTCTTATCTCATCTGTCATGTCCCTAATGATACCCTTTTCCCTATGTAGGTATCTGCACAAGCCCTACCTCATCAGTGGCAGCAAGTTTGATCTACGGATCTATGTTTACGTCACTTCCTATGATCCTCTACGGATTTACCTCTTTTCAGACGGACTCGTCCGCTTTGCCAGTTGCAAGTAAGTGGTAGTAGTGAAGTGTCACCCTGACAGTTTTGAAGATTTCCTCAGAGAAGGAGGCCAAGGGACATCAAACATAAAAATAACAAATGTCTTGGTAGTTTTCATTAGCAAGTGGGAAGGTGGGGAATGGAAAATGTGGTTCTCTACTTCACTGAATCTGAGATCTTCTGGCATGGACTGAGGTAGGATAGAGAAGATGAGTTTAACTGTGGTATTCTAGATCCTTGCCACCGGACATACTTCTTAGGTCCTTGTAGATCTGAAAAGATCTATCCACTTGCCTTTTCCTTCCTCAGGAATTGGAAAAACGTTTAGTCCATTTTCCATCTGCTGTCTCACCATCTTACCTCTGCCTTTTTTCTCTTCACTTCCAGGTATTCCCCTTCCGTGAAGAGCCTTGGCAACAAGTTCATGCACCTTACCAACTACAGTGTCAATAAAAAGAATGTCGAGTACCAGGCCAATGCAGATGAAACAGCCTGCCAGGGCCACAAATGGTACTGGGGGCAGGGTGTCCCACTCAAGTGGAGGCCTAGAGGAATACAAGGTTCTGGGGTTTTGGGAGGTTCGGTGGAATGATGACTAGAGGATTAATATAAGACCCAAGGATTGCATAAACACTTAATTCAGAATTGGTCTGTGTGCATCCAAGTTCATCTCCTTCTTAATCAAAACATCCAAAGAAGAGATAAGAAGAAATTACCTATAGGCCTCTTGGGTTTTTTTTTTTTGCTTTCTCTTCCCTTCATCACCCATTTTTAGAGTATAACCCCAAACACTCCCTTCTTTTCCCTCTGTAGGGCACTGAAGGCTTTATGGAACTACCTAAGCCAGAAGGGAATCAACAGCGATATCATCTGGGAAAAGATAAAGGATGTTGTTGTCAAAACCATCATCTCGTGAGTCACACTGCCACCCTGGGGGTGGGGACTGCCACCGAACTGCCTCTTTTCTGATTGGCCTCTGCACTGCTGTGCTTCTAACTTTGACCATGTTGTCGTTCAGTTCTGAGAACAGAGTAGAGGTGGATAGAGTTAAATTCTGCTTTTCTCCTGAGCTTTCTCCCCAGGAGCTGGCTCAGATCAGTGGCATTTCTTGAGAGCTAGTTTTCCTGGGTCATTTCTCCTCTCCCATCTCTGAACCACTTCATTGGCAGAGCAGCTGTGGTCATGGCCCTATGGGAGGAGCTAGGCTGAATACTTCCTCCTCCCCATGACCAGGTCAGAGCCCTATGTAACCAGCCTGCTCAAGATGTATGTGCGGCGGCCCTACAACTGCCACGAACTCTTTGGTTTCGACGTCATGCTGGATGAAAACCTTAAGCCCTGGGTCCTGGAAGTCAACATTTCCCCAAGGTAGACCATATCCTCAGCGCATTTATGGTAGAACCCTTTCTGTATCCTCACAGTTCGGTTCCCATTCTCATCTTACTGGCTTTTGGAAGACCTTTCCTTCACTAGAATTTTTGTTTCCCTCTCGTCATCTGTTTGCTGATTCACTCATTCTTTCCCATCATATCAAGGTTATTTAAGGATGGAGAGAGGTTGTTAAAAATTGTTCTCTTAAACTTGATCCCTACTACTTGCTTTTCCCTAGCAAACCAAAGTCATGGGCAGGTGCCACCCTGAGTGAGGTTATTCACTCTCTTTGGGGCAAGAAAACTGCCATCATGGTGATCACGAATTTGGATATTTGAGCCCTTTTCATCCTAGGGAGTCCAGGGAGTAAATGGGGCTAGCACTCACTTGGAAGTCTGACTGGAATCAGTTTTGGAGTGTTGCTTTGACCACTCTTTGCATCCTTTCCCCAAAGCCTCCACTCAAACTCTCCACTGGACATCAGCATCAAAGGCCAGATGATCCGTGACCTTCTCAACCTGGCAGGTTTTGTTCTGCCCAGTGCAGAGGATATCCTTTCCAGTTCCAGCAGCTCCAGCAGCTCTACCACCAGGTTAGCCTCCCTGTTTCCCTGAGGCTTGGCTAGCAGCATGAACAGCCCCATGGTGACCCTGGGAAGGGATGATTTCTGGACACTTTTACAGGGACTGTTTGATGATATCCCCCTGCTTGGTCTCCCTTGCTATTCAATCTACTACTACGATCCATCCATACACCACTGCCACGTCAGTGCCCTTAAAGCATGTTTGATTATATTGCTCCCCTCAGGAATCTCCACAGGGCCTGGAGAATCAACTTCAAGGTCTGCCTGCACACTTGAGTTCCCAGCCTCCCTTTCCCAGGCTTATCTCCCTTATTCCTTTCTGTCCCCTGTGCTTCTGACAAACCTGATCACTTATAGAACCTCAGGGTTGGAAGGATCCTTGAGAGTCATTTCAATTATAGCCTCTTGCTCTCCCCTATAGTGCCCTCTCCTCTGCTCATGGAATTTCTTCCTCCTGAAATGCCTCTGAGCCAGAGCTACCTGTTGAAAAGTCACCCATCCACCAAAGCCAAGCTCAAGGCAACATCTTCATAAAGTCTGCTGACTGTGGGCTTTCTTTCCTCCATACCCCCAAAGTACTTAGAACTGCTCTTGAGTTAATATTTATTTGGTACCTTCTGTGTGTCAGGAAAAACCTGTTATCCTCACAACAACCCTATGAGGTTGATACTAGTATCTTCGGTTTACAGATGAGGAAATGGAAGATCACTGGGTTTAAGTAACCCATCCATTATCATTCAGCTAGAAAGTGGTAGAGCTGATTTTCAAATCCTGATTTGCCTGGTAACAAACTTTGCTTTTCTTACCATACCCTGTAGACTCATGTTTGGCCCTATCCTGTGGTTGTCATTTGACTTAATTCTTAGAGACAGGGCCTGCTTCTCAATCATCTTTGTATCTCTTTTAGTAATACTCATAATGATGTGGATGATGAAACTGAGGTATAGAGAGGTTAGGTAACTTGCTCAAGGTCACACAGGGAGTAGGGCAGAGCTGGGTATTTGGTAAACGTTCACTAAACTGAAGTATACAGCAATTAGATTTATTCCAGGCTCCTCTTTTTTGTTATTCAAATGTAGCTGAGGGAGAATGCTTTGAACTCTTAGTTCTTCCATGGTACTTGAGCTTTGATTCTCAGGCTACTTGAGTAGAGTCCATTTTAGTCTTGATTTACTCAGGTAACAGACATTTATCCATACTTTTTCATCTTCTCTTGAAAAGGGAGCCTTACTGAGCTGGACCTTTTCTCCAGGATATGAAACTGCTGACCTTACCCTTTGCTCCCTTTCCACCCTCTTAGCCTGACCAGCACCCCCAGGGACAAATTTCGAATGGCTCCAGAGCACTTCACTGCACAGAAGATGAAGAAAGCCTATTACCTGGCCCAGAAAATTCCTGATCAGGTAGGAGATTGACCTTCCCCTACAACGCCAGCAGAAAGTTCCCTGGTCAAACATCTGTGACCCCAAGGCAACCAATTTTTCCTCTCTCTGTTGTTGTTATTGTTAGGTGCTGTTGAGTCATTTCTGACTCATAGCAACCCTGTGTATGATAGAACGAAACTGCCCATTCCTGTGCCATCCTCACAATTGTTGTTACGCTTGAGCCTATTGTTGCAGCCACTGTGTCAATCCATCTCATTGAGAGTCTTCCTCTTTTTTGCTGGATCTCTACTTTACCAAACTTAATGTCCTTCTCCAGGGACTGATCGCTCCTGATAACATGTCTGTCTAGAGCAGGGTTTCTTAACCCAGGTCTGCGATTCCCTTGAGTGCAGAGATTTAATGGCAGGTACATTGTTCTGGGAGAGAGTTGATGTCCTTTATCACTTTTTCAAGAACAAATGCCCTTATTAAAATGCCTTAGTAACCCACCCTTGTTGTCAGAGACCTTTACCCTTTGGATTTCGTTTGAGAGATGCAGTGGGACTCTGGGAAGGTAATTCCTCAGAGCAGATTCAAGAGTGGCAGAACACAAAGCTGGTGCCAAATCTGAGTTGCTGGATGCTGATCTTGACTCCATCCAACAAACCACTTGACCTCTGTGTCCCATATTCTTCCACCACCACCACCCACCCCACCCTGAGAGTATCTTTCTTCACCAGCTAAGTTTAGCAGACATAAGAACATGTGAGGTCCAGGGGTGGCCCACCAAGCTACCTTGGTGGTCCTGCAAGAGCCCTGGACCCCCAGGGTCCCAGGGCTATGCTCTTGTTCCCCAGCTTCTGGTTTCTCTGGCTTGCACTCTCAGTCACACCCTCTAACTCCCTGTTGTTTGGGCCACAGGACTTCTATGCATCTGTGCTAGATGTCCTGATGCCAGATGACGTTCGGGTTCTGGTGGAGATGGAGGATGAGTTTTCTCGCCGTGGTCAGTTTGAACGAATTTTTCCTTCTCGGATCTCTACTCGCTATCTCCGCTTTTTTGAGCAGCCACGATATTTCAACATCCTCACCACCCAGTGGGAGCAGAAGTACCATAGCAACAAGCTCAAAGGTGATGTGCCTTCCCTGGCTCAGGAGGCCATGTTTAGAGAGAGGTTAGATCAGGAAATGGGCTTCTCTGGCAAGAAGAATTGGCCAGTTAATCTCGCCCTCTTAAGTCCTGTCCCCTGCTGTCTTGTCCTAGGAGTAGATCTGCTTCGGAGTTGGTGCTACAAAGGGTTCCACACAGGAGTCGTCTCTGATTCTGCTCCGGTGGTGAGTGATGCCAGTAGAGGAGGAGATAGCTGCATCCCAGGCCCCTCCCTCCTCTGCCTTAAAGAGTGAAGCATAGGCTGGGTGTGGGAACAGATCTCTCAGTTCTTCCCTAGGCCCTGCCTTTGTGTCTCCTGCCTCTTCTCTTTCAAAGGAATAATTGCCTCAAGGATTCCCTGGGTGACTTTCTTTCAAGATCAGAAAGTGCCTTGCAGGCCTTAACTTCTTGTCTGACTCAGAAGAGAACCAAGACTTTCCCTGTAGGAAACCATGCCTAAAGGCTAGGAAGGGGGAGAGGCCCGTGATCACTCAGGCAGAGTTGGAAGAAGAGTCCCAAGACCACAAACACTCCTGCCTGACCTCTGCCTCAACCTTTCCACCTCATTGCTTCCTTTGCTTTTAGTGGTCTCTCCCGACATCACTTCTGACTGTCCCAAAGGGTGATGTGATGCTCAATGCCTTCTGCAAATCAGAGATTGGCAACCTGGGGTGAGTGCTGCCTGGGAAAGGGCAAGAGCTGGGTGTGAGTTTGGGGAGTTCTCTTCTTTCCTCTCTCCCCAGATTATGACAAGATCAGCATTAGGGGTAGGGTTAGTGAGGATACCAGAATATGCAGCCACAGTGTCCTCTTCTGGTGGCTCTCAGTATGTCCGGTGAAGCTGAGCCAAAGTCATAGATCATCTGCTGAAGTGACCACTTTCAGCCATATCCACTAGCTGTAGGAGATCCTTAGCCCTCCTACCCTCACATTCACTTGTATTTAAGCTCTCAAACTTTCAGGTACATAAAATACCTTTTATGGTTATTTTTATATCCATGTAATTAAGGTCCATAACCCCATAATGTTGTGAGTGCCTGGTCCAAATTCTGAAGGCACATCACAAGTTAAGGTCTGAGCTACACATTTTTTCAGCCATTTGTTTCCCCACCTGTTCCCTTCAGAAAACACAGCTCCTCCGAGGAAAGCCTACCACTCTCTGAAGATGGAGCCACCCCTAAGACTAAGAAGACTCCAGTTGACCTTTCTTCTTTCCCCAGGAAACCCAATTCCTCCAAGGACATTGAGGACACCAGCAAAGAGCCCAGCCTCTCTTCCCAGATGTTACCTCTGATCAAGTACTCTGGGCAGACTTCGAGACTTTCTGCTTCCCCCATTTCTCAGTCAACCAGTGACTTCCTCCTTGCTGCTGTGAGCCCATGACTGGCCTCCATCCACTAGTCCCTCCCCAGGAGCACCATGTTAACTACCTCATGGGAACCTGCTGGCCTCCCTGAACCCCTGTCTCCTCCACCTCACCGTCATCAGAGTATTTTTTGAAATGGTTGAATTGCAGATATGGGTATCTATAGGGTTGGAGGGATGGTGGGGATGGGGAGAAGGTGAAGAAGGTTCACCCTCTGTCACTTGGCTGGCACCTCATATCTCAGTAGAGAAACCAACAATGGCTACGCGGCCTTATAAAGCAGGGTTTGGTTTCTACCTTCAGAGAGCCATGTGTGGTTTATTTTAGGCCTTGGTGAAGTGATTATGTTGTAGCTCAAGAGTAGAAAACACACTAAACAAATTTGGATCCGAAATCCTTTGTTCTATAATTGAGGAGGTTCCTCTGAAGGTTCCTATCTTCTCAGGTTCTCACTCCCTTCCCACTATATCCTAAGGTGCCACTTTCAGAAACCTTCAAACCTTCAAACTTCCCCAGTAGAACCCACTTCCTGTCATCCTTATGCACACCCCAGTTCAGGGGCTTTACCACCTTCGTTTCTCCTTTTATATACCCACCCAGCCAGTAGCCCCATGCCTTCCTATTTTGACCTCACATCACTGCTTATTCAACCTTTGAGGCTTCTCTTTTATGAATGTCAGTCAACCCTTCAACTCAGCTTTTTTTGAGGTGAGAGGTTCTATGGACTTTGTGAATTTTCCATGGCTCAAGCAAAGGGATCAAGATAATTTCAGTTGTTGTTAATCTATGTCCATATATCAAAGGGTCACAATCCAGAGGGAGGGTAGAAGGAGCTGTGATTTCCCCACAACACAGTGAAAGTCTTGTGTTCTGTTCTACCCTTTTTATTGCCTCTGATTAGCAAGCTCTAAATCACAGGTTTCTAGGGCAAGCAGAGTCCAGTGACTTGGCACGCAGGTTTCAGGAGTAGTCACTTATAAAATGGTCTTCCATTCAGACCTCTGACTAAACTCATGTACTCTTAACTGAATCTACCTCCCTCCTCTAGGCTCAGTAAACAGTGAACATTCAATAAATGTTGACTAAGTGAACTGTACATATAGAGATCTCAAAGGACATGAGCACCTGAACCAGAAGCTCTACTCCTGGTGGAAAGTGGAGCCCAGGAAGCACAAGGGGGGAGAGTTTGGATCAGAACTGTTGTTTTCTTGAACTGTGCTCCTCCCTAACCCAGCACTTTCCAGTTGCTGCTCCCCCCTTGCCTAGCTCCTGCTGTCCCTTAGCTTTTCTTGCAGCGAGGCATACAAGAAACCAACTGGCCCCATGTCTCTGATACTCAAGTTTTCCCTTTTGCACATCAACAGGAAGCTCAGCTACTTGGTCTCACCCTGAACTCTAGATGCCCTCGTTCCTTCTGAGGTTTGGACAGAGAAAGATTGTCCTATTTTGTGGCTCCTGAAGTTCTGTGGTGAGTTGGGATGGAACCATGGAAAGATGACTGAGCGGCCTGACCCGGTTCAAGGGCACAGAGTAAATGGCCAGCCCTAAGGCCACGATGACAGTTGTGAAGAAAGCTTGGTGGCAGAGCCCTAGGATAGTATCTGCTGCTCAGTAAGTACTTCAGCGTTGGGCCAGCATGGGAGAGATCCTGGACAGACCTGTTAAATCTCTTCTGATAGAACTGAACTCCCTCTTGCCCTTCCTGGATGCAGTATTCTAATACAGATGTCAGAGCCAACCTTGTGATAAGGGCAGTAGCAGCCTTTCTAAGAGAAAACTGGTCACGTGCTTATCAGCTTTGTTGTAGCTGGTCCTCCTGAGCAAGGGCTTAGGTGTGGAGGCCTAGCAGAGCTGATGGTGGTTTACTCCTTGGAAACCAACTTCAGTTCTTTGGCCTACCTTCTGAGAATCCCTGTATGGCACAACCAATCTACTTCCATCCCTGTAACTGGAGAGAGGACCAGCATTGCAGCATGACGGGGGTTGGCTATGTGTGGGGGCAGGGAGGCTTATGAAATTAAATGAGTGATGAAAATATAGTGCTCTTCATTTAAAACATACATTCTTTCTGATTGTCATCACATTTGAGTGATAAGTATGGGTGTTTTGCTGGGTGGGAGAAAGGCATGGGACTTATGTATCACATTTCCCTTTCACCCTTTAGAGAAAATGAAATCTTGCTTATTAAACATTCAGCATACATAACTGAGCATTGAATACCCACAGTATGTAAGGTATTCAGTTAAATAAGGAATTTTGGAGAAATAATGTGATTTTTTTTAAGTTTAAATTTAGAAATGTAGTAGAATAAATGTTTGTTAGAACATGTCAGTTGTTTTCCTAGGTTGGTAACTTACCAAGTCCCTGTTTGGAGAAAGGGGACTGAGTGCACTTGAGACTAAGAAATAAAGGACAGAGTATTTTGGAAGCATTGGAGTGAGGAGTTTGAGGTAGGGAGTGGGTAACTTCCCATTTACTTCAAGTCCACTCAGGATTGATCAGAAACTAAGTACCTTAGAATGTATACAAATGATGAGGTGGCATTATGTTAGGAAAAGAGCATGGGCCTCTTTGGCTGACCTTACGTTCAAATCCGAGTTTGCCTTTTAATAGCCATGTGACCTTGGACATGTCATGTAACTTTTTTAGAGTCTTTGTTTATAAAGTCAATAGAATACCTGTGTCACAGAGTTGTGAAAATTTAACAAAACATATGTAAAAGCACTGAGGACATAGAAGGCATTTAATATATGCTTGCTCCTTTCTCAATTTGCTATCCAAGCCCTGTTCCTTGGGTAGGGAGAGGCAGACAAGAAATGTAAAATCCTTCCCACAAGGGAAATGGAGCAGTTAGAGTCATTCTAGAAGTGAAGAAGTCCAGAACAGTGTCTAGATACCTCCTCACTCCTAGGGTACACAGATACAGGAACACTATCATTCCTGTTCATTCTGCTGTTAAATTATTACTCTTTATTGGAGATGTATCTCTTTGGTTAAATACTTCAAAGACAGAAAGCAAATTCCCTGGGAAAGGAATTATTCAGTCCTATCCCAAGACAAGCTTTGATAAGAAAGCAGAGAGAGCAGGGGAGCAGTGGATGCTGGCTGGCTGGAAAGGACGGAGAGCAGGTACAGGAAGTAGAGACCTTGAACGGGAGCAGAAGCCAAAGACCAGAGGCATCAACCTGAGCTGTGCTTGGGGCTGCTCCAAGGGATAGTGTCATTACAGGTGCATTCTCATGGTGTCAGGCTTTTTGGCTGAAGGTGACTGTCCCTCCCCTTCTCTTACCCCTCTAACTAAAGGACACACACCAGATTGCCTTAAGACAAACTGACACTGGTGAGGGCCAATGAAGGAGGCTGATATTCGGGTATAAAGGACCTTTCCACTTGTCATTCAAGGGATGGCCTCTATCACGTTTTCAGGAACCACTGCTGTTAGAAGAATGCTGTGCTAGCCCACCCTTGTCAGAACCGTAGGCTTTTACCCTTTGGGCTTATTCCCTGAGAGGTGTAGTGTGGCTCTGGAGAGGGTGATTCCCTCAGAACCATTGGATTACAGTCACCCAGAGAAGGTGATCACCAAAGGTAGCCCGAGGGACCTCCCCTCCTGGCTTCCTCTTCATTTGTCCTTTAAGACTCACCTCTGACAACTGTTCTAATCCCCAACTTCTTCGAGACGTGACAGTTTTCAGAGATGTGTGACTAAGAGCTACGTTTCATGCTACTTAAGACTGATCCAGTATCTTAGACAACCCTTCCTGGTCTTTTAGATTCCTCCTGTAGCAGAGTTTGCACGCTCATTAATATCCAGGGATCTATACAGCCTCATTTGTCTTGGCCCCTCACCAGCTTTATTCAGGGCTCCAAAATATGGGTGCTAGGTCAATGAAAGCTGCAAGCAGTCTTATGTTGCTCTTGACAGATTTCTCAAGTAAGTGAAAGAACGCAAAAGGGTAGTTGTTTTCTAAAACCCCTTTTGTGCCTTAATTGGCATATTGGACTGACAGACACGGAGTGCCAGGGGCTGTCATGGGAAAAACGAACAAATTTTGAAAAGTTATTTAATCTCTCTAAGGTACAGTTAGTGAACTGGAGAAACTAATGCCTACCTCATAGGGTGGTTATGAGGATTAAATGGAAAAAATAAAGCATCTAGTACAGTGCCTGATATATATATAGTGCAGATATGTTGTTAGGTGCTATCCAGTCGGTTCCGACTCAGTGACCCTATGTACAACAGAACAAAACACTGCCAGTATAGTAGATTCTACAATAGTCAAAAACAACTACTGCCAAAAACATTTCTTCTGTATGGTGGTAATAAACTGTAATAAAATATACTTTGATTCTATCCATGAAAGACTAAACCTGAGGATTTAATTGAGATAATAAACTTGGAAAGACTGGAGCCCTTATCATGAGTCATCAGAGAAGTGCATTTAAAACTACAACAAGACACAACGTATACACTAGAACGACTCAAAAAGACAGAAAATACCAGGTGTTGGCGAGAATGTGGAGCAACTGGAACTCATACATTGCTAGTGGGGATGTGAACTATACTTTGGTAGTTTCTTATAAAGTAACTTTACTATATGGTCCAACAATTCCACTCCTGCACACAAATGTTCATAGCAGCTTTATTCATAATAGGAAAAACTTGGAAACAACCCAAATGTCCACCAACTGGTGAATGAATAAAGTGTGGTATATCTGTTCAATGGAATGCTACTTAAGCATAAAAAAGGGAATAAGCTACTGATAGATGCAACAACATGGATGACTCTCAAGAGCATTATGCTAAGAGAAAGAAGACAGAAAAGAAATACTGCATACTTTATGATTCATATGACATTCTAAAAAAGGCTAAACTAGTGACAGTAAGCCAGGGGCTGTGGGTAAGGGAAAGACTGACTGTAAAGGGGGACAATAGAAATAGTCTATATCTTGCTCGTGGTGGGATTCTACAACTGTACATTTACCAAAACTCATTGACTTGTGTACTTAAAGTGGATCAGTAAATGAAGCTGATTTTTTAAAAAGCACAAGGAGATACCATTTCATTAGGCAGATTAAAGCCACAATGAGGTAACATTAGAATAATAAATATTAAAAAGGCAGCCAAAACCAAATGTTGGAGAAGATACAAGGCATTTGAATCTTTCATGCATGACTGGCGTGAATATAAAATGATGCAAACCCTATGGAACACAGTTTCTTATAAAGTTAACGTATATCTACTTATGACTCAGCAATTCCCTAGGTATTACTCCCTGCACCAAAAATGAAATCACATGTCCACCAAAAATGTTTATTGCCGCTTTATTCATAATAGCAAACAACCCAAATGCTTCTCAACAAGAGATCGTGTAAACTGGTATACAATGAAACACTGCTCAACAATAAAAAAGAACAAACTGCTGATTCATGCAACTACTTGGATGAATCTCCAGAACACTGAGGAAAGAAGGCAGATACAAAAGAGTACGTACTGTATAATTTTATTTGAAGCTCAAGAACAGGGGAAACTAAGCTATGGAGATTGAAATTAGAACAGAGGGGCACAAGAGGACTTTCTGGGGTGATGGCAATGCTCTATCCTTGATTGGGGTGTTGGTTACATGGGTGATGCACTTATTAAAACTTACCAAATTGTACACTGAAGACTTGTGCATTTTAAGGATAACTATTTGTAAATGAGATGAAATTGACGTGAAAGTAGCCGTTTTAAAGTGAACCATGCAATGGCATTTAATAACCTCCACACTGTTGTGCAACCACTACCTCTAGTTCTAAAACATTTTCATTACCCGCAAAGGAAACCTCGTACCTATTAAGCAGTCACTCCCCATTATCCCCTTCCCCACCCCCTGGCAACCACCAATCTTCATTCTATCCCTATGGATTTACCTTTTCTGGATATTTCATATAAATGGAATCATAGAATATGTGACCTTTTGTGTCTGGTGGGGAGACAGAATTCAATTCATAACATTCCGCCCTTTGTTGTTAGGTGCCGTTGAGTCCATTCCAGCTTATAGCAATCCTGTCTACAACAGAACAAAACACTGCCGGGTCCTGTGCCATCCTCACAATCGTTATGCTTGAGTCCATTGTTGCAGCCACTGTGTCAGTCCATCTCATTGAGAGTCTCTCTTTTTCACTGACCCTCAACTTTACCAAGCTTGGTGTCCTCCAGGGACTGGTCCCTTCTGATAACATGTGGAAAGTATGTGAGACGTAGTCTCACTGTTCTTGCTTCTAAGGAGCCTTCTGGCTTGTACTTCTTCCAAGACAGATTTGTTTGTTCTTTTGACAGTCCATGGTATATTCAATATTTTTTCCCAGCGCCATAATTCAAAGGCATCAATTCTTCTTTGGTCTTCCTTATTCATTGTCCAGTTTTCACATCCATATGAGGTGATTGAAAACACCATGGCTTGGGTCAGACATACCTTAGTCTTCGGGGTGAAATCTTTGCTTTTTTTTCTTTAACACCTTAAAGAGGTCTTGGAAACCCTGGTGGTGTAATGGTTAAAGTGCTATGGCTGCTAACCAAAAGGTCAGCAGTTCGAATCCACCAGGCACTCCTTGGAAACTCTATGGGGCGGTTCTACTCTGTCCTATAGGGTCGCTATAAGTTGGAATCGACTCGACAGCAAGGGGTCTTTTTTAAAGCAGTCTTTTGCAGCAGATTTGCCCAGTGCAATGCGTCATTTGATTTCTTGACTGCTGCTTCCATGGGTGTTGATTGTGAATCCAAGCAAAATGAAATCCTTGAAAACTTTAGTCTTTTCTCCATTTATCATGATGTTGCTTATTGGTCCAATTGTGAGGATTTTTGTTTTCTTTTTGTTGAGGTGTAATCCATACTGAAGGCTGTGATCTTTGATCTTCATCAGTGCTTCAAGTCCTCTTCACTTTCAGCAAGCAACGTTGTGTCACCTGCATAACGAAGGTTGTTTATGAGTTTTCCTCCAACTCTGATGCCCCGTTCCTCATGTAGTCCAGCTTCTTGGATTATTTGCTCAGCATACAGATTAAGTATGGTGAAAGGATACAACCCTGATGCACACCTTCCCTGACTTTAAACCACACAGTATCCCCTTGTCTGTTCAAATGACTGCCTCTTGATCTATGTACAGGTTCCTCAGGAGCACAATTAAGTATTCTGGAATTCCCATTCTTTGCAATGTTTATTCGTAATTTATTATGATCTACACAGTCGAATACCTTTGCATAGTCAATAAAATACAGGTAAACATCTTTCTGGTATTCTCTGCTTTCACTCAAGATCCATTTGACATCAGCAATAATATCCCTCATTCCATGTTCTCTTCTGAATCTGGCTTGAATTTCTGGCAGTTCCCTGTCAATGTACTGCTGCAGCTGCTTTTGAATGATCTTCAGCAAAATTTTACTTGTGTCTGATATTAATGATAATTGTTCGATAATTTCTGCATTCTGTTGGATCACCTTTCTTTGGAAGAGGCATAAATATGGATCTCTTCCAGTTGGTTGGCTAGGTAACTGTCTTCCAAATTTCTTGGCATAGACGAGTGAGCACTTCCAGCATTGCATCTGTTTGTTGAAACATCTCTATTGGTATTCTGTCAATTCCTGGAGTCTTGTTTTTTCGCCAATGCCTTCAGTGCCTCTTGGACCTCTTCCTTCGGTACTGTTGGTTCCTGATCATATTCTACCTCCTGAAATGGTTGAACATCGACCAATTCTTTTTGGTATAGTGACTCTTTGTATTCCTTTGGCCTCCTGAAATTCATGCTCTTCCCACATGCAAAACATATTCACCCTATGGCAAATACCATACCTAATTTTCTACTTAACTCCTACCTACTTTAGCCCTTGACTGGTCTTGGTCCCTTTCTTGTCCTCTTTTTTTTTCCCCAGATGTAAGCATTTTACTGAAGTATAACATATATAAAAGTATAAGTGTACTGCTTGATGAATTTTTACAAAGTGTACAAAACCATGAAACCAGCACTCACAACAATACACAGTTATTATCAGAACCCCAGAAACATCCTTGTACTCCCCTCCACTTGCTAATCACTCCCTTCCCACTCAAGAGAAACCACCATCTTAAATTCTAACACCATACATTTCTAGAGACCTCAACATGGCATCGTTGGTCGGGATAACAGTGAGCTACCACTCCCAGAGATACTCAAGTTACTAGGGCTGGGGTCTTTTTTGGCTCCATAAAGGTGCTATTATGCAGAATCAGGCAAGGGGGTTCCTTTTTATGGACCATCACCCAGCTTCTGGTTATCAGGATAATAGTGTGTTCTCTTTGACTACCCATTTCTACAGTGAAATGCTCATGCTGTCTACTCCTTCCCTTCTCACCTCAAATCTAGTGGAAAGAGCACTAAAATCAATGCCTAAAACTTGAGTTCAAAGTCTGGCTTTGCCAACTTACTGCTCTTAACCTTTCTGCATGGCAGTGAAATTTCTTTTTTTTTTTTTTAATTGCTTATTTTTTTTTTATTGTGCTTTAGGTGAAACTTTACACAGCAAATTAGTTTCTTATTCAACAATTCTCAGATTGTTTTGTTACATTGGTTGCAATCCCCACGATGTGTCAACACTCTCCCCTTCCACACCCCAATTCCCCATTTCCATCCATTCATTTTTCCTGTCCCTTCCTGCCTTCTTGTCATTGCTTTTGGGCAGGTGTTGCCCTTTTGGTCTCATATACATGATTGAACTAAGAAGCATATTCCTCCCATGTGTTATTGTTTGTTTTATGGACCTGTCTAATCTTTGGCTGAAGGATGAACTTTGGGAGTGGCTTCAGTTCTGAGTTAAAAGGATGTCCAGGGGCCATAGTCTGGGGGTTTCTTCCAGTCTCTGTCAGACCCATAAGTCTGGTCTTTTTTTTTTGTGTGTGTGTGTGTGTGAATTTGAATTTCGTTCTACATTTTTCTCCTGCTCTGGGACCCTTTATTGTGATCCCTGTCAGAGCGGTTGGTGGTGGTAACTGGACACCATCTAGTTATTCTGGGCTCAGGCTAGTGGAGGCTGTGGCACTTGTGGTCCATTAGTCCTTTGGACTAATATTTCCTTGTGTTTTGGTTTTCTTCATTCTCCTTTGCTCCATATGGGATGGAACCCGTAGATGTATCTTAGATGGCCACTCGCAAGCTTTTAAGACCTCAGACACTACTTACCAAAGTTCGATGCAGAACATTTTTTTAATGAACTTTTGTTATGCCAATTGACCTAGATGACACCCGCAACCATGGTCCCCAGCCCTCAGCCCCAGAAACTCAATACCTCAAGGTATTTTGATGTGTCTGTGAAGTTTCTATGACTTTGCCTTGGTCAAGTTGTACTGACTTCCCCTGTATTGTGCACTGTCTTTCCCTTCACCAAAGTTAACACTCATCTACTATCTAGTTAACAGTTTCCCCTCCCCTCCCCTCTCATCCCTCGTAATCATCAAAGATCGTTTCTTTCTTTTCATGAGTTTTTATAATAGTGGTCTCATATAGTATTTGTCCTTTTGTGAGTGATTATTTCACTCAGCATAATGCCCTCCAGATTCATCCACATTGTGAGATATTTCGCAGATGCATCATTGTTTTTTATCATTGCATAGTATTCCATTGTGTATATGTACCATAGTTTGTTTATCCGTTCATCTGTTGATGGGCACTCTAAGTTGTTTCCATCTTTTTGCTATTGTGAATAATACTGCAATGAACATGGTTTACGTATGTCTATTTGTGTGACGCTCTTATTTCTCTAGGATATATTCCTAACAGTGGGACTGCTGGATCATATGGTATTTATATTTCTAGTTTTTTAAGGAAGCACCATATTGTTTTCCATAGTGGTTGTACCATTTTGCATTCCACCAGCAGTGCATAAGAGTTCCAATCTACCGATAACCTCTCGAACACTTGTTATTTTCTGTTGTTTTTTTTTTTTTTTTATATTAGTGCCAGTAATGTTGGGGTCAGATAGTATCTCAATGTAGTTTTGATTTGCATTTCTCTAATGGATAATGATCTGGAGCATTTTCTCATGTGTCTGTTAGCCACCTGAATGTCTTGTTTGGTAAAGTGTCTGGAGTTTCTCTTTTTACAAGGTGTTTCTGGCCATGGTCTTGTAACTCCTACAAAATGATTGGGTGGGACTATGCAAATAAGGTGCCTGTAGCCCACCAAGGGGATTAGTCAGTTTTGCCATCCCTCTAGGCTTAAAAAGAGCCCATCACACAGGTTTAGGGGTGACCTTACTACCATCAAGAAGAAGAGCCAGGAGTGGAGCGTGTCCTTTGGACCCAGGGTCCCCGCACTGAGAACCTCCTAGATCCAGGAGACAGAGAGCTGTAACAATAAAGAGTTGTAACACTGGAGAGCTGTGATACTGGAGGCAGCAGTGGCACAGGATGGCCGAGGCATAGGACCGGCAGACAGCTGCAGTGGTTTTGCCAACTCACGGAGTGAGAGAGCTGAAAGCCTTCAGGCAGGAGGCTTCCTGGTGCAGTAGGGTGCCTCTGGGCACTTACTGGTGGAGCTTGCCCAAGCAGGGCAGATGCCAGGCCCAAGCAGGGCCCGGCAGCAGAGGCCTGCCCACGGGCACAGCCAAAAAGAAGGTGTCCACAGGACTGTATCCTAAGTTGTTCTTGTTACTTCCAGGTTGATCCGGATCTTGAATTGTAACCTGTTACCTCCCTAATAAACCCCATAGTCATAAGTATGGTCTGTGAATTCTGTGTGACCATTGCAATGAATTATCAACACAGCAGAGAAGTAGAGAGTGCTATGGGAGTGACAGCTGGTGTCAGAATTTGTAAAAAGGATTGGAGAGTGGAGGTATGTCTGAACCTCCACCTCACAGGAATCAGCTTTGGGCTGCTGGTGATTATTCTTTCCCTTCATGAAGTTAGAGGACCAGACATTACACTGTCTGGACTTTGTTTTCCTTATCTGGATGAGGAGACTAATCTTTAACTATTCAGGGTAGCTGTGGCATTCAAACAATTTACTACAGGTGGGAGGTGTTTTTTTTAAAGGGGCAGTATTTCAAATAGTATTGCACTGGCCCAGGAACAGGCAGAGACAAAAGTGGAACATAATGAAGCAGAGGGTGAAAGTCAACACACACAGGTTTTGTTTGAGCTGATTAAAAATTTTATAAGGTTGTTAGCTGATTTCACATAAAAATTCTGATTTCTACAAAAAACAGAAAATAACAAATGTTGGAGAGACTGCAGGGAGATTGGAACTCTTATGCACTGCTGGTGGGAATGCAAAATGGTACAACCACTATCGAAAACAATATGGCACTTCCTTAAAAAGCTAGAAATAGAAATACCATATGATCTAGCTCTCCCGCTCCTAGGTATATATCCTAGAGAAATTTAACAGCTGTAAGAAGAACAGACATATGCACACCCACGTTCATTGCAGCATTATTCACAATAGCAAAAAGATGGAAACAACCTAAGTTTCCATCAACAGATGAATGGATAAACAAACTACGGTACATACATACAATGGAGTACTACACAATGATAAAGAACAATGATGAATCTGCAAAACATCTGACAACATGGATGAATCTGGAGGGCATTATGCCGAGTGAAGTAAGTCAATCACACGGGGACAAATACTGTATGAGACCACTATTACAAAAACTCATGAAAAGGTTTACACACAGAAAGAAATCTTTGATGGTTACAAGGGAGGGGAGGAGTAGGGAGGGAAAAACACTAAAAAAAAAAAAAAAATTCTGATTTCTAGCTTCTCTTCAAAAATCTGAAGCTCTAACAATACCAGACCTGAGTTCCCATATGGCAACAATTGGCTGATGCTGGGTGGTAGCTGCCCTGGGGATATAACCATCAGTTTGCCCCAATTCCCACCACTCCCAATTCTGGTCTCTGGCTTGGTCTGCTTTACTTACAGCTATTTGGATTTTTTACCCCTGGAATGAAGAATACAAAATATATATTACAAATGAAGAAAAGATTCAGGTGGTATTTCAAACCTACAGAAAGTACGGTGTAGCAGGAAGAATTGGCTATTCCATCCCACCCCAAGTCAGAGGACAATTGTTGACTTGAAAGAGTTTAATTAGGGCAGGTATCTTTCCCTGTGTATAAGAGAGTACAGGCATTAAGAGCTAGTGTAGACCTTCTGTGATGCCAGCAAGTTTCCAGTGCCCCCAAGCAAAGCAGGAACAAAACCAGCTGCTTTGCTCTTTAGCAAAACAGTTGATACTCTGATTTTGTTAATTTTGGGAGGGAATATTCTTGCTTCAGTATGGGTTTAGACTGCACAGTCTATAAGGGGAAGAAAAGTAGTTTGTCTAAGGCTAGATGCTTACTTTACAAGTCAGCCAGTAGGGAAACCATACCAGAAGTCTTGGCACCATCTTCATGGGTGGGAATTGTAAAGGAAACAGGAACTGGAGGTTCCTCATTCACTAGCTCCCATGACTGGATGAACATTCCTTCTGTGCCTGTGGGACCATCAGCTGAAACTCAGGTTCTGATGAAACTACCAAACTAAAACTCAGAACCAGGGATGGATTACCCAATAAGCAAAGTACACATGGGCTTACTTGTGTTTACTCACTAATCTGTGGTGCACAATTTCACCATATTAAGGATATGATGAAACCCATGTGAAATTGTGCACTACAAATTAGTAGGAAAACACAAGTAAGCCTGTGCGTAGTACCTTGCTTCCTGGGTAATCTGCCCCTGCTCAGGACCTTAACTGAGGAAAAGGATCCAGGCTCCCTGTGGGAAGAAGTGAGGTTTTCCCAAGGAAGGGAGGTAGAGTTTCTCCACCTAGAGATTTGAAGGGGAGGCTAAATGAGGGACATGAAGCAAACCACAGTACTGGAGGACTCAGAAGAGCTGTCAGGGAGCATCTGATACATAGTGTCATAAAGGCCTAGGCTATCAGGTACCTGCCCTTGTGCAACTTAGGGGAAAAGTGAGATATAACATGTTTGATTCTTCTGTGTAGGGATTCCCCTCTGAAAATGTCCTAACTTTTGTAAGGGAGTATGTATTGTCTGGTGTGTTGCCCTTGTGAATACTCAAGAGGCAGAGCGGCAAAGGGTGCCAGAGTCTGTTCTTCCCCTTATCCTCCTGACCTCCAGTGGAGAGGAGGGAAGGGTCAGCCTTGGGTTGACTGTTCTGAGTTCCAGAGGGTGTAGTATCAGAGGGTGACCCAGAGCCAGCTACTGAAAGCTATGGGGCACCAAAGGAGTGCTTTGGATTGAAATTAAGATAAAATCTGCTAAATCCTGACGTTTAAAAAACACTGCTCCAAGGTAAGAGATGGGAGCACCCAGCAAACTCCTGAGCTATTATTTAATAAACGGTGCTGGGGTAATTAGATATTATTTGGCATACGGTAAGACCCTAGGTCACACTAAAAACAAAAATAAATTCCAGGTGGATTGAATTGCTAACTGTGAAACATACAGCATGCAAGAAAATGAAACTATCGGATATATGGTAAAATATACAAGAGGGTTTTTTCCCCCTAATAATCTTAGAATAGTCTCAAGATATGAAACCTGGAAGCCATAAAAGGAAAGGAAAAAATTAACAAAAGACATCTTAACTACAGTCAAGAGATAGAGGACACCGTTTTGACCAGGGACACAATAGAAAATTCCAGACAGAATAGGAGAAGAATGCAGAGCAAAACTCGAATTCCTAAAAAAGGCCAGACCTACTGGACCGATAGAGTCTTGAGGAACTCTGGAGATTATCGCCCTAAGATACTCTTTGAACTTGGCACTGAAGCCACTCCTGGAGATCGCCTTTCAGCTAAATAATAGATTGGCTTGTAAAACAAACTATATCACCCGTGAGTAATGCGTCCCTTAAACAATCATCTATATAAGACCGAACAGTCGACATTTACCCAAAAGCAAAGATGAGAAGGCAAGAAGGGGAAGGGAGTCTAGGTCAATAGAAACAGAACAAACAGACTGGGAATAATGAGAATGCTGACACATTGTGAAAATTGTAACCAATGTCATGGAACAATTTGTACAAAAATTGTTAAATGGGAACCTAATCTGCTGTGTAAACTTTTTCCTAAAACACAATAAATTAAATATTAAAAAAAAAAGAGATAGGGGACAGACCACCATGAGAAAATACTTGTAATACATATGACAAAGGCTAATCTCCCTAAATATAAGAATATCAACAAAACAATGAGAAAAAAACAAACAATCCAATAGAAAAATGATCAAAGTCTATGACCAAGGAATTCATAGAAGAAATAGAAATGCTCAATAAGCTTATATATTTTTTTAAACCCTCAGCCTTTATAATATTTAAAGAAATTCACATTAAAATATCAACATGATTTTTTCACCTACAGGTAAGAAAAAGAGTTACATAAACATAGAACAAGATCTGGAAGACTGTGCACTGAACTATTTACAATGCTTCATTTTTGCGATATGTGTTTGGGAGAACAGAGAAAGAGTCTTCCATTTTGTTTCTTTATATAAATTTTTCAAGTGGTAGAATTATGGATGATTTTTACTTTTGGTATATTTTTCTGTATAATTTAATTCTTTTGAAAGCAATGCAAACATAAATTCTCCACTTTCAGGAGGTATGGAAAGTTTTTGTTTTAATTTTCAAAATCACAACGATGTGTGAGTTAAGGAAATGACAGAATTAGACCAGATTTTACCTACTTCTGTTACTCTCATACCTCAAATCAATTTTTATGCATATAATTTGTCCTTACACTTAACTCATGGATATCTCCAATTATGCATTTTCCCCAAAATACTCCTTTCTAGATGCCCCCCCAAAAGAAAAATGAAGGAAAGAAGGAAGAAAGGGAAGGAGGGAGAGAGGGAGGGAGGAAGGAAAGAAGGGAGAGAAGGAGGGAGGGAAGAAGATAGGGAAAAAAAGAGAATAAGTAAGGTGCTATATTTATTTAAGGATTTTATTATTTTAATACCTTGTTATTGATGTCACAGGGTCCCTGGATGGCACAAATGCTTTGTAAAAGGCTGCTAACCTAAAGGCTGGAGGTTCAAACCCACCCAGTGGCATTGCAGGAGAAAGGCCTGGCGATCTGCTTCTGTAAAGATTACAGACAAGAAAACCCTATGGAGCAGTTCTATTCTGTAACACACGGGGTCGCTATGAGTTGAAATTGACTCAACAGTAATGTGTGTCTTTGTGTGTATGTGTGTGTGTTTTAACTGATGTCACTAAAACTTCTTGACTCTGGTGAGGACCTAGGTGACCAATCACCACTTTGGGAAACGAGTTTTCAGGAAGCTCAAAAGAAAATGCCCTCAACTCACGTGACTTTTAAATAAGCCACTTGAAAAAAACTAGATATTACATGCACATGTTACAAAATTCAGAGTCCAAAAGGGCATGAGGTAAGGATAAGCATCCTGCTACCTTTGTCCCAGAGGCGATTGCTGTTATAAGTTTCTTGTGTATCCTACCAGAGACATTCTATGCGTATACAAACATTGACATAATGATATGGTAGCTTACCACAATGCTGTTCTGCACCTTTTTTTAATTAACAAATATATCTTGGAAATTGTTCTATATCAATATGTATAGAGTTGTATCATTCTTTTTTAAAGCTGCAAATGATTCCAATGCATGGATAAACCATAATTTCATTTCATTAGCCCCCTAATGATGGGCTTTATGTTGTTTCCAATAATTTCTTTACCTGTACAAACTATGGTGCAAAAAAAAAAAAAAAATCCTTGTATATTGCAAATGTATATTGCAAAAATTCCTTGTATGATTTTGCAAATGTGCAAGTGTATTTGTAGAATAAATTCCTAGAAGTAGGGTTGCTGGTGCAAAAGGTAGATACATTTTAAATTTTGAAAGCTCTGTAGCAATTTGCACTCCCATGATTGAGAATTTTTTCCCTTCATCCTCAGTTATATAGTGTTATCAAGCATTTGATCTTTGCCAATCTTATAGGTGAAAAATGCTGTCATATGCAGTTTTTTTTTCCAGTAAGCACTACATTTTAATAGTAATGACCCAGTGAATAGTAATAGTAATTACCCAGTGAATTAGGAAACAAAGTTTGCCTTAAATACTATATCTTTAGGGCAGAGAACACAACATTTCTACACAATTAAAATCAAAGACCTAAGATTTTTACATCCCAGACATCTTTATTGTATTGTACGCCATGAATTCATAGGGACTAGGTTCCAGCAGCTAAGGCTCCTTTCCCTTGGTTCTCACAAAGTGTGCTGCCCTGGGTGGAACAGGTACTTCAGTTGAACCCAGATTCCTTTGTCTTTGGCTTCCTTCTTTTCCTGATCATTTTCGTTCACACGTTTCAGGAAGTTATCTCGGCTCTTAAAGTGCTTAATATGCTCAATATGCACAACTCTTGGCAAGAATTTTCCCTTGTTTGTTCACAACAATGCCAACTGCATGCTAGGTAACATTGTAGACTCTTCCATTTTTGCCATGGTAACATTTCCTTTTTGAAGAGTGCCCATTCCCTTGATATCTACAATATCACCGTTCTTGTAGATTCGCATATATGTGGCCAAAGGAACAACTCTATGTTTTCCAAAATGCCTACAGGACTTATAGCGGGTGCCTCTCCTCTTTCCCTTTGTGTTCGTCATTTTGGTGAATTACTGCAAGATGGTGGTTTCGGCTGAAAGGCTATCTTATGTAGTCTTGATTTGTCTTTCTCTTATTATAAGTAAAGTTGAACATCTTCATATATGTTTAAGAGTCATTTATAATTCCTTTTCTATGAACTGTACGCATCATGTTTTCATTTTATTTAATTTCATTCATTTTTAAACTCATTGAAATTACAAAAATAGTATTGATAATTTAAAGATTCTCTCATTGAGTAAAAAGTAAAAAATCCAGTTACATGCTCTTTATGAGAGATACTTCTAAATCAAAATAACTCAGAATGATTGAAAATAGAGGGATGAATAAAGATATATCAAAAAATGCTTACAAAAAATAAAGTAGGAGTATTCAGTTGAACCAGTTGCCATCGAATTGACTCAGACTTGTGGGGACCCCATGTGTGTCAGGTTAGAATTGTGCTCCATAGGGTTTTCAATGGCTGATTTTTTGCAAATAGATCACCAGGGCTTTCTTCTGAGGCACCTCTGGGTGGACTCAAACTTCCAACTGCCCAGTTAGCAGCAGAGCACATTAACTGCTTGTGCCGCTCAGGGACATCAGCCTTAAACTAGAACCTAAAAAAATGACATAGATTTGAAAAAAACTAATCAAAACTGAGAAATAGAATAATAAAGAGCTCAATGGATATATTTAACAACAGATTTGACACAACTGAGTAGAGAACTAATGACCTAGAAAAGACAAACAAAACCCATTGCTGTCAAGTCAATTCCAACTCATAGCGACCCTATATGACAGGCTAGGACTGCCTCATAAGGTTTCCAAGTCTGTAATCTTTACGAGAGCAGATTGCTATATCTTTCTCCTGTGGAGCGGCTGGTGGGTTCGAACTGCCGAACTTTCTTTCAGTTAGCAGCTGAGTGCTTAACTACTGAGGCACCAGGACTCCTAGAAGAGATAAAAGGATAGAAGATACAGAAGAAAGGGTAAGAGACAGGAAGAATACAGTGAAAAGGTCTAACATATGTATAAACTGGAGTCCTAGAAGGAGAGGAGAAAGAAGAATGGAGTAGAAGCAATGTTTGAACAGATAATGTCTGAAAACTTCCCCAAATTGATAAAGATATTCAGTCACAGATTCAAGAAGCTCTATGAACCCTAACAGGATAAATAAAAAATAAATCCACATCTACCTACATCAACTGTCAGTCTAATTTTGCCCATTTGAACTTAATATGACTTTTTCCCCCTCTGGCTGCCTATAAATAACCAAAATTCTTCAAATGCTCTTACTACCATCCTGCTGGTTCCCTCATTAATGGGCTGAATAATCTTTGACATGTGTTTATTTTATAGTGGTATGAGTCATGTTTTTAACTTTTTAAAAATTAACTTTGAATATGTGTTGTTGTTGTTGTTAGGGGCAGTTGAGACGGTTGACTCATAGTGACCGTACATAAAACAGAACAAAATACTGCCTAGTCCTGTGCCATCCTCATAACCATTGTTACGCTTGAGCCCATTGTTGCAGCCACTGTGTCAATACTTGGTGGTCTTCCTCTTTTTTGCTGACTCTGTACCGTACCAAGCATGATGTCCTTCTCCAGGGACTGGTCCCTCCTGATAACGTGTTCAAAGTACGTGAGATGAAGTCTCATCGTCGTTGCTTCTAAGGAGAATTCTGACTGTACTTCTTCCAAGACAGATTGTTTGTTCTTCTGGCAGTCCATGATATATTCAGTATTCTTCACCAGTGCCATAATTCAAAGACATCAATTCTTCTTTGGTCTTCCTTGTTCACTGTCCAGCTTTCACGTGCATATGAGGCGATTGAAAATACCATGACTTGGGTCAGGCCCACCTTAGTCCTCAAAGTGACAACTTTGCTTTTTAACACCTTAACAAGGTCTTTTGCAGCAGATTTGCCCAATGCAATATGTTATTTAATTTTTTGACTGCTGCTTCTATGGGCGTTGATTGTGGATCCAAGTAAAATGAAATCCTCGACAACTTCAATCTTTTCTCTGTTTATCATGATGTTGCTTATAGGTCCAGTCATGAAGATTTTTGTTTTCTTTATGTTGAGGTGCAATCCATACTGAAGCCTGTATGTAATCTTTGATCTTCCTCAGTGTTTTGAGTCCTCTTCACTTTCAGCAAGCGAGGTTGTGTTATCTGCATATCGCAGGTTGTTGGTGAGTCTTCCTTCAATCCTGATGCCACGTTCTTCTTCATATAGTCCAGCTTCTCGGATTATTTACTCAGCACACAGATTGAATAAGTATGGTGAAAGGATACAACCCTGGTGCACACCTTTCCTGACTTTAAACCATGCAGTATCCCCTTGTTCTGTTCAAACAACTGCCTTTTGGTCTATGTACAGGATCCACATTAGTACAGTTAAGTGTTCTGGAATTCCCATTCTTTGTAATGTTATCCATAATTTGTTATGATCCACACAGTTGAATGCCTTAGCATAGTCAATAAAACTCAGGTAAATATCTTTCTAGTATCTCTGCTTTCACCCAAGATCCATCTGACATCAGCAATGACACCCCTGGTTCCATGTCCTCTTCAGAATACAGCTTGAATTTCCGGCAGTTCCCTGTCGATGTACTGCTGCAACCACTTTTGAATGATCTTCAGCAAAATTTTACTTGTGTGTGATATTAATGATATTGTTCAATAATTTCCACACTCTGTTGGATCACCTTTCTTTGGAATGGGCACAAATACGGATCTCTTCCAGTCAGCTGGCCAGGTAGCTGTCTTCCAAATTTCTTGGCATAGATGAGTGAGCACTTCCAGCGCCGCACCTGTTTGTTGAAACATGTCAATTGGCATCCTGTCCATTCCTGGAGCCTTGTTTTTTGCCAAACGCCTTGAGTGCACGTTGGATTTCTTCCTTCAGTGCCGTAGGTTCTTGATCATATGCTACCTCCTGAAGTGTTTGAACATTGACCAATTCTTTTTGCACAGTGACTCTGTGTATTCCTTCCATCTTCTTTTGTCGTCTTCTTTCATCGCTTCCTGTGTCGTTTAATATTTTCCCCATGGAATTCTTCAATAATGCAACTTAAGGATTGAATTTTTTCTTCAGTTCCTTCAATTTGAGCAATGCCAAGCATGTTGTTCCCCTTTGGTTTTCTACCTCCAGGTCTTTGCACATGTCATTATAGTACTTTACTTTGTCTTCTCCAGCCGCCCTTTGAAATCTTCTGTTCAGTTCTTTTACTTCATCATTTCTTCCTTTCACTTTAGCTACTTTACATTCAAGAGCAAGTTTCAGAGTCTCTTCTGACATCCATTTTGGTCTTTTCTTTCTTTCCTGTCTTTTTAATGATCTATTGCTTTCTTCATG
>NW_004443977.1:9827927-9832439 GCF_000243295.1 Trichechus manatus latirostris
TGACAGCGCTGTACTTCAGGATAGATCTTGAAATGTTCTTTTTGACGATGAACACAGTGTCATTCCTCTTCAAGTTGTCATTCCTGGCATAGTAGACCATATGATTGTCTGATTCAAAACGGCCAATACCAGTCCATTTCAGCTTATTAATGCCTAGGATATTGATGTTTATGCATTCCATTTCATTTTTGACGATTTCCAATTTTCCTAGATTCATACTTCATACATTTCACCTTCCGATTATTAATGGAAGTTTGCAGCTGTTTCTTCTCATTTTGATTTGTGCCACATCAGCAAATGAAGGTCTTGAAAGCCTGACTCCTTCCACGGCATTAAGGTCAACTCTACTTTGAGGAGGCAGCTCTTCCCCAGTTGGCTTTTCCTTCCAACCCAAGGGGCTCATCTTCCAGCACTATATTAGACCATGCTGCGCTGCTATTCATAAGATTTTCATGGCCAATTTTTTTCAGAAGTAGACCACCAAGTCTTTCTTCCTAGTTTATCTTAGTCTGGAAGCTCTGCTGAAACCTGGCCACCATGGGTGATCTTGCTGGCATTTGAAATACCAGTGGCATAGCTTCCAGCATCACAGCAACATGCAAGCCACTATAGTACGACAAACTGACAGAGGAGTTGTGGTTGAATACATACATACATACACACACACACACACACATATATTTGTTATATACATAACAAAAGATTTATGAAAAAATACTTTTTCTTCTTGCAATGTTTTCTATACTATTTTATTTTTTTCCATTTTATTAAAAAATAGACTTTTTTTTTTAACAAGCCACTAAATCTGGTCTCAGGACATGTTATCAGGAGGGACCAGTCACTGGAGAAGGACATCATGCTTGGTAAAGTAGAGGGTCAGCAAAAAAGAGGGAGACCCTCAACGGGATGGACTGACACAGTGGCTGCAACAATGCATACATAGCAACGATAGTGAGGATGGGGCGGGACCAGGCAATGTTTTATTCCGTCGTACGTGAGGTTGCTATGAGTTGGAACTGACTCCATGCCACCGAACCATAATAAATCTGGCCTCAACCGACAGTTGGAAAAACCCTGCCTTAGCAGGCTTGGGGGTGGTGGTGGTGGTGGTGGAGAGAACTGGATTTTAAAAGACACCCTAATATTTAAATTGGTTGGTTGGTTGGATTCCACACACCAGGAATCAGACGAACACTTTCATGACTACTTTGCTGCATTTGCTCTTTCCTTGCTCAGCTCTTAGGAAAGCCAGAGGCCAGTTTAGCCTCAGCAGACGGTCTCGGTCCTTGGGGGGAAGTGGCCCACCCACTGGGGCCATGGCCTTTGGGGTGGCGAATGGGCTGGCAGGCGCCTGTCTCTCTGGAAGGGGTTTGCCGGCCCTGCTTCTGAGGACTTCGGAGCATTTCCTGCGTGTACTAAGCAGAGTTCTTGAGAGGTGGGGAGTCGGCAGGTGGGAGACCATCGTCAGAGCCCTGTGGGTCCCTTTAGTCATCCCCTCTGTCGCCCGCCTTTGGGTAGCCTGACCCCCTCCCCGGGGCCAGAGAAGGGAGTTCTGTGTATTCACTAGGTCCTACTTTGGCGGGATTGAGGATCGCGAGAAAAAGGGAGCGGAAAGGGGCTCTCCGGGCTGCGAGGGGCCGCCCCGCCCCGACACCCTAGAGCACCCCTGTCCCTGACCCCGCCCGCCTGCCTTGCTTCCGGGGTTGGTCCAGCCGCCCCGCTTGGATCGAAACGCGACTCGGGGCAAGTACCGTCCATGGCTGCGCTGCGATGCACCAGGCTGCGCTGGGCTCTGCTGGGGACGCGGATGGCAGGCCTTGGCCTCCGCCCGCCGCGGGCCAGGGCGAAAGCCACGCTCCACTCAGCCCTTCCCGCGGCAGAGGCATCCGGAACCGGGCGTAGCGACCGGCAGCTGCGGAGCCCAGAGGAGATTCCAGGGCCCGGGCAGCTGCGCCACTTATTCCAAATGTTGGTGCAAGGCTACGTGCTGCACATGCACCAGCTCCAGGTACCTGTGCGGGGACATCTTGACCCGGGGATGGCGAGCACGGGGACAGAGAAAATGGAGATGGGGAAGACGTTGGACAAAAAGTGAAGGATATTCAGGGGCTGATTATCCAATAGTCAGGGTAAGCACAGTGCTTACCCTTGCTTACCAGATCATCTGTGGTGAACATTTTCACATTTTTTCACCGTATCAAAGATTCAGCTTCTAGGTATGGCTAGCATCTGTTTCTCTCCCAACCCCACACACCTTCCTACAGAATCAAAGCCTCTCTTCAAATTTACAGTCCCTGACAGGGGCAAATGACCCAGTAAGCAAGGTAAGCATGGGCTTACTTGTGCTTACTAATCTGTAGTAAACAACATCAAAGGTGTGGTGAAACCCATGTGAAATTGTTCACTACAGACAATCTGGTAAGCAAAGTAAGCACTGGGTTTACCTTGCCTGTTCGATAATCCGCTCCTGAGTATATGGGAATTTAGCTCGGGACCATCTGGGTCTTCTCCTTATACATTACAAATCTGTAAGGGGAATGTGCAAAGTGCAGACAGAACCCCTCTAAGGGAAATGAACAGAGTGATGGAAAGCTAGACTTAAAGAGGACAAAGGTTGCGGGATGAGGGAGCTGTCTTAGTAAATGATTCAGTGAGATGGGACCCCTGCCCTCATAGGGCTTATCAACTCCTTCGGAGAAAACAGAGAGCAAGAGAGTAAATAAATCAATAAACAGTTCATTTCAGAAAGAGAACTAGAGTGCTCTGAGAAGCCAGTCCAAGGTTGGGGGTTGCAGGGGGCGGGGAGGGGCTTTTGTGTCAATGGGCCAGGCGTGTGTCCACAGGGACACTCAGCTGTCAGTGACAGGAGGAAGAGGCAGGCCTGGGGCTGGGCTGGTGAACTGTGGGCTTACCATGGGGCTGTGCTGGGGAGTAGTCAAAAATGAGAAGGAGCTGAGAGGCTGGTGGACTAGACAGGCCTTTTTGAGGGCATTGAAGGAAGGCCAGACTAAGGGCTCGGCTCCACTGTGGCAAATGCTGAGGGGCCATGGGGGCCCTTGAGCAGGGATGGGGTGAAGATGGCCCCTGGGAAGCACTGTTCAGGTTGTGGTCTGTGAAGTAAGATGGATTGGATAAGAGCGGGTCTAGGGTAGAGATGTCTGAGGAGTAGAGGGCTCAGGTGTGGCAGCCGCAGGGATGGAAAAGCAGATTGGCTTCACATGCCAGAGAAAGCCCAGCTGGGAGTTGTGGACAAAGGAGAAAACTGAGGGTTTGGAGTCAAAACTGACTGAAGCCAGGGCTGCTTCCTCTGCCCTGGTTGCTGCCCTCTCCCTTGGGACTGGCCCTGTGGGCTGAGGTTTCCCAGGTTTGGTGGACAGGTCACAGGGTACTCAGGGGGGGTTAAAAAATCCCTGTTGAATAGGCGCAGCTCCTCTCAGGCAAGAAGCCAAAACCAAACCCATTGCCATCGAGTCAATTCCAACTCATAGCAAACCTATAGGACAGAGTAGAACTGCCCCATAGAGTTTCCAAGGAGCTAGCTGGCGGATTTGAACTGCCGACATTTTAGTTAGCAGTCTGAGCTCCTAACCACTGCGTCAGCAGGATAAGAAACCAGAGTTCTGTAAACTTCCCTCTGCTTGATTTAACCTCTGGAAATGTGAGAGGCTCAGTGAATGGCCCAAGAATGCGCCCTGAGGATTTCTCAGCATTTGTCAGGGAGAGATTTGCTGAGAAGTTTTGCTTAGGATTATCTCTAGAGCAGCAACTACCAAAGGCACTAGGAAGAGGAGTCAGGAGCAGGAGAAAGCCAGGAATGTATGGCCTTTTAAAGGGGCAGTCAGAACCACATGATGGACGTAAGTTAATGTCCCTGGACTGTAGATGTGAAGAATGTTGAAGTGGCAAATGTTCTGTTGCATTTATATTTACCACAATTAAAAGAAAAAAAAAAAAGGAGAAATCAGGGCCGGGATTTAGGAGACTACTTCCCACACCCCCCCAGCTCTAGCCCTCATGTCTCAAAGATCCCATGGGAAATACACCAGCCTTTACCACTACATGTGGCTGGTGTGAGTTAATAAAGGTCAGAATGTTGTAGATCTGTGTTGTTGTTGTTGTTAGCTGCTGTGAGTTGTATCAGTTAGAGTTTATTTGGTTGCCACTCAAACTAGATTAAACTATGAAGCAGATTTATTGACTCACATAACTGAAAAATCCAGTAGTTGGGTGCCCACAAGATAGTTTGTTCTGGAGATTCATGATGTCATCAGGACTCCATTGCTGTGTAGTCAATTCTGACTCATAGTGACCCTATAATACAGAGTCAGACTGCCCCATAGGGCTTCCAAGGCTGTAATCTTTATGGATAAAGATAATGCCTTATCCTTTATGGTGGATTTTATTTTAAAGTCTATTTTGTCAGAGATTAATATTGCTACTCCTGCTCTTTTTAAAATTTTTTTTTTATTGTACTTTAGATGAAGGTTTACAGAACAAATAGTTTCTCACTAA
>NW_004443977.1:9833704-9847773 GCF_000243295.1 Trichechus manatus latirostris
TGATTTCTAGTTGTGAATTTATTTTAGCATTTTGTTCCTGTATTATTTTCTTGAATTCTTCCGTTTTTTGTCTGTGTTTTCCATGAATTTGTCTATTTTTTCCTCATTTTTGTCTGCTTTTTGCTTCAACTCTTGGATAATTCTGTATGTTAGAGATTTGAATTCCCTATCAGTTAGGTCTAGTGCCTTTTCTCCTACTGGAAGGTCATCTGGTGTTTTATTTTGGATGCCTACTGGAACCATCCTGTCCTGTTTTTGTAGATGTTTTGGTATTGTCTGCTGTCTTCAGGGCATTCAGTGGTTATTTTCCTCATTTGTTGATTGTAGATTTATTTGTTTCGTCCAGCTTTTTTGTTTTGTTTGGTTATGTCTGAGCAGGCAGGCTGTGCGTTCTTTGTTGTTTGCTCATCTGTGGGTATGATACTTTTCACCTCCTTCTATAATGGGTGGGGTCAGTCACTCAGGTATGGTACAACAGGGCAGGTCCAGCTGAAGGGGAGTTGCTGGGATGGGTTGTTTGTGGCACGTACCAGGGCTAACAGTTTGGACTGGGAATCAGTGCAGGGCAGGTTCCAGTAGGCTGTGCCTGTGCTGCTTGGGAGTGTGATGTTCAGCACACAGTGCAGGTAGGCAGGAAGGAGGGGGTAGATTGTGATGTGTGGAGCTAAGACGGGTATGGGAAAGATGAGCGAGAGGAGAGAGAAACCAGAACCAAAAACATACACACAAACAAAAAAGAATGCTAAGGGAGCTTGCTATTGGAGTGGAGAGATGAGAGACTAAGAAATGAGGAAAAACAAAAATGGGGGGAAAAAAAAGAACAAGGATAAAAAAAAGAATAAATCGAGAAACTGGAAATGAAGAAAGACAAAAAGGGAATAAGAGAAAGAAGAAAACAGAACAAAGAAACAAAAAAACCCCTAAAAACCAAAAAAAAAAGAAAAAAAAAAACAAGAAAAAAGAAATGCCCCTGGGGATGTCTCTGTGCGTCTGTGCAGAGTAAGGGAGTAGCTTCCAAGCCGTGTGGTACTGCCCAGCTAGAAGGGGTTCCCAAGCTGAGGAAAGAAAAATAAACAAACAAACAAATCAAAACAGAACAAATCAGAGCAAACAAACAAAAAAGCCCTGGGGGCCCCACCAGCATTGTGGCGTCATGGGCCAGGAAGCAGTTTCATAGTCAAGCAGCGTTTCACAGCCTTTCAGGAAGAAGCAAAGATGGCGCACGGTGCCAGATATTTGAGAGAAAGGAGGGGGAGGTGGTGAGAGGTAAGGAAGAAATCTAAAGAAGCAGAAAAAAGCAACACTAGCAGCTAACAAAAGGCACTCAGGGAGCTGGCCAGTGCGGGCGGGTGGAATCCAAGTGACACCGGGGTGAACCTGGTGCTTCCCTGCCAAGAAACTGTGGCTGCAGGAAGCAGAGGGGGCTAAGTGGGATGAAGAAGGGTAGTGGGAGGGAAAGCATATATCACTGGTTACCGGTTCTGTCTCCTGCTGGAAGCTCCGTGAAGGTGCTTTCTCATACCCCCTGTTCGCTAATCTCCGATAGGAGTCCAAGATGGTGGATCCATGCTGTGGTAGCTGATAGGGGACCTCTGCATGTATCTCTCCTCACTCTCTGTTCTCGGTCAGTTTCTTACTCCATTCGGTGCTTGGCTGAGTTCTTTGTCTCTTCATTTGATGCTTAGGGTTTCAGGATTGACATGTGACTCCATTTGACTTAGTTTTTCTGATCTTTGCTGTGGAGGGATGGCATGGTGCTTCTGACTATAGTGCCATGTTGCCCAGAAGTCCATGCCTGCTCTTTTTTGAATGTTGTTTGCTTGATACATTTTTTTCCATCCTTTGTGTTTTAGTTTGTTTGTGTCTTTAAGTCTAAGGTGTGTCTTGAGTAGGCAGCATATAGACGGATTGTGTTTTTTAATCCGTTCTGCCACTCTCTGTCTCTTTATTGGTGCATTTAGTCCATTTACATTTAGCGTAATTATTGATAGGTATGAGTTTAGTGCTGTCATTTTGATGTCTTTTTTGTGTGTTGCTGACAGTTTCTTTGTTCCATTTAATATTCTGTGCTAAGTCATTTTTCTTTATGTATTTTCTTTTCATCTTTTTCATTGTTGTTGATTTTGTATTTGCTGAGTCTTTGTTTTTCTTGTTTTTTATTCTGATGTGTAGGATTGTTAGTTTCCTTTGTGGTTACCTTAATCCAAGGCTGTAATCTTTACGGAAGCAGACTGTCACATCTTTCTCCCTCGGAGTGGCTGGGGGTTCGAACCACTGACCTTACAGTTAGCAGCTGAGTGATTTAACCACTGCACAACCAGGGGCTTATAGTTTTGTTTTTCTGCAGTTCTGTTGGCTCTGCTGTCTTGCAGATGTCCTTTGTGGCACCAAGACAGCTGCCAGCAGCTGCACTCTGAGACCACATTGGTCTACATCTCTTTCCCCTAGCCCTGGGCAAACATCTTGGGCTTTCCTGTGATTATGTCAGCTTGGGTCATGTCTCTACTTCAAACCCATTCACTGTGCTTGGGGGACTGTCATGTCTGACTGGCTTAACCCCAGGGTAATTGCCCACCTACGCAATGCAAATGGTTTGTGTTCAGCCGCTAACCTAAAGTTTAGTGGTTTGAACCCACCCAGTGGTACCGCAGAAGAAAAGCCAGTCTACTTCTGTTAAGACTGTAGCCAAGAAATCCTATGGAGCATTTCTACTCTGTAACACGTGGGGTCACCATGAGTTGGAATTGACTAGATGGCAAGTAACAACAATAGCAAACCGATCATAGTGACCAGGGAGAATAAGCCTACTCTAATTAGCTTAGACACATAGAGACTCATCCCTAAAGTTGGGGTTGGGGTTCCTCCCACTCAAACCATGTGGCTACCTCACAAGGGGAAGGAGTGGAATGGATGTAAGGGAAGCTGACCACAATACCCGCTGAACCCTCAGTTGTTAAAAAACGGCATTATTACATGTAAAAATAAAAGCAGCTTAGAGAAGGATTGTAGGACTTAAGGATGGTAAGGAAAATGGGACTTGAGACATGTAAAATTTGCACTACTATGTAAATGCCAGTTCCTTTCTCTTTCCTAAGTAAAATAATTTTAAGAGAGCTGGAAAAAAGAAATGTGAACATATGGTAAATTTATATGTAAATTTGAATTTTTATGTTTCAAACATGTCGACTCTGGGAATAAGATAAGCCATCCTTTGTGTAGCTCTTATTGTGGACTGCCTGGGTTAGTGGCCCTTCCTCTGCCCCCCTAATGCTGGGCTGTGAAGCTCCTGAGGGCCTATATCCTTCCCACCTCTGTTCCCCCAACACCAGGCACAGTCCTGGGCACAGGGGAGGTTCTCAGTAATGTTTAATAAATGAATAAATGCCACATACCAGCCAAAGGTCTGTGAATGATACTGAGCAGTGGATATACCTGGTTGCAACCTTTTGTGTCAGACTCCTGACTCCCTGATCTGAGTTATTTTATATCACATAGTATGAAGAAGAGATGGAGATGGGCAGATTGCTCAAGCATGGCCCTCCAGTTCTCTGCTTTTCAGGTTCAGAAACTAAATTTTGTTAGTGTATTCAGCATGGGCAGACTACTGGGGACTGACCAACATTGGTCAAACCCACAAAAATCCATGTGTGGACTAGAGTCCCCTGTGTTTATTTACTGAAGAGATCAAACCTCCATCCTACAGGAACCTCTTGTCCTAGTTATTTTTTGCTGCATAACAAACTCTCCCAAAAGGTAGTGTCTTAAAAAACAAACATTTTATTATGCTTATGGTTTTGTGGGTCAGGAATTTGCAGGAATGGCTTACTCTGCTTCATAGTGGACTTTAACTGGCATGACTCAAATGACTTATGATAGCTGGTGTCATGGATTGAATTGTGTGCCCCCAAAATACCTGTCAACTTGGCTAGGTCACGATTCCCAGTCTTGTATGATTGTCTACCATTTTATCATCTGATGTAATTTCCTTATGTGTTGTAAATGCTATCAGTATGATGTGATAAGATGAATTAGCGGTAGTTATGTTGATGAGGTCTACAAGATTAGATAGTGTCTTAAGCCAGTCTCTTTTGAGATATAAAAGAGAGAAGTGAGCGGAGAGACATGGGGACCTCGTACCACCAAGAAAGCAGCACAGGGAGCAGAACGCGTCCTTTGGACCAGAGTTTCCTGTGCTGAGATGCTCCCAGACCAAGGGAAAACTGATGACAAGGACCTTCCTCTGGAGCCGACATAGAGAAGCCTTCCCCTGGAGCTGGTGCCCTGAATTTGGACCTGTAGCCTACTAGACTGTGAGAGAATAGATTCCTCTTTGTTAAAGCCGTCCACTTGTAGTATTTCTGTTATAGCAGCACTAGATGACTAAGACAGTTGGGATAACCCAAGTGGAGACTTGGTTCTGGCTTTTGGTTGGCTTTCTGTATGTCACTGCTGCTAGGGCTGGAATGTCCAAGATGGCTTCTTCAGTTGCATGTTTGGTGCCTAGGCTGGTTTGAATGGGACAGCTGGGTATCTCCCTCTCTCTCCAGTGGCTATTGTGGGCTTCCTCATAGCATGGCAGTCTCAAGATAATCAGACTTCTTACATGGTGCTGGCTTCCCCCAGAGTGAATATTCCAAGAGACAGAGGTAGAAGTTGTCAGTTTCTCAATGCCTAGGCCTGGTAACTGGTACAGCATCATTCCCACTGTATTCCATGGTCAAAACAGTCACAGAGTCCACCCACATTCTAGAGGTGATGACATAGACCCTCATCTCTTGATGCAAGGGTTTGCCAAAGAATTTGTGGCCATCTGTGATCTACTACATCCTCTTCTAGGATCCAGGTCCCTAGGGAGAAAATTAGTAACTACATTAGAGGACTGCTTGGTGTGCAAGGACCCAAAACTAAAGGAGTAGAATTGTATGGAAGGAAATTTCACCTAAGTCTTAGAGAAACCTGGTTGGATGCAGTTCTTTGGTGCCTGTCCATTAGATTAGGTATCTCTCTCCCTTGGGCAGTGAGTGATAAATCCTGCCAAATTCTTGCTTTGGGTTCTCTTCTGGATTTTGTAAAGACCATTCCCATTCTGTTAGCACATTCTTTCCTCAGTTTGGTTAATACCATTAATTAGATGGGATTTCTTCCCCAGCACTCATCTTACCACTAAGCCTTCCAGAGATTTGCCTCCAGTTACCTTGACTAAGCTTGAATGTTTTTCAGTCTCATTTGGCAGGCATTTGTGTACACAGTGTCTGTTACATAGGGCTATGGCAGGACTTGGTCTACTGACTTTAAGCTGCGGGGATGGGAAATTTGACTCTATTAATTGAGGTCAGAAAAATGTGTGTATCATATTAACTCAGCAATTGAACTGCCAGAATTTATCGTCCAGATAAGCTAGTGTGGTCAAAGAGATATTAAAAAATATTCAAGGTAGTGTTATTTATGGTTGGGAAAGATTGTTGTTGTTGTTGTTGTTAGGTGCTGTCAAGTTGGTTTTGACTCGTAGCGACTTATGTAACAGAGTAGAACCGCCCCATAGGGTTTTCTAGGCTGTAATCTTTACGGGAGCAGATCACCAGGTCTTTCTCCTGCGGAGCTACTGGGTGGGTTTGAACTACCAATTTTTGGGTTAACAGCCTAGTGCTTAACCATTGCCACCAGGGCTCCTTTGGGAAAGATTAAAATGACTTAAATGTCCTACATAAGGGGACTAATTAAATAAATTTTGGTACATTCATACAATAGGATTTTATGTTGTTGCTGTTGTCAGTTGCTGTCAAGTCAATTCCGACTCATGACAACCCATGTGTGCAGAGTAGAACCGCTCCATACGGTTTTCAAGGCCATGACCTTTCTGAAGCATATCACCAGGCCTTACTCCCGAGACACATCTGGGTGGGTTTAAATGACCAACCTTTTGGTTAGTAGTCCAGCACTTAACGGACAAATCTGTACGTACTAATATGAATTGATGGCTGAGCTATGGGAAAAAAGAAAGGTGCAAAACGATATAATGGACCATCATTTGTAGAAAAAGGAAAAGTGTGGGGTATATGTGCATATATATGTTTGCATATGCGTAAAATATCTCTGGAAGGGCACACAAGAAGCTGGTAACAATGATTGCCTCTGTGTAGTGGTCTTGAAGTCTGGAGGTAAGCGTTAGAAGATTGACTTTTCATTGCATACTCTTTTGTACTGTACGAATTTTAAGAGTGTGCATGTATTTATTACCTTTTATAATTTTTAAAAAACATTAGCAAATGCACTGAGAGCAGGAGAGGAAAGAATGGTTGACCAAATGCCTCCTTGTCCAACATCACATTTGCGGGTATTTGACACTCCTCCTTATCTTGTACTCCTGTTTGGCTCAGGGTCCTTACTTTTGATGTCTACCTCTGCATCTACAACCTCTTTTCAGCTCTGCATCCATTGCTGACCATCCACTCCTTGTTCTTGGAATCCTCTCTTTGTTCTACTCCAGCCCAACTGGCTTGTAAACAGAGTTGTGCTTGGCTTACTGGGAGTTGCTTCTGGATGTGTGTGTGTATGGTGGTTGTAAAAACGGTGTGGCTGGGGTATCTGACCTCCTCTAATTTCACAAAGGGGAAGGAGAATCAAGATCAACAGCCCAAGGCTGATTCTTATGAGGCAGAGGTCAGACATGCTTCCACCCTCCAGCCTTTTTACCAATTCTGACACCAATCGTCCCTGCCACGGCACTCTGTACTACTCTGCTGGGTTTGATAATTCGTTGCAGTGGCCACACAGAACTCACAGACCATACTCACAATTATGGGGTTTATTAGGGAAGTAACAGGTTACAGTTCAGGTTCAGGAACTCAGGTTACAGTTCTTCGATCAAGATGGCCTCTTCTCGGCTGTGTCCGTGGGCAGGTCTCTCTCTGGCCCTCGGGCCCCTCGGCCTCTGCCCTGCTGGGGCAAGTGTTACAAAGCTTTTTTAGCTCTGCCAGTAAGCGTCTGGAGGTACCCCACTCTGCTAGTAAGCCTTGGCCCGAAGTTGCTCAGCTCTAGCTCCTTGGGTCAGCAAACCTAGCTCCACCAACTGCCCAGAGACACCCTACTCTGCCAGCAAGCCTCCTGCCTGGAGGCACTCAACTTTCTTACTCTGTGGGCTGGAGCTGGAAAGCCTACCATGCTGTCTCCTGCCTGTCTCCTGCCTATTCTAGGATGGGGCTGCTGAGATACACCAGCTTCTGCAGCCCTTTGGGCCAGCAGCCTATGGTCTGTCGCTGTCTTCCACATTACAGCTCCTGTCTCCCTCTCTCTGTGTCTTGCTTTAAGCCTAGCTGGATGGCAAAACTGACCAAGCCTCTCGTTAGGGTTTCGTACACCTTATGTGCATAGTCCCATCCAGTCATTTGGTGGGAGTTACAAAGACTATGGCTAGAAGGGCCATACTAAGTAATTCATGGCACTGCAGCAGTGGTGGTGGTGGTGTGCTCGGGGAGGGGAGAATGGCGCTCCTGGCTTCCTGCAGGTCTCTCTGAGGGCATCTCAGGCAATACTTTTCCTTGAATCACTCTTAAATCATTTCATCATTTCTCTAGATTGCAGAATCAGAGGGAAATTCTTAGTGTTCAGTTATCTGGTACATATCCTTGTCATTTATGACAGTTCTGCCCTCCTGCTTAAAATCAGAACTTTTTCTAATTGTTAAAGTAATGGCTGTACATGTGCACAAAAATGTTTTTTGCAGCTTTGCTCGTAAAAGCAAAAATTCAGAAACATTAAATGTCCATCGATAGGATAAATAAATTGTAATATATTCATACAACAGAACACTATACAACAGTTAAAATGAATGCACAAGACTTTTATGTATTAATATGAAGTACAGAATGATATGTTCAGTAGAATACCATTTCTGTAAATTAAGAAAACACACAAAAATGGGTACATATATATGTAGTGGAGTCCCTGGGTGGCACAAATGGTTACGCGCTCAACTATTAACCGAGAGGTTGGCAGTTCAAATCCACCCAGAGGCACCTCAGAAGAAAGCCCTGGTGATCTACTTCCGAAAGATCACAGCCATTGAAAACCTTATGGAACACAGTTCTACTCTGAAATGCGTAGGGTTGCCATGAGTCGGAATCGATTCCACAGCAACTGTTTTGTTTTTTTTTTAAATATATGAAATAAAATGATATAAGCATTTGACAGGAGGATGCACTTCAAATTCAGGATAGGGATTGCTCTGGGGAAAGTGGGCAAAGGCACTAGGGAAAGATAAGAAGGGGACTTGGTATCTGAACTATTTTCATTTAATAAAAAAAGATTTGCAGCAAATATGACAAATATTAACATTTCTTAATTCTGGAGGGTGGGTGTGTGGGTGTTTGTGATGTTATTTTCTATAGGAAAATATTCATAATAAGAAATACAAGTAGTCTTGCTCATCATGAGTCCAACTGGCTTGCTCTGATCTTGCAGGAGATCGTTCAAGGCAAGGTGTGGAGCAAGGGGAACCTGGGAATGCTGTTAATTACTTAGCACCTCCTGTCACTTGGAAATGTGAATTCCACTTGTGTGAGTGGTTTGGGACTGAACTCCTGACGACACTTTGACAGTACTGGGACTTAGCTATCCCAGCTGGACTCCTCTTCACCTCTGACCCTCAGTGGGCCTTCTTTCTGACATCTGTCAGCATAGGCAAAAGAGTGGCCTGTGTGGGAAGTTACACATCTCCTTCTGTTCATCCAACTGGTGGCTGACAACTTTTAGGGGCAAGTTTGTTGACCCTGACAAAATAGTATCAGGTGTGTGAGACTGATTTTGTTTGTTGTTATAATGCTCTGTTGCTGTGCCAAGAGCCTCCCTAAAGAGCCTGCTATCGGTAAACTAAACAGGAGAAAGAAGAGCTCTAGTGGCACAGTGGTTAAGTGCTCGCTTGCTAACCAAAAGGTCAGCAGTTCAAACCCACCAGCTGCTGCTTGGGGGAAAGATGTGGCATCTGATTCTGTAAAGATTTACAGTCTTGGAAACCCTGTGGCTCAATTCTACTCTGTCCTGTAAGGTCGCTAAGAGTCGGAATCGACTCAATGGCAATGGGAAGTAGGAGAAAGAACATCAAAATGTAGTATCAGTTTTTTTGGAGAGGAGGAATTCCCATGATTTTAATGTTAAGTTTGTTGCGACAGGTTTATGAGATGGAATCATATACTGTAGAATTCACCCTTTTAATAGTCAGATAGCTTTCAGTATATTCAGAATTGTGCAACCATCACCATAATCAATTTTAGAATATTTCATCACTCCCAGAAGAAACTGTTATGGATTGAATTGTGTGTCCCGAAAATGTGTGTCAGCTTGGCTAGGCCATGATTCCCAGTATTGTGTGGTTGTCCTCCATTTTGTGGTCTTATATAATTACCTATGTGTTGTAAATCCTAACCTCTATGATGAGGCAGGATTAGAGGCAGTTGCGTTAATGAGGCAGGACACAATCTACAGGGTTAGATTGTATCTGGAGTCAATCTCTTTTGAGATATAAAAGAGAGAAGCAAGCAGAGAGGGGAAGGACCTCATATCACCAAGAAAGAAACTCTAGGAGTGAAGCACGTCCTTTGGACTGGGGGTCCCTGTGCTGAGAAGCTCCCAGACCAGGGAAAGATTGATGACAAGGACCTTCCCCCAGAACCAATGTAGAGAGAAAGCCTTCCCCAGGAGCTGTCTCCCTGAATTTGAACTTCTAGCCTCCTAAACTGTGAGTGAATAAACTTCTGTTTGTTAAAGCCATCCACTTGTGGTATTTCTCTTATAGCAGCACTAGATAACTAAAACAGAAACCATGTACTTTTCAGCAGTCACCACCACCCTTCCCTCACTCCCCAGTCTCCCTCAGTCCCTGGCAGCCACTAATCTACTTTCTGTCTCTGTGGATATACCTGTATATTTTTAGTGTAGTCACAAAAGTTGCAACCATCACTGCTATCTAATTCCAGAACATTTTCATCACCCCACTCAGAGCTGAGCTTCTTAATTTGTTTGGGTTCCCAACCCTTTGAAAATCTGAAAGCTATGTCACTTTTCTCCAGCAAAACAAACAAAAAAAAAAAGTGAGTTTATGCACAACTTGTTGTATACAGTTTCAGTTCCCCCAGCCTATCTGCACACCCTAGATTATGACCCCTTGTCTTGGAGGTAAGTTCATGTAGTCTTGGCACTGTACTTACAATTTGGGTAACAGTCACCAGAGGTTGCCTTGGGTTGTCAACCCTTTCGATAAGGGTTAGCCACAGTGCAACTTTGTAGTACGATTCCCTTGTTTATCTGAGGAGTAAATATCAAGCTCACATATACAAGATAAGGCAAGGCCCAGGCCTGACTGATTTACCTGGTAAGGATACAATAAGCCATTTTTACATCAGATAGCTTATTACGTAGACAACGACAACACAAAAAAGGCTAAGCCAAGGCATCAGCTCCCCAGAATCCTTGTCCCACACACGAAAACGGAGACACTGAACCAAAAGGGGTCAGTGACTGCAATGCAAGTGGCTGAGGAGCTCCTTCTAGGCTGCAGCCAGTTTTATATTCTGCCGCTCTCTTCTGAGGGAGTAGGCAGAAAGCACATTCCTTATCAGAATGGAGGAGGTGATGAAGCTGTCTCATGACGGTTTCCGAGGGGAGCTACAGAGGTGAGTGGGAGGTGGCTTCGTAGCAACTCTTACAGACCTCCCATTCTTTCTTGTTCTGGGAAGATCACAGGATGTTCTGCCAAGACTCATAAGCTGCAGTTCAAGCCTTTGCTTGGAAGGATTCATAGAAGGTCACTAGCCTACCAGGGTCTAGCCGTTCCTCTACAACCCCACCCCTGACCTTTCACTTATCCAGCTAAAAAGTCTCAGGAGCATAGACCATCCTGTCAGATACTCTAATTAATTGTACCGATTGGGGCTGTATTAAATCCTTTCGTCTTGTCAACATCAGATGAGAGTGACCACAGCTATGATTCCTAGTCAGTTGATCAGACCTCCTTGTAGGATAGACAGCAGCCAGGCACCCCATCTGGAGCCAGGCCAATGAAATATGTCATTAGTCCAGGTGCAAAAAGAGGTGTTGGCAACCACACATACCCTGCCTTGATAGGCCTGCAGGAAGTCCAGGGCGATACGATTGTTTATTACCACTTATGCTGAAGAACTTAGAACAATCTTTGAAAAACATACAAAACTGGCCAAAAATAACAGGGTGAGACCAAGAAGATCAGATCAGTGTCCAGAAAGTTAATCTTGTTCTGTCATCCTTAAAGGAGGCAGAGCTGTTCTGAAGTCCATGGCTGCTGGGAGGTTTCTAAGGCTTGTTAGATTCAGATTCTTCATTGACCAGTGATTAAATTGAGAATGATGGTGGCAGTTTGGGTTAAACAGGCCAGATACCCTGATCCCTTCCTCCACCCCTGACCTCCTGGGGTTGACCCCTGGTGTCCCAAAGTGGAGTTATTGCTCACCTTTCACAGCCAAGTGGTCAGTATAACCAGTCCTGTTATGGATTGAATTGTGTCCCCCAAAAATATGTGTTAAAAATCCTAACTCCTATACCTGGGGATATAATCCCATTTGGGAATAGGGTTTTCTTTGTTATGTTAATGAGCCCATATCAATGTAGGATGTATCTTATTTATTTATTTTTATTGTGCTTTAAGTGAAAGTTTACAATTCAAGTTAGTTTCTCATACAAAAATTTATACACACATTGTTATGTGACCCTAGTTGCTCTCCCTATACTGTGACAGCACATTCCTGCTTTCCACCCCGGATTTCCTGTGTCCATTCAACCAGCTCTCTGCCTTCTCATCTCGCCTCCGGACAGGAGCTGCCCATTTAGTCTCATGTATCTACTTCAGCTGAGAAGCACACTCTTTACGAGTATCATTTTATGTCCCATAGTCCGGTCTAATCTTTGTCTGAAGAGTTAGCCTCAGGAATGGTTTTAATTTTGGGCTAACAGAGAGTCCAGGGGCCATGACTTCCGGGGTCCCTCCAGTCACAAGGAGACCTTTTTAACTTCCTATCTTAGTTTGCTAGTGCTGCCGTAACAGAGATATCACAAGTGGGTGCCTTTATTATTATCATTTTTATTATTTATTGTGCTTTAGGTGAAAGTTTACAGCTCAAGTTAGTTTCTCATACAAAAATTTATACACTCATTGTTATGTGACCCTAGTTGCTATCCCTATAATGTGACCACACATTCTTCTTTTCTACCCCAGATTTCCCCTGTCCATTCAACCAGCTCCTATCCCTTTCTGCCTTCTCATCTCACCTCCAGACAGAAACTGCCCATTTCGTTTCGTGTATCTCACAAGTAGGTGACTTTAAAGAACGGAAATTTATTTTTTTCACAGTTATGGAGGCTAAAAGTCCAAATCAGGGTCTTAGCTGTGTTGAGTCCTTCTGTGGGCCTCTCTTCTAGTTCCTGGTGACTGCCTTGCATTCCTTGGAATCTTCCGCATTCCGTTTCTTGTAGATGATCCTCACATGGTGTCTGTCTTCTCCCTGTGTGTGTGTCTCTGTGTCTGCTCTGCTCTTTTTATAAGATACTGCCTAGAAATGAGTAGGTTTACGACCCAAGGTACTCTGCTGTGACCTCATTAACATACCGAAAGAAAACCCCTGTTTCTAAACAGGGTCATATTTATAGGTATAGGGGTTAGGACTTCAATACATGTTTTGGGGGGACTCAATTCAATCCATCACATTTGCCAACCTGCAAGACATCATTATACAGTGAAAACTTTGAACATCAGAGAAATTTTTCTAACACTTTATGGGCATTCACAATTAAACATGTAACACTGTCAATGCCGAGTGCATGTTTATACAACAGTACCTTCAAGAACTCAGCTCACAGGCCTTTCACTCATAGAATCACTGCCATTTTTTCTTCTCTTTGCTGTAAGTTCTTGCCCCACTCTCTATTAGGGACTTTTTTATTTTTTATTTTTTTTTACAGAAACACAGACCAATAATTTTTTTTTTAATAATATTATACTGTATTTTTGGTGAAAGTTTACACAGCAGTTTAGTTTCCCATTCAGCAATTTCTGTGCACGTTGTTCAGTGACATTGGTTACATTCTTCACAATGCATGAACATTCTCATTATTTCCATTCTGGTGGTTCCATATCTATTAATTTAGTTTCCCTGCCCCCTTGCATTCTCATCTTTGTTTTAAGGAATTGTTGACTGTTTGGTCTCATATAGGTGATTTTTTAAAGGAGCACAGTACTTACGGGTAATATTCTTTTTTTTTTTTTGAGCCAATTTGTTATTGAGCTACAAGATGACCTCAGGGGTTACTTTTGGCTCAAGATTTGAAGAATATCTCAGGGCAATAGTCTTGGGGAGTTCTTCATTCTCAACCAGTAGGTTTGGTTTTTTTTTTTGTTTGTTTGTTTTTATTTTTTAGGAATTTGAGTTTCTGTTCCACATTCAGACTAAAGAGTTTTAACATAAACTCTTCGGGAGTTACCGGGTAACTAACTGGAAGCTTAAGGAATCCAGGAGAGAGAGAGGAGGGCAGCCAGAGGGAGCAACTCCCACCAGTAAGCACTGCTTTGCACTTACTTTCAGCTTTAAATGGCTGTTCACTCCGCCTCAAAATGCACTTTTAACAACTGAAGGCACCAATCAAGCGAGTGGCTGGTTTTGATCCTACTTCTAGCCTCTTGACCTCTGTTATGGATTGAATTGTATCCTCCAAAAACGTGTTGTAAATCATAACCCCTGTATCTGTGGTTATAATCCCATTTGGGAATAGGTTTTCTTTCTTAATGAGACAAGATTAGTGTAGGTTGTGTCTTCAGTCAGTCTCTTTTGAGATATAAAAGAGATTAAACAAGCAAGCCAGCAAGCAGAGAGGAGAAGATAGATGCCAAGCCACGTGGAGACCTCCAAAGAACCAGGAAACAGAAGCTGAAGACACAAGGACCTTCCCTCAGAACTGACAAAGAAAGCCTTCCCCTAGAGCCTGCACCCTAAATTCAGACTTCGAGCCTTCTAAACTGTGAGAAAATAAATCTCTGTTTGTTAAAGCCA
>NW_004443977.1:9848219-9852397 GCF_000243295.1 Trichechus manatus latirostris
TAAGTAGAATAAAAATACCTTCTTGTAAAAACTTCAAACAATACAGGCAAAGCAAACATTTCCTTCATAGCTGTCCATTCCTTGCCCCATCTAATGTCCACCCCAGAGGGAGCCACTGGGCTAGTTCCCTGTGTATCCTTTCCCCCTCTCCTCATGTGTGCGCACACTCCCTCATTCTTTTTTTATTGTCTACAGCTTGTTATTTTCACTTGATTCATCAGCAACTGATAAATATTGGAGTGTCTAGAATGTACCTAGTAGTGTATCAAGTGACAAGGGAGGTAATAAAGAAGTATGACATGGTTCCTGCCCTCAAGGAATTTTCAATCTAGTTGAAGAGTCAAGACATACCTGTAAAATAACTAGAGAACATTTAGGAGCATATGCCATCAAATACTCAACTTTGTGGCACGCACACTAAGATGTAAACTCAGTTTAAGGATAGGCCTTGTCTCTGCTACTCCCTGTCATATCCCTAGCACCTGCAAGAGTGTAGGAGGAAAAGAGTTGGAGCTGAGTAATTAGTTGAATGTGGAATGAGTTAATCATTTACACATACTCTTCCCCTTTGGGGTCTCACCCTCCATTCATCCTGAAGATGATCCCTGGCAGACTGTGTTCTGCAAAGTGGCACTTACACAGGACCCATCAGAGAAACTTAGGGCTCTCTAACCAGCTCAGGTTATGACCTGATGGTAGGCTCACAGACACAGCACATATCTCTCAGCAAGTATTCTAATGTCTTGCTAAAATAACTTCTTACATAAGTGTTGTTGTTAGCTGCCCTTGAGCTGGCCCCAAACTCATGGTGACCCCCCATGCACAACGGAACCGGACTGTTGTGATCCATAGGGTTTACACTGACTGATTTTTCAGAAGTAGATCACCAGACCTTTCGTCCTAGTATGTCATAGTCTGGAAGCTCTGCTGAAACCTGTTCAGCATCACAGCAACATGCAAGCCTCCACTGACAGACAGGTGGTGACTGAGCTTGAGGTACATTTTGTGGGGGAATTGAACCCAGGTCTCCCACACAGAGGGCAAGAATTCTACGACTGAACCACCACTGCCCTCTCTTACCTAAGTAGATCCTGATTAAATTCCACCAAGTAAACTAACTGGAGAAGAGGAGTATGAAGGAAGAGATCAGGCCTTTAGCCTAGGCAAAAGGGGAAGTGTTCCAGAAACTTCCAAACTGACAGCCAGGAAATGGTAGAGACTTTGGATTCCAGGAAAGAAGCTGGTGCCCTGGTAGTAGTTAACTTGTGTAGTCTTTTAAAACATAACATTTTCTTTCTGATTTTAAGTTAATAGTAGAAAATTTGGAAAACAAATCATAGTATGTCTTAGTTATCTAGTCCTGCTATAACGGAAATACCACAAGTGGATGCCTTTAACAAAGAGAAATTTATTCTCTCACAGTCTAGGAGGCTAGAAGTCCAAATTCAGGGTGCCAGCTCCAGGGGAAGGCTTTCTTTCTCTGTCGGCTCTGGGGGAAGGGCCTTGTCATCAGTCTTCCCCAGTTGAGGAGCTTCTCAGTGTAGGGCCCCCGGGTCCAAAGGATGTGCTATTCTCCTGGCTGTTGTTTCTTGGTGGCATTAGGTCCCTACATCTCTCTGCACACTTCTCTCTTTTATATCTCAAAAGAGACTGACTTAAGACACAACGTAATCTTGTAGATTGAGTCCTCCCTCATTAACATAACTGCCTCTAATCCTGCCTCATTAACATCATAGAGTTGGATTTACAACACATAGAAAAATCATATCAGATGACAAAATGGTGGACAATCACACAATACTAGGAACCATGGCCTAGCCAAGTTGACACACATTTTAGGGGTTCATAATTCATAACATTCTATCCTTTGGCCCCCCAAAATTCATGCCCTTGCCACATGTAAAACATATTCAGCACATGATATCGTAGCAAAAGTCTTAAATCAATTCCAAGTCTAAAATCCAAAAATTCTTCTTCATCTGTGAAATCTACAAGTTATCTTTTCCAAAGTACAATGGTGGAACAGGCACAAGGTAGACAATTCCATTACAAATGGAAGAAATAGGAGGGAAAGAAGGGATAACAGGCACCAAGCAAGTCAGCAGAACACATTACATTAGCCCTCAAGGCTTGAAAATAATCCTCTGTTCTCTGAGACCATTTACACAATGGCTCTTCCCTCCAGACTCTAGGTATTGGCCATACTTTCCGGATTCTGATTGGAGGCCTCTCTGTCCTGGGCTTCAGCTCTGCCTTCCAGGCCCACTGGGACAGCAACTCTGTTCCCTTGGCTTTAGGCGGCCCCATTCTCCTAGTTCATCTGAGTGGCGACTCCACCCTTTGAGACCCCAGAGGTCTTGGCCCTACCCTTTGAGACTGAGGCAGCTCTGTTTCCTGTGTTCCTTGTCTCTTCAGCTTCTGCTTTCTGGTTCATTGGCCTCTCGGCACCTCAGGCCTCACTGCCCACGTCTGCCGTGCTCAGACAAGTGTTCCCAGGCTCTTTAGCTCCACCGATAAGTGTCTGGAGGCACCCAACTCCTCCAGAAAGCCTCCTGCACGAAGGCATTCAGCTCTCTTGCTCCATGGGTCAGCTCCAGTGTCATCTCACACTGGTCTCCTGGTTCTGCTGCTGCTATTTTTGTGCTGCTTCTTGTCATCCGTGCCATCTCCAGTGTAACAGCTCTCCTCACTTCCTTCTGAATCCTCACCAAAATTGTCTTTGATGTCCATAATTCCACCAACAGTCTCTTCAAGGCAATCTAGGCTTTTACTATTAGGCACTTTAAAACTCTTCCAGCCTCTGTCCATTCACAGTTTCAAAACTGCTTCCACATTTTATGTATCTATTAGAGCAGCACCTCACTCTTCTGACACCTAATTCTTAGTTATCTAGTGCTGCTATAACAGAAATACCACAAGTGGATGGCTTCAACAAATACAAGTTTATTTTCTCACAGTCTAGTAGTAAGATTGTGGTAATGTTAAAAAAAAAAAAAAATAGCTGCCACCTCAATAACAAAAAGACAAATAATCCAATTAAAAAATGGCAAAGGAGATGAACAGACACTTCACCAAAGAAGACATTCAGGCAGCTAACCGACACACGGGGAAATGCTTGCAATCATTAACCATTAGAGAAATGCAAATCAAAACTACAATGAGATACCGTCTCACCCTGACATTACTGGCACTAATCAAAAAAACAGAAAATAACAAACGTTGGAGAGGTTGTGGTGAGATTGGAACTCTTATGCACTGCTAGTGGGAATGGAAAATGGTACAGCCATTGTGGAAAATGATGTGGCACCTCCTTAAAATGCCGGAAATAGAAATACTATACGATCCAGCAGTCCCACTGCTAGGAATATATCCTAGAGAAATAAGAGCCCTCACACGAATAAACATATGGACACCCATGTTCATTGTAGCATTATTCACAACAGCAAAAAGTTGGAAACAACCTAAGTGCCCATCAGCAGATGAATGGATAAACAAATTATGGTACATGCACACAATGGAATACTATGAAACAATAAAGAACAATGATGTGGATGAATCTGGAGGGCACTATGCTGAGTGAAATAAGTCAATCACAAAAGGACAAATATTGCATAAGACCAGTATTATAAAAACCCAAGATAAGGTTTACACAAAGAAAAAAAAATCTTTGATGGTTAGGAGGGAGAGGATGGGTGAGGAGGGGAAATCACTAACTAGATAGTAGATAAGTGTTAACTTTGGTAAAGGGGAAGACAACACACAGTATAGGGGAAGTCAGCACAATTTGACTAAGGCAAAGCCATAGAAGCTTCCTAGACACATCCAAACACACTGAGAGACCGAGTTACTGGGGCTGAGTGCTGGGAACCATTGTCTCGGGGGACATCTAGGTCAATTGGCATAACATAGTTCATAAAGAATATGTTCTGCATCCTACTTTGATGAGTAGCATCTGGCATCTTAAAAGCTTGCGAGCAGCCATCTGAGATACATCTATTGGTTCCATCCTGTCCAGAGCAAAGGAGAATGAAGAAAACCAAAGACACAAGGGAAAGATTAATTCAGAGGACTAAAGGACCACATGAACCACAGCCTCCACCAGCCTGAGCCCAGAAGAACTAGATGGTGTCCGACTGCCACCACCTACCACTCTGACAGGGACCACAATAGAGAGTTCT
>NW_004443977.1:9852827-9860736 GCF_000243295.1 Trichechus manatus latirostris
AAAAAAAAAAAAAAGACAAAACAATTCTAAAAGTGTAAACACCTTAAAACAGAGCTTCAGAAGTATATGAAACTTTCCCAAGGAGGAGTGTGTGCTTTAGTAAGAGAAAAATGTTGTGTATATATTAATGAAACCCAAACTGAAATGTATTAATATATAATAGTGGCTAGAGCACATGCTAGAAACACAGCTAATACTGCCTTGCCCCTCCCTAATACTTATTAGGATTTGTTTTCCTGGCTAGGAACTTTAGGTTTGTGGGTCAGACAAGTCTTTCAAACTATTGGCTTATGTATCCTCCTAATGCGAATAATATATATCCTTTTCAGATTGTTGTTTGGTGACTGGGGTCTTAAAAGTTTGAGAGTAGCCATCTAAAAATAGCAAATGGTCTCCTTCCAACTAGAACAACAACAAAAAGAAGCATTCAAAGAACCAATAGAGATAGTGTATATATCACAACAAGTACCTATAATTACTGAGGTACTACTAGATGATACTACTAGATTACTAGATGGTGCCCAGCCAACACTTAGTTGATACAGAGATTCTAATTGAATCATGATCAAAAGGAGGGAAATTGTTAAATAAAATTATAAGTTTTGCTTTATGAAAACAGAGTTCTCTTGCCCATAACACTAAATGTCATCTTATTAAATGTTAGAAACCTGTGTGCTGTATAATCATATAAATATATATATGTATGTCTGTATATATAATTTTAACAGCTTATAGTTATGCCTGAAACTGTAACTAACCTTCTGAAGCAGCTTGTCTTGTTTCACATAATTATATTTAGATTAGATGATCAGGCTCACTGAAGAATTTGTAACTTATTCTTTCAGAAAATAGTTAAAGATTAATGAACATGTCCTATTTGTAAGACTTCAGAGGTCTTACAATCATGACTCACTGATACTGTGTCTCAGCAAGATTTCTATTTTTTCTAGTCTTTATAATGTTTGAGCACATCCTGCTGTCTTATAAGATTTATATATTCTGACACAATTGCCAACTAATCAAAAATTTTTTGTTCAAAGTTCCTGGTGAAATTATGTATTAGGACCCTCAAATCTTAATTAATTGGAGCACCAGTTTACTCGGTAGTGACATGCTGCGCAACTTTAAAGTTATCTATTAAACCTGCATAGCAATGTGTTAGTGGTATTCTGAGTTGTTTATTTTTGACAACTCCTTTTAGCTCAATCCACCTGGTTGCTGCAGCTAAGGTTTGGAACTATTTATTCCTTAGGATCTAGAGTGCTTACTGTGAGCCAGTTTAAGAGCCCTGGCTTTGGGGCTAGGCATTCCCCGGTTCAAATCCAGGCTTGTGATTTGTCTACTGTGCCAGGTGCCATTAAGAGCAAATTTCTGTACTTCAGTTTCCCTATCTGTTGTTCATAATAATTATTATTGTTTCTTTTTCTTCCCTTATTGCACTGACTGGAATCTCTAGTACAATGTTTAATAGAAGTGGTGAGGATGAACATCCTTGCCTCATTCCTTATGTTAGAGAGAAAGCATAAATTCTTTTACCATTGAGTGTGATGTTCACAGTGGGCTTTTTTTGTAGATGTCCCTTATCAGGTTGAGGGAATTCCTTTCTATTCCTAGTTTTTCCAAGAGCTTTTGGCAGGAATATGTGTTGAATTTTGTCAGGTGCTTTTTCTGTGCCTATTGGGTTAATCATATAGTTTTGCTTTTTAATGTTGTAATATGGTGAATTACATTGTTTCATTCTTTTTTTAAATATTTTTTATTGTGATTTATGTGGAAGTTTAATAGCAATTTGGTTCTCGTTAAACAGTTAATACACAAATTGTTTTGTGACATTGGTTGCCAACCCCATGATATGTCAACACCCTCCCCTTCTCCACCCCAGGACCCTTCATCAGTTTTCCCATCCCTTCCTGCCTTTGCGTCTTTGGAGGTTGTGGTAATTGTGGTCCATTAGTCTTTTGGACTGATCTTTCCCTTGTGTCTTTGGTCTTCATTCTCCTTTGCTCCAGCTGGGATGGGACCAGTAGATGTATTTTAGATGGTAGCTTGCAGCCTTTTAAGACCTCAGTTGCTACTCACCATAGTCGGATGTATAACATTTTCTTTACAGACTTTGTTATGCCAATTGAGGTGGATGTCCCCCGAGAACAATTGTTTCAGTCTTGAATGTTAGAGCAATCTTGTGTTCCTGGAGTGAATTCCACATGGTTGTGATATGTTACTCTTTTTATATATTGTTACAATCGATTTGCTGGGATTTTGTTTAGAGTTTTTTTCATTTATGTTCATGGGAGATGTTGATCTGTAATTTTCTCGTAGTGTTTTTTCCTTACTTTTGGTATCAGGCCGGTGCCAGCCACATAGAATAAATTGAGAAGTATGTTTAAAAAAAAAAAAAAGGTTGCCATTGAGTTGATTCCAACTCATGGTGACCCTGTGTGTGTCAGAGTAGAACTATGCTCCATAGGGTTTTCAATGGTTGATTTTTTCAGAAATAGAATGCGAGTCCTCTAGGTGGACTCAAACATTAGCAGCCAAGCATGTTAACTGTTTACACCACCCAGGGACTACCTTATACAGCTGTTGTGAGAATTGAATGAGCTATTTTAAGTAAAGTGCTTGGATCAGTGTCTGGTTTCTGGTAAGTGCTATATCAATATTTGTTATTATTGATGTCTTAAATAACCAAACTAGAAACAAAAATTAAGCCTACTATTAGGATAATTCTTCTAGGAAATTTAATAGAGAAAAATGGACCTGTAAGTAAACTCTTTAGAAAATGGAACCTTTAAGAATAATAAACAACATTAGTTTATAGTTATGGCTAGGGCCCACTTATAAATCTAAGGAGTATACACAGGAATTCTGAGGTTCAGCAAGGTTTTTCTGCCTTCTGGAATTATCTTATTAAGGGTAGATTGTCTAATTGTTTCAGAAAAATGTATTTTTCCTTTAGATTTTAAAATATTGAATAGGCAATACATTCTCATAGTTCAAAAATCAAAACAATATAACAAGGGAGGGAAAAACACTAAATAGACAATAGATAAGTGGTAACTTTAGTGAAGGGTAAGACAGTACACAATACTGGGGAAGTCATCACAACTTGACCAAGTCAAGGTCATGGAAGCTTCATAGACACATACAGACTCCCTGAGGGATGGAATTACAGGGCATAGGGCTGGGGACCATGGTCTTGGGGAACATCTAGCTCAATTGGCATAACATAGTTTGTAAAGAAAATGTTCTACATCCTACCTTGGTGAGTAGCGTCTGGGGTCTTAAAAGCTTATAAGTGGCCATCTAAGATACTCCACTGATCCCACCCCATCTGGAGCAAGGGAGAATGAAGAAAACCAAAGACACAAGGGAAAGGATTAGTCCAGAGGACTAATGGACCACAACTATCACAGCCTTCCCTAGGATGAGTCCAGCACAGCTAGATGGTGCCGGGCTACCACCACTGACTACTCTGACAGGGATCACAATAGAGGGTACCGAACAGAGCTGGAAAAAAATGTAGAACAAAATTCTAACTCACAAAAAAAGACCAGACTTATTGGTCTGACAGAGGCTGGAGAAACCCCGAGAGTAAGGCCCCCGGACACACTTTTAACTCAGTACTGAAGTCACTCCTGAGGTTCACCCTTCAGCCAAAAATCAGACAGGCCCATAAAACAAAACAAGACTTAATGGGCACAACGGCCCAGGCGGAAAGATGAGAAGGTAGGTGGGGACAGGAAAGCTGGTAATGGGGAACCCAAGGTCGAGAAGGGGAAAGTATTGACACATCATGGTATTGGCAACCAATGTCACACACAAAAATGTATATTAATTGTTTAATGAGAGACTAATTTGCTCTGTAAACCTTCATCTAAAGCTCAATAAAAACAAAACAATATAATAGGATATATATTGGGTAGTCTTACTCCCTTCTCTATTCCTCTTCTTCCCATCCACCACCCTGACACCATCCCATAGCTCATTACTTTTATTAGTTTCTTATGTATCCATCCAATGTGTCTTTATAAAACCAGATATAAAACCAGTATATTATGTCACCTCCTTTATACAAAAGGTATCATACTTTTTCACTTAATGTATCCTGGATGTATTTTCGTATCAGTACATAGGAAGCCTGTTCATCTCTTTTTATGGTACAAATGGTTAACATGCTCAGCTGCTAACCAAAAGTTTGTAGTTCTAATCCATCTGGAAATTCCTCAGAAGAAAGACCTGACAATCTACTTCTGAAAAATCAGCCACTGAAAACCCTGTGGAGCACAGTTCTACTCTGACACACATGGGGTCACCATGAGTTGGAAATCAACTTGTTGGCAACTACTAGTACTCTATTATGTGGATATGCCATACTTTGTTTATAAATTCATTTGTCATTTTTAAAAAGATGAACAAATTGTCCTCCATGTAGAATTGTGTCATTTTAGACTTCCACCAGAAATTTATGAATATGCCTATTTCCTTCCAAGAATCACTGTAGTTTTCAGACCATCAAAATCATGGTATGTTCAAAATCATACCATGAAGTTTACTTCATATTTGTACCCTGATTTTCTCATTCAGCTTCTTGTTTTTGCTGGAGTTTCTAAATGTGTTTCTTTTGTCTTGTTGATCACACAAGACATTTATCTTCATCTCACTGATAGCAAGCTTTAGTTTACTCTCTGGAGTAGAATTAAGTGCTAAAAAGTGAAAGGGGCTGTAACCATTCTACTATATCTCACCGAAGGCCTCAGTTTCTTTAAAACCATGGGCCCCAAATATCTAGACCTCAGCATACCAAAATCTCACTCCTCTAAGAACCTCAATTCCCCCAGTTCCGTCAGATACTCATTGGTCTCAATATTCTAGCTCCATGTGTGCTTGGAACCACAATGCATCCCAGCGCTTACCTTCCACACAATGTACTTTTGCCCAGCCTACTTGCTCTGATGTGGCCATCAGACACTCCCCACCCATTTCCTCTCCCCAAAGTGCCTGCCTGGTTGAGCCCCAATTATTCAGCTTTGATTAAACTCCACAGATGCTGAGCAAGGCCAAGTATGGGCCAATTTGGAGGACCAGAGTAGGGCCTCAAACCTCTGTGAACCTGGCCAGTGCCCCACTTCTGGAGCAGGTGATGAGGCAGGAAGGCAAATACCCGATACGGAATGACATGGCACTATGGAAGGAGCACCGGGACCAGCAGGGCCTGTCCTATGGACCCTTCACCACGTGAGCTGGGGCCTGGAGGGACAGGAGCAGGGAACCAGAGGGCCAGGCCCAAGGACAGTGGGCTCTGGGCAGCCGGTTGGATAATGGGTAGGGCGTCCTCTGGGCCTGATACCCAGTCTAGAAAGCAGTGGTTGGGCTGGGCTGAAGCCCAGAGACCATGCATTGGCTCTTCTACTAACACACCGTGTGACCTTGGACAAATGAATACTTTCCCCTTTCTTGGTTTCATGTTTCTCATCTGTAAAATGGGAAGTTTGGACTAGAGTATTTCCAATGTATAGCTAAGGCTCTTTCCAGCTCCAATATTCTACATCGTGGTTGGAAATATATCAACTCAAGTCATAATGGAACATTTCTGCTTATAGTTGAAAAAATACCACCATATTAGTTGGGAGAGCGCCATTTAATTTTTTTCAAAAATTTGCGCAGATTATGTACTGTCAGATAGAGATTCCATGGATACTCTTCATACACAGAGATAGATGTAGGTTTTAGTCTTGAAGTGATGCCTAGAAAAGTTCAGATTATTTTGTCTGTGAATAAATTGAATGAAGGGCTGAGTATGTTCTTTACTCATGTGCCAACTGAAGTAGATCATTGTGAATCATTGGCGATAAACCATTCCCAGTGCCACAGATTGTGATTGGATATATTATGGGCTTTTTTTTGCTACAGCATGTTAGTAGAGCTCCAAAAACAATGAATGGCTTTTTTTTTTCCCTTAGTTGCTGACACCATGTTTTAGTCACTTCATTAAGGGGTTAAAGTTGATTCTGGTGGTGGTAGTAGCGGTGACAATGATAATAACTACGTGTTTATGCCATGCCAGGCATCAGGCTAAGCTCTTTACATTTATCATTTCATTTTGTCCTCACAGCAAACACATGAAGTAGTTAGTTTTATTATCCCCATTTTATAGATGATGAAGTTGAGGCCTAGAGAGGTTTTACATCCCTTTGCAGAGGTGATACAGCTAGCAAGTGGTGGAATAGACCTCTCCGATAACAGAAATCAAGAATGTACCGTTTGACACTTTGGGAAAGGAAACGAAACTGGATAGAGGGTTCATTTCGTCTGTCTTTGATGCCCAGACATTTTTTTCTCCCATTGCATGCTTTTCTTTCTTTTCCCTGCTTTTTTCACAGGTGGACAGTTTCATAATAAAAACAACAGTTCCTAGGCCTTTTAGTCAAAGTTATGGAACCCGAGAAGAGAGTGTCTGTTCTTCAAATCCTCTTAACCTTGATGTCTGACTCTGAGGACAAGATTTGGGTCCCAGGTTTTCATCAGGCCCAGCCACCTCTGATTTAGAGTTGGAGCTAACCATTTTGTACACCGTTTGTGACCTGCTTAAACTTTTTACCCTAAAACCAATTTCCTAAATGTATTTTGCCATGTATATATATTTTAAAAGCTGTAGGGTCGCTGTGAGTCGGAACCGACTCAACGGCACCTAACAACAACAAATTTTGCTAACTCATGATAAGATTTTTCTTTTTAGTTTTAACATCTCTATTTTTTAAAATCTCATCTTATGAAGCATTTTTCCGCCCAAGAAATATTTCAACAACCACAAAAACACTCTTATTTAAATCCTGCAAATCTGATTCCTGCTGCTGGATGAGTTTGACTTTTACAGAAGTACCTACAACCTGAATTTCCAATCAATGGATTTATTCTGGTTTTCATTTCTTTTTCAGCAACACTTTTAGTCTCTGAAAGGTAGAGCTCCCAGGGTGTAGCTTTTGTTTTAATAAATAATTTTTAAAAATATATAAAAAATCTAATTATTGACTTACCAGTTTCTAATGTTTTTCTTTTAAAATACTTTTTTGGAAAAGTGATACATGCTTAATGTAAAAATTCCAATAATAACAAAATATTAAGTCTCCCTTTCCCGCCATTCCAATCCCATCTCCCCAAGTAACCAGTGCTAATAACTTAATGTACATTCTTCCCTGCTTCATTTAGAAGCATGCAAATATACATACAAATACGTAGTTTCCTCTCTTTTTTCCTTAAAATTAAACCAGACGGTACTTTTTTTGTTTTTTATTTTCTTTTATTTGGTTATTATTGTTGAGAATATACACAGCAAAACATACACCAATTCAACAGTTTCTACATGTACAATTTTGCGACATTGATTACATTCTTTGAGTTACGCAACCATTCTCACCTTCCTTTTCTGACTTGTTCCTCTCCCATTAACATAAGCTAACGGCCCTCTAAGGTTCCTGTCGAATCTTCTGAGTTGCTGTTGTCAATCTGATCCCTTATAGAATGTTCTTAAAAGAACATAATGCTCAAGGCAGATCTTTTTTACTAGTTAAGCTGAACTATTGCTTGGTGTTAAGAAGACTTCAGGGGATATTTTTGGTTTAAGGTTTAAAGATTATCTCAGGGCAATATTTTCAGGGGTTCATCTACCCTTCATGGCTCCTGGAAGTCTGGAGTCCATGAGAATTTGAAATTCTGTTCTGCATTTTCCCCTTTTGATCCGGATTCTTTTATGGAATCTTTGATCAAAATGTTCAGTAATGGTAGCTGGATACCATCCAGTTCTTCTGGTCTCATGGCAAAGGAAGCAGTTGTTCATGGAGAAATTAGCCACACATTCCATATCTTCCTCCTATTCCTGACTATCCTTCTTCCTCAGGTGAATAGAAACCAC
>NW_004443977.1:9860996-9868434 GCF_000243295.1 Trichechus manatus latirostris
CCTCCCTGTCCCCTGACCCACTGAGCCAAGCAGAGTCTGAAGACTCAGAACCTGAGCACCCCAGGAGTCCTAATTTGCTCCTGCTTTATTCCTCAGCCTCCACACAGAGGGACTGAACCCACCACTGCTCCCTCTCATTGCACACATGGAAGATTCTAGAGTTGTATAATTTTAAGATAATCACAGTCAACATCCACTAAGCCTTCACCATGTGCCAGGCATTGATCTAAGCACTTTAATCATCTGAACAACCCTACAAGATAGGCACTCTTATTATCCCCATCTTACAGATGGGGAAATGGAGTCATAGAGGAATTTAAGTCATTTGTCTAAGGTCACCCAGCTGGTAATCACCAGACACTTGATTTGACCCTAGGTAGTCTAATTCTAGATGCCCACATTAACCACTTCTACTTAGTAGGATCCTGAAGTTTGGTGATCCTATCATTCTAAATTCTAGGAGTCTGAGGTTTTTCAACTCCATAGGGATCTCAGGGTGGGAAGATAACAATTTAAACCAACCCTCTGTCTGATGCTTACATGTGTGCAGGGACGGGCACCACTGGTACCAGCTGCGCCAGGCTCTGAACCAGCGGATACTGAAGCCAGCAGAGGCTGCGCTCTATACGGATGCTCTGAATGAGGTAGCTGAGGATTTTCTGGCTCGGCTGGACCAGCTGCGAGCAGAGAGTACCTCAGGGGACCATGTGCCTGACATGGCCCACCTCTTCTACCACTTTGCCTTGGAAGGTACCGGTGCTGGGAAGAGGGGCTGGGGGTGAGAATGGGTCAGGGGTAGGTTGTTTGCTCCCCCTCCTCAAGGCAACATGGATCCTGTGTGCCATGGCACTGCCTCCTGTGATGACCTCTGTGCTCTACCCCTGGCCCCCTGCCGCTGCCCAGCTATTTGCTACATCCTGTTTGAAAAACGTATTGGCTGCCTGAAGCCATCCATCCCTGAGGACACCACAGCCTTCATCAGATCTGTTGGGCTCATGTTCCAGAACTCTCTCTATGCCACCTTCCTCCCCAAATGGACCCGTTCCCTCCTGCCCTTCTGGAGGCGTTACCTGGATGGCTGGGATACCATCTTCTCCTTCGGTGAGGAATCCAAGAGTGGAGCCAGAAAGGAAACGGGGGGTGGACCCCAGTGTTTGAGCATTAGCAGCCTCCCCCAGGACCTTCTTCCTCATACTATGTAGGTGCCAGACTGGCTCTTGGTCCCAGGCAGGGATTCAAACTGGTTCTTCCCAGTTCAGTTATGGCCGAGGAAGTGAAACCAAAACAGACCCAAATTTTTAAAATTTGGGTAAACCAGAACACTAACTGGAACGGAAAAAATTATGGGTCAAAGCCCTGATAAAACCTAATCTCCGTATTAGAAAACAAGAGCAGCTTATGTGTTGCATAGCAACCAAATCTCTTGTCTGTGGGATTTTGAGCAGAGTCAGAAACAGAGGTGTCCTGGGTGACCGCGCAGCTTTGAATGTGTGTCGCTCACCACAATCCTGCCTATAATCCAGTCTCGTGCATCTGGCTCCTGAAGGGGCTCACTACGCCTCTTCTGAGTCTCACATGCCAGGGCCTCGACTCGTAATTTTTCCCATTCTAGTTATCGTTCCGGTTCACCCAAATTGTAAAAATTCTGGTTTTGCTTTGTTGGCCATGACTGAACCAGTTCAAAGCCCTGGTCCCTGGAGGTCATGACTTTTGACCTTATCCTCCCCCATTTTCTATTGTCCCTGCAGGGAAGAAGCTGATTGATCAGAAAGTCAAGGAGGTGGAGGCTCAACTACAGGCGGGGGAGCCAGATGAGGTCCAGGTATCTGGCTACCTGCACTTCCTGCTGACCAGCGGACAGCTCAGTCTTCATGACGCCATGGGCAGCCTGCCTGAGCTGCTCATGGCTGGAGTGGACACGGTGCGTGAGGGGGGCCATTGAGAAGACCAGGGGCTCCCAGCTCCCATCCTGAACCAATTCCCCGTTATCCCCTACCTGATCCTGACCTTCATCCCTTCAGGTACCGGCTTCTCTTTTTGTAACATGGATGTAGAGCTAGAAGGAAAGCAGAGGGATCATTCAGCCTAGCTGAGGCAGGCTGAGGATGGTCCTCAGGGGTATTCCATCGCCTCCTACAGCCACCTTGCTCTCTCTGACAGCCAGGAAGTTGCATCTCACATCTAATCCAACTCTCTCTTGCTGTAACTTAAGACCATTTCTCCTCATTTGATTCTGAACAGAGTGGAGCTTGTCTGTGAGCACCTTCTTTCTCTGACCTGTTTCCAGTCCTTTAGTTGTGTTGAGTTTCTCTCTGATACAGTCTCCTCGTATTGCTAACGTGCTATTCTCCATCATCTTGGCCCTCATTCTTCTGTGGATTCATGTTTAGCATGGAAGTCCCCATGAACCCCCTTGTCTTTTTCTGCCATGCTGTGGCACATTTGTTTTTCTCCTGCATTTTGTATGCACCCACTCCCATACCCTCCCACCACCCAGCTGGCCTCTTTCCTAAAAGTGTCCCCTCACTTCCTCTCTCACTCTACCTCCCAGACATCGAACACACTGACATGGGCCCTCTACCACCTGTCAAGGAGCCCAGCAGTCCAGGAGGCCTTGCATGAGGAAGTGGTAGGCGTGGTGCCAGCCGGGCAGGTGCCCCAGTATAAAGACTTTGCCTGCATGCCCCTGCTCAAAGCTGTGATTAAGGAGACCCTGCGGTAGGATGCTATTCCCGGGGACCAGGGCCTGTGTATGGGAGGAAATCAGAGATGGGAGTGAGGGCTCATGGCTGGGGCTGGGGACAGGAGACAGACGGAAGAGAGGTCTGGGGACCAGACAGGTGGGGGCGCTCTGCCTCTCCTTGGATCCAGAGGCAGACCTTGGACTCCCTTTCCCCTGCAGTCTCTATCCTGTGGTCCCCACAAACTCCCGGATCATCATGGAAAAGGAAATTGAAGTTGGTGGCTTCCTCTTCCCCAAGAATGTGAGTGGGGTTAGAGCCTGGGTTCCTGGAGGTGCCCTGCAGCCCTAAGCTGATGAGCTGCCCATTCTTCCTCTGCAGACCCAGTTTGTGCTCTGCCACTATGTGGTGTCTCGGGACCCCAGCGTCTTCCCTGAGCCTGAGAGTTTCCAGCCTCACCGCTGGCTGAGGAAGAACCACCCTGATGCCCTTGGGGTCCACCACCCATTTGGCTCTGTGCCCTTTGGTTATGGGGTCCGGGCTTGCCTGGGCCGCAGGATTGCTGAGCTGGAGATGTACCTGATGCTGACAAGGGTGAATAGGGGAGAGACTGGAGGCATTCGTGGGCCAGGGAGGGGTGAAGGAGACCTGGGGAGGAGAAGGAAAGGTGGTGGGGTACAAGGCAGGAGCATGCCGAAAAGGGCAGTGGTTGGAGATACAGACTCTAACTACCCCTGTGTACTTCTGCCTCCCAGCTGATCCAGCGGTACAAGGTGGTACTGGCTCCTGAGACGGGGGAGTTGAAGAGCGTAGCCCGTGTAGTCTTGGTTCCCAACAGGAAGGTGGGCCTGCACTTTCTGCAGCGACAGTGCTGAGCTGGGCCCCTGCCTTCCTGGGGCTTATCTCAGGGCTCTGGCCCTGGCTCAGTGATTCCTGGCAACAGCTGTGTCTCATATGAGGAGGGGAAGAGGGGGCTGCCAGGCCCAAGAGTTTGGAAGAGTCCAGTGCACCTCCAGTCGCATCCTGAGACTTAGCCACTTTTGTCTGTTTTGAGCATCTCCCTGTCACATAAAAGGCCTTGCTTGTCAGCGTTGCTATCCTTGGGGAAAATATGGAATAAAGGAACTTTTATTGATTTTAGGGGCCCTTTGTCATTCTTTTTGGCCACCCAGCATCTGAATCCCTTTCTGTGTTTGGGGAATGCCCTCTGTCCATTTTGGTGGGAGGCAGAGGCCCTTCCCTCCATGGAAACTGAGAATGACATATACCTTCCCAGACATCACAGACTGACTGACCTCTGCTTCACATGGTATTGGCTAAGGCCTCGCAGGAGCAGGAGCTGCAGAGGGATTCCCAGGCACTGAGAGTGGCACTGTATCAGCCAAGTGTCCACTGACATAATAGAAACCACCCTCTTTTAAAAGAAAGTGCTTAGATAGAGGAAATGGAGTACTATCAGAATGGTGGAAGAGCTCAAGGCTAGGCCTACAGGAATGACTCCCGGAACCCCCTCAGGGTACTAACCAGCCTGGAGAGCATCATGTTGGCCACAATCAGGAGGATGAGGGATCGGGAAGCTATCCCAGGTTACGAATTTCCTGACAACAACTACTTGCCCTTTAATGTTACGTAAATTTTCCCTCACACTTCGAAACTATTGAACCAAGCCCTGCTCACAACAAATTCTTCATTACAATCACCTTCACCTGCTGCATGTACAGCTTTTAAATAATTGTAAAGACTTTGAGCCTTGTACCAAAGTAAGGCTAAATAAGAACCATACGCACCTGTTCCGACTTACCTACAAATTTGACTTAAAGACACAAACGGATCTCATTCATAACCTGGGGACTGCCTGCTGTATTGGCTCCAGAGCTACTCCATACCTCCTAATCTGTGCTGGCAAAAAAAAAGGATGTCCCCATCCTGCTCTCGATACCCATAAAGCCAATAGTAACTGGACTTGGACCTCGGCTAATGCCCTCGACTGCCCCTGACAGCAGAAGCATGGCTTCTGCCTCACGTCCACCTTCCAAATCTCTCTCTTGTGTATCTGAGTGGTGGACCTAAGTCATGCCTGGCGCTCTAGCTGCAAAGGGATCTGGGGATTGTAGTTTCTAGCTTTCCAGCCTCTGCAGTACAGGAAGTCAACTAGAAGGAAAGTGGGCTGTGGGTTGGTGTTGAGCTCCAATGCACCATACCACAAGCCTGAACCCTCAGCTAATCCCAGCCTCATAGGTCCCAGCCCTAGTTATAAATATCTGCTGAGTTAGAGAAAAATAAAATTGAATTTCTTATGCCTCTGGGAATTGAGGTTTGAACCAATTATAAAATCATGTCATTACCCTGATTAAAATCCTTCAGTGAGTGGCTCCTGTCAGCCTTCAGGCATAAGTTCAAACTCTGACGCCCACCATGGCCCTGTCCCCCACGCCTTCTGCCCAGACACTTTCCACAGCTGAGCCTGAATTCCTTGCAGTTCCCTGAGCACATTATGCTTTTCCTGGCATCAGTACTTTGTACTTGCTGTCCCCTCTCCTTGGAACACCCTCTTGACCAACTGTTGTGTCATCCCAGAAAACTTGCTCTTCCTTAGGATGTAGCTCAAATGTCACTGCTTCTGCAAAGCCTTCCCTGACCTCTCTGAGTACTTCCTGTTGTGCCCTCCCCTAGCCCCTGAGCACTCAGCACGTTCACCTTATTATAGACCCAGCTACGTCCCCACCAGCTGTGAGAACCTTGGAGGGCACAAATCCAGTTTCTTGCTCTTTGAGTCCCAGCATCTAACTCTGTTTAGCACCTGTAAACCCAACCTGTTGTGGTCGAGTTGATTCCGACTCATAGCGACCCTACAGGACAGGATAGAACTGCCTCATAGGGTTTTCAGGGAATGGCTGGTGGATTTGAACTGCTGACCTTTTGGTTAGCAGCCAAACCTTAACCACTGCGCCACCAGGGCCTTAATTGAATGAGAACAGGCTGGAATGAGATGTAGGGAAGGCTATAGAGCTTTCTATATTGAAAAGAAGAACCTGGGAGGAATTCCTGATTTTAAGGGCATGGCTCTTGACCCTACCTGTGCAGTGAGTCACAGACTTAACCACAGAGTGGACTTCTGCTTCCCTTCCAAGAGGACCCCCAGTGTGCTGCTCCTTCAGACAAGCAGGGCTTAGCTGCTGGAGCCACATTAGTCATTCGGCGCTGGCACCTGACTTGGGGAGACGTCTGTGTGATGTGGCTTTGGATGGGTTTATAGCAACTGTGCAACAGAGTGTCAGTGTTCATGGTCTGCAGCTCAGTTAATGAATTTATAGGCTAATCTTGCATCAAAATCTATGCAGATGTAGTGTGTCTGTGCAATGGATTATTATTCAGCCATAGAAAAGGAATGAAGTACTGGTTCATGCTACAACGTGGATAAACCTTAAAAACGTTATCCTAAGTGCAAGAAGCCAGACACAAAAGACCACATATTGTATGATTCCATTTATATGAAATATCCAGAATAAGCAGACCCATGGAAACCCTGGTGGTATAGTAGTTAAGTGCTACAGCTGCTAACCAAAAGGTTGGCAGTTCGAATCCACCAGGTGCTCCTGAAACCCTATGGGGCAGTTCTACTCTGTTGTATAGCAAACCTATAGAGACAGAAAATAGATTAGTGGTTGCCAGGGCAGGGGGGAGGGAGAATGGAAAGTGACTGCTAATGGGTAAGAGGTTTCTTTTTGGACTGATGAAAATGTTCTAGAATTAGATAGTCATGATGGTTGGGCTTTGTGAATATACTAAATACTACTGAATTAGTTATACTTTGAAAGGGTAAATTTCATGGTATGTGAATTATATCTCAATTGAAAAGAAATGATGAAGATCAGTTGATAAGATTACTGTAGAAATAGCTGCTTATGTAAGCAATACCCATCTAGAAGATTCTCAAGGATGGCCAACACCCTGGAGGCACCACGGGAACTTCTGAAGCAGCATGGCCCTGTTGTGCATCTATGTTGTTGTGGTGGTGTGCCGTTGAGTCGATTTTGACTCACAGCAACCCTGTAGGACAAAGCAGAACTGCCCCATAGGGTTTCCAAGGCTGCAATCTTTATGGGAGCAGATCACCAGGTCTTTTGTCCCTCAAAGCATCTAGTGGGTTTGAACTGAAGACTTTTGGTTAGCAGCTGGGTTAACCATTGCACAGCCAGGGTTCCTTTGTGCATCTGCGGGGCCTGAAATCCAACCTGAAATTGGAAATGCAGAGGGGAAGCAAGAGTGAAGCAGATTGGAGAAGTAATGAAGTTCTTCTTGGGAGGATTAGTGAAAGAGCAGAGTCTATGCCCTCGCATTTTGATGATGTGTAGGCACAGCTTCAGAAGCTCCCCAAGTTTTTCCGTCAGTGACGGAAAACAATACGTGAGAGATGAGAGAGTTATTTACTGTCATGAATTGAATTGTGTCCCCCCAAAAATATCTGTCAGCTTGGCTGGGTCATGATTCCCAGTATTGTATAATTGTGTAATCTGATGTGATTTTCTTATGTGTTGTAAACTCTATCACTATGATGAGGTTATACTGATGAGCTTTACAAGATTAGATAGTGTCTTAATCCAATCTCTTTCAAGATGTAAGAGAGAAAAGTGAGCAGAGACACATGGGAACCTCATACCACCAAGAAAGCAGTGCCGGGAGTACAGCACGTCCTTTGGACCTGAGGTTCCTGTGCAGAGAAACTCCCAGATCAAGGGAAGATTGATGACACAGAT
>NW_004443977.1:9869556-9870759 GCF_000243295.1 Trichechus manatus latirostris
ATTATATGCCAGTTGCTTTTGAGTCTATTCCAACTCATAGTGACCCTCATGTGTGTCAGAGCAGAACTGTGCTCCATGTAGTTTTCAACGGTTGATTTTTCAAAAGTAAATCACCAGTCCTTGCTTCCAAGGTGCCTCTGGGTAGACTCAAACCTCCAATCTTTTGGTTAGCAGCCAAGAGTGTTAACCATTTGCATCACCCAGGGACTCCACCTATTATATAAGTAACTATAATTAATATTTTCTTTATGGTTTTTTATAAATAAAAGATGAAAAAGTAATTTGGGTGGAATAATGCTATATGTGCAAAAGAAACTGTTGCCACCTGCAATGTTTGTCAATTATAGATTTTCCTTCTTGCCTTTGAATTCACAAAGCACAGGGCTCTTGCCACAAGTTCAGGTCAAATGGCTGTAGCATTTTCTGAGTGAAATACATAAAATCCAAGTTAATGGGTCGTTCTTTTTGTTTTTTTGATTGTTCATTCTCAGAGATCTGAATAAAAAGTCATTACTGGAGATTGAGAACCCTGTTTGATGGTGACAGCTAGAGTTGTCTGCATGAGAATGGAGGCAGGACCCCACTCCAACAGGCAGCTCTATAAATAACTGGTTTGGAAGTTCCCTGGTGACCCCTGGCAGCCCTGAGAGGACAATGCCAAGAGAGTAGGAGAGGAGAGATAAAAGTCGTGAGGAACCACTAAGGTCAGAGTCCACGGGGAAGAACAACTGGGACCTCCAGGTACTGGGGCCACTAGTGGTAGCCCAGAAGTCAAGGAATCCAAAGGCCCTCACTGAACCTGTGGGCTGGGAGATCACTGTCCCACTGGGGCCAGTCACAGCCCAGGTGACGGGAAAGGGATTGTGGGTGGGCATGGAGCAAAGATGGCCCTGAGGTAATCCTAGTGTCCCTGGTTCAAGGACCTCCAGGCTTGACTCAGCTGTTCTCTTTAGTTTCATCATCCCATGATGCATTGGGCATTCCCAAGAGCCTCTGGGAGCATAGACAGGGCATGGGCAATTAAGGAGGGCTGAACAAGCCTGTAAGGAAAAGAGAAAGGAAGATTGTGACTGAGTAGGGAGAGGAAATTGCCTCTTCAATAGGGGAACCTGGATCTTGCCATCCACTGCTGAGTAGGTAGAATTTGTGCCCCACCCTTCCACAAACCCTAGGAAATGTGCCATTAGAAAAGAGTCTGAGTTC
>NW_004443977.1:9871664-9880754 GCF_000243295.1 Trichechus manatus latirostris
TAGGAGGACAGGGAATTTAAGTCAAAGGGAGTGAAACAACTAGACTAGAAATAATGAGAACATTGACACAATGTGAAGAATGTAATCAATGTCACTGATTATTGTATCTAGAAACTGTTGAATGGGAGCAGGTTTTGCTGTGTAGATTTTCACCAAAATAAAACACAAACAAAAAAGAATCAGGGGAGACAATTTGACATAACTGAGGAAGCAAGAGAGTGTCTCCCAGAAACCAGTTATGGATGGCTCTGACTACTCTGGAGCTGATCAGCTGGCTGTGGCCCTTACTTGACATGAGGGCCTCATGGACAGGAACAGCTGTAGACCAGTATGGACACCAAGAGCTTGGCCATGAAATGGGAGGACAGGGCAGGTGTCCAATGCATAGGGATGGCCAGAGTCACCCACAAGCGGGACAGGGCCATGTGCATTGGAGGCCTGTATGGAGGGGCAGTGGACATGGGTACCTGCTCCTGGACAATCCTGTCGATGACTTCCCCCAAGCTCTCATGGGGCTGGCAGGAAAGGACTCCCTCCAGACATAGTGTCCTCTGCCTCAGGGCTTCTCCCACACTCATGTCTAGGCGGTTGTAGGTTTGCTGGGCAGCCAGGTGCTGGAGAAAGAAGGGAAATGCCACTCTTTGTCACCCCCTGACCCGGGCTCCAGGCCCACAGATATCACCTCCTACACTTACAAAGGTCCCCTTAGCCTACAGATACCCCAAATGATCCTCATACTTGCAGCCTCCCTGCGGTATCCCCACCTCCTCTCCATTCCCCACAGACACTTACAATCACATCAAAGCGGGAGTAGAGGCCCACGACCTGACCTGTAGGGGGTGGGAGGTGAGAGGAAGAGGGGAAAAAGGCTCAGATCAGAATCAGGATGCTGTGAGCAGGGCCTGGGCCAGGTTTCTGGACTCATCTCCTGGACAACTCCCCCGCCCTCTCCAAGTTATCTGGCTTTATGTCGGAGGCATCAGGTTGCCACTCCCTGCATCTGAATCAAATTTGGCATCACAGAGACTAAGGTACTTGACATCGTGCTTCCTGACATGATGCAATACGGAGTCCGTGTATCCATCACCTGAGAGATATTCTAGCCCCAAATGTGTAGCCTGAATCTGATGGTCTTTAGATCTAGTTTTCTGTTTATAGGAAACACAGGGATAGAGGAACAAGGTAAAGGCCACCTCTAGAAAGCAAACAGAAAATCCTGGAGGTAGGACATTCTCTAGGAAAACTGGTGATTAAAAGAGACTTAAGGGACAAAAAAACTAACTGCAAAATATAGACCTTAACTGCATCCTGGGTTAAACAAACCAACCATATACATATATGGGATGGCTCTGACCACTTTGGAGCTGATCAGCTGGCTGTGGCCCTTACTTGACATGACAGCCTCATGGACGGGACCAGTTGCAGACCAGTATGGACACCAAGAGCTTGGCCAAGAAATGGGAGGACAGGGCAGGTGTCTGATGCATAGGGATGGCCAGAGTCATATATATATACACACACACACGTATATATACATATATACATGTATGTATACATGTGTATATATATATACATATATATATAACACACATACATATGTATGTATATGTATTATGTATATGTGTGCATATATATACAGTTGTTTTGCCATCAAGTCAATTCTGATTCAGTGAACCTATAGGACAGAGTAGAACTGCCCCATAGGGTTTCCTAGGCTATAATCTTTGCCAAAGCTGACTGCCACATCTTTCTCCAGTGGAGCACCTGGTGAATTCCAACCACCAACAGTTAGGTTAGCAGTCCAGCACTTTACCATTGCCACATTCCATCTCTTTCCACTACACCCTGGGACCCCAGGCTGATGCTACTGTAGGTCCACGCCTCCCACAGCCCCGCCCACGTTCTCCCTACCAGTCCCTTCCTCGCCCCACTCCCAGCCAGATTCTCTGGTGCATTTTAGGTGCGCTACCAGATTCATTGATCACAGGCAGTGCCGACACACGCCGGTCCACAAAAATGTCCAGTGCAGTCAGGAGGGGGGCCGTTTCCAGCACCACGGCCAAGTCTCGGAATGTGCCGATGCCCATATCTTGGATAGTGCGGGAGAGGAAGGGGGGCCGGGGCAGCAGGGTACCCTGGGTAGAGTTGGAAGGAAGTGGCAATCAGGGCTTGAGCATCCCCCAACAGGCTCCTCTCTGCCCAGTCCCAGGGGTTGGGAGACTTCTTAGCCAGCCTTAGGCTGCCTCCCAGTTGCCCTCCTCCTGTCCCCTGCCCCCTGGCCAGCTCACAAAGATGTGCAGGAACTTAAGCAGCCGCTTGTGGGTGAGGATGTGGAGCACGGTGCCTGAAACTGGGTCCAGGACTGGCAGGCGATGAATTCGGTTCTTGGTGAGGACATACACGGCTTCAAACAGGCTATGGGAGGTGCGGCAGTGAGCACGGGGCCAGCTTGGGGAGAGACCTCTCCGTCCCTCCCCTAAAGATGAGGATAGGCCAACAACCCACCTTCTCTGCCGCTTAGAATGAGAAGGTGAGTTAGGAACTGAGTGGGGCTGGGGAAGGGGACTGTGCAGGGCAAGTAGGGGCTGGGGTGGGTTCCAAGGGACCTTACCTATTATTGGGAGAGATGGAGACCAGAGGCCTGAAGCAGCCTTGCAGGTAGATCTCTGCAGAAAAAGCTGGAGTCAGGCCTGAGGGAGCTGGCCACCTCCCGCCCTATTCCTCCCACCTCCACCTGTAGCCCTCCTCACTCTGTAGCCCCAGACAGCTCGCCTTCCCTCAGGAACCTGAGGCTCCCTGTCATCCTTCCTTGCTTCTTCCAGGAAATCCCCATTGCCCTTCTATCTGGATCCCTGGCCCTACCCTCTCCCAAGCACCCTCAGCCCCTCAAAGGGCTCCTCAAGCCCCTCTTTCCTGCTCACCCCTCCAGGTCTCGATCTTATGTTCTTCAATCTCATAGATTTGGACCTAGAGACACAGACAGGCCCCCGGGAAGTCAGACGTGAGCCCTCGGACCTCAGGCTCCCAAAGACTCCCCTCTGCCTGGCCCATCTGGGTGCCCCAGGACTCCCAGCCCATCCTCACCAGGGGCAACCTGTAGTAGCGGTGCAGCACCAAGATGAAATCTGTGATGGTCAGCATTCCTACGGGGATGGGGGAGGTGGTGAGGAAGGTCAGCCTGACATCTTCTAGAGGGAGGCAGGTTGAGGAGGCAGGACCCACCCCCCTCACCAGTGCCTTAGTGCTGAGACAACAGTGTGGATTTTGGAAAGAGGAGAGTATGGCAGCCTCAGTGCCTGAGAAACAGGGTTCTCCCTTTTATTCCTCCTCCTCTAATTTCTCTCCTTCTCGCCTTCCCCATTTCTATTCTCTTGTGCCTTTCTCCCTTCTTTTCCTACCTAGCATCTATAGCATGGAACCATAGGGTACCAGAGTTGGAAGGGGTCAGCTGGTCACAATTCTTCCACAGATGGGGAAACTGAGCCCCAGTGTCTCCCAGCTAGCCATCTTAAGACCTGGGGTGGTCTTCCACCACACTGGCCCTGCCTTGGCTCAGCCTGAGTCTCTGCTCAAGCCATACAAGGTCCCTCCTTCATATTCCGCACCTACTTCACCTCCTGGGTCCCCACTCACCCACAAAGCTCTGCTTCTTGCTGTCCCACAGAGGTGCTGCCCGCACACCATTGGCCACCAAAGCAAAGAAGGCCTTCTTGATCTGAGGAGGAGGGGGAAATAGTCAAGGGGTGAGTCATGAGGAGGTCCTCCCCCTCCTCTCTCACTGCTCCTCAGTGGACACCTATCCATCTCCCTGCTGTCCCGTCTTCCCCACCTAGGACCCTTCCATGGGACCTTCTTTGGAGTCCTCCTCTTTCTCATGTCATGGCACACTAGAAATCGTCATTGTCAGGCACATTGGACAATGTAGACAAGACTGCTTGTGACTAGATGTGCTGAGTGAACCCTCACCAGCCACACCAACATGAGGGAAACTAACTCAGTATTCCTACTTGTAAGCTATGTGTTTATGGTCTTTATAATTTTTGCTAATCTAAGTCCTACAGGTACAATTATTTATACAATATTTACATTTTTTTCTCTAAATAAACTTTAAATTGACTCATTTTGGGTCTCATCCTAAGCAAAAATAAGCAATGTGCTGGTTATATTTTTCTAATACGCCTTAGAATAAATGCAAAACTACTAAAATAAAAATATTTGTTCATGCACCACTAGGATCACATCCCATACTGTGGGCAATACCTATATGATGCTTTGGGAAACACTGCTCTACTGTAATGATGGTAAGACTAGGATCATAGACATTTCATAGCTTGGTTGAGTGGAAAAGCAGGGACCAGAGCTCATCCCCTACTCCTTGTCCTGAGCGACTCCGCAGTGTGTTACACATGCTTCTCTGTCTATAAAGTGTTCCCATTTACAGTGGGTTGTCCCAGCCGTGCTCTGAAACAGGTAGGGCAGAGCAGACATTCATATCCCCATTTCAGGAATGAGAGAGGTAAAGTAGCTGAACCAAGGTCCCACAGACAGTAGGTGGCAGCGGTGGGATGATGATCAGGGGGTGTTCAAAGAAAGCAGAAACCCTCCCTTCATCCACCCCCTGGTCTCCATGGAGCTAAGAAGGAGCCTTTGAAGGGGACATGCAGGGGGACATGGCAGTGGTGGTGGCAGTGCTGTGAGGATGGAGACTAGCTTGGTGGGGCAGAGCTGTGCCTCACCTGCAGCGTGGTGTCAAAGATGACCAGCTTGGAGCTGGTTGCCATGGCATCATAGCAGGTGTGCTCCTGCATGAAGTGCATGTAGACCTGGGCCCCAGGCTTCCGAAGTTCATCGTCCCAGCCCGTCTTGGGCAGCGAGGCCATTGGGGACGGGCATGGGGAAGGCCTCTTTTCCACTAGGCCTTTGAGCTCAGACCCACAGTCTGCGTCCAGCTCAGGACGGTCTGTGCTGGAGCCCGCAGCTGAGATGGCACAGTCAGGGGGCAGGAAGTCCCACCCTGTTGGTGGGGTGCCTGTCCAGGCCGGGGGAGCAGCTTGGGCCAAGGGTGTGGCCTCGGGGAATGTGGCCTCTAGACTGGTGGACTCAGCAGCTGGCCTGGACCAGGGACCTGTGGGTTGGGGAGGAGGACAGTAACTCCATCTTCCAAAGCACTTGGGAAGCCTGGCTGCTGTGGCCTCCATTTTGCAGGTGAGAAAGTTGAGGCTCAGAGTCACACCACAAGGTAGTGGCTCTGTCCTGTCTTTCCGAGTTGGCCACGCTGGGTCCCTGGGTAGACTGAGGCTACAAGATGAAGGTTGGGTGCAACTCTGTGTTACAGACAGACTCAAGACACAGCCCAGCCCCACACTCTGGGACTTCCCACGGCCACCACTCCCCCCCCTCCCACCATCCCCTGCCCCAGAACTGGCCTTGGCCTTACCTTCCCCCAGGTTCGGTGGCTCCCCTTCCTCCACAGCCTCCTGCTTTCTCCATCTCACGGCCTTGGCTCCCTGTTTCCCACAAGTTGTTTCTGACCTGGTGGTCGTCGTTGGTGATGGCCATGAGGCACTATCGCCTTGCTCTAGGAAGCTCATCTCTGGAAGGGAGAATGAGGCCTATTTGGTTAATAGGGAGTGACACAACAACAACAAAAAATGTTATTAATGATAATATTTAATAGCTGCTAGCTTCTAAAGGCCTTTTCTCCAATATGTTTCTCATTGAAACCTCATAGCAGCCCTATAAGGGAGGCATTATTATCATTGCTATTTTACTAGTGAGGGACCTGAAGTTCAGAGAGGTTAAGCAATTTGCTGCAAATCACACAGCTAGTAAGTGGTGGAGTCAGGAGTGGGGTCCAAGTCTTCAGACTCCAGATACCCCCTGTCTTCTTCTGGAAGAAGGAAGGTAGAGGTGAAGGAAGCAACAACTGGGGAAAGGAGGAGAGGAGACAGAGGGAGAAAGAAGGAAAAGGAGAGGAAGACAGAAACCAGGCTGGTGGGAGGGGGGAAACAGAGGTCCCAGAGAGGTGGGGGACAAAGGGAGTGGGGGAAGAGGTTAGGCCCACTGGGATGGGGGCAGGCCCACCTACCTCGATGGTCAGGCTCCCCAAGGCTGCTCCAGTACGGGCTCTGTGGGGAGAAGAATGTCTGATGGGGCAGGGAAAATGCCTTAAGTTCTCAAACCACAGGTTCTCCCCTCCCCATCACATACACACACACACACACACACACTCATATACATATACACAGACACACACTCATACATATAGACACACAGACACACATAAACACAGACAGCCATACACAAACACATACACACACAGACACATATATCTAACCACTTCTAGACACGTACAGAACCATATGCACGCACATACACACCAAATGTACAAACACAGACACCCACATGCTCACATACACAGAGACAATCCAGACCAAATACACACACACACACACGCACACACGCACACACACACGCGCGCACTCTCGCTCTCTCTAACCCTATGTGTTCTCATCCTCTGCCCCAACTGCCCCAGTTCCTGCCCCCCGGGACCCTTATACCCTGCACAGTGTGTGCTCCAGCTCAGGCTCCATGCAGCCAGTCCTGGACCCACAGAGAGTGAGTTTGCGACACTGGGGCTGGGCAGCACTATTCTGGGCCTGGCCCCGGCACCCTGCCCTCTCCGGATCGGTTTCCTTCTGACTGGGTGTCAGGCCAAGGGGAGGGAAGGGTCCATCCACGCAGCTGCTCCAGCACAGAAGCTTGGGGGTGGGTGGGGAGGAAGGGGCGCACCTGGGCTTCTTGATGTCTGGCCCTTGGCTGCCTCCTGGGTCTCCGAGGATGGGCTAGGGGAGACATTGCCCCGGGGAGGCCCTTGGAACATTGTGGGGGCATGGGACTGGGAGGAGGTGGGTCTCAGAGTTCCAGATTCCTACTCTGAGGGTCTCTGTCATCTTTGTCTGGTGCCAAAGGAGGGAAAATGGAGGCAGGTTGGGCCTGACTTTCTTCCTGCACAAACTCCATTAGGGGTGGTGCTGGAGTTAGAAAGGGCAAGCTGCCTGCTCAGAGGCTGGGGATAGGCCAAGCGGCTTGTGGGTGATCCCGGGAGAGCAGCCAATGTCTGTCCAGAGGTTCCCATTTGAGTCTCAGGAGTCTGTCCCTCTCTCTGGAGGAGGGGCTGGAGTGGGGGGCATTCAGGCAGGTGGGGAGCTGTGGGGATCACCTTGAAGGTGTAGGGTGGCCTTGAGGGCTCAGGGCTTGCACTTCTCCACAGGGTGAGACACCTGTTCCTACCTGCGGTTGGGAGGTATGTCCGGGCCGTGCAGGAGCCTCGGCAACCCCACACGCTGTGTATGTTGTCTCTACAACTCCTGGAGCCAGCTGGATCCCAGCCCGGCTCTAGTGGCTGCCCACCCCCACCCCCCAGCATTCCTGGGGCCTGAGTCAATGTCCAAATAGGGAATGCTGACCCAGCTGCTCCAGCTCCCCTCTCCCTGCCCCTCCCTTCCTCTCCTCCTTCTAGCTTCTTCCATCCTAGTCCTAGCTTCTTCCATCCCAGCCCCTGGCCCTGCAATGAACACTCAGGAATGGATTCATCGATTTCTTGCATCATCCCTCAAAGCACCTGTGCTGTGTGTGGGGCCTGGATGAGAGCAGAGCAGGGGAAGACTTTGCCTTTCACATGTGTCTTGGATAATACAGGGGATGAGTGCAGCCCTCCTCCCACTTCCCCATTTGACCCTCTGGAGATCCCCATGGCCTGGCCCTTTCTGGATGCAGATGATGGAATTTCCAAGGTACAGCTAATGGGGACGCCTCAGATGGTAGAAAGACCAAGTGGACCATCCCTGGAGATATGCAATGCAGTGGACCTGGAAAGTACCCTTGATCCCTGCCCTACCCCTTTATGCTGCAGGCCATCTTTACAGCCAAGCCAGATACAGAACAGACTCTGTCCACACCACTGCTTTTTTCCTGGAACACTCCATTCCCCCCTCCACCTCAGATGTGTTCCACCCTGCAGGACCAGTAGCAGGGCCCCCTCTTTCAGAAAGTCTCCCCTGATTGCACCACTGGCACTGCCTTGATCTCCTTATAGCACATAGCCTGTGTACACATCTCAGTGCAGCTGGGCTGGCATTTACACAACAATTTCATGTGTGAATGTCTTATTTCCAATTCAACTCTGGACAACTTGATAACTGAAATATATTGGCTGGATGTCATGGAAAGCCTGTGGATTTGGAGTTCAGATGGATCTGATTAAAATTCATGCTCTGCCCTTGACATGCCATATGATCTTGGAAAGTGTTGCTTGCATTCTCTGAGCCTGTTTCCACGTATGTAAAATGAGGATAAAAACATTCAGTGGAAGAGACTGCCAGTTGCCCCCTCCCTGGTATCTATTTTTCTCTTCTCCCTTTATAATCTTCTGAATTTTAGCTGGTATGGCTGCCCATAATAAAGACTTAGATTCCTAGCCCTCCTTGCAGCTAAATAAGGCCTTATGACTAAATTCTGGCCAATGAGATGTGAGTGGGAGTGACATGAGTAACTTCCAGGTCAGACTTTAAAAGAGACATGAGTCCCCCTTTTCTTTTTCCTCTTCTGCTGGCTGGAATGCTCACATGATGGCAGGAGCTAGAGCAGCCACCTTGTATCCAAGAAGGAAGATGCTTGTGGAGAGTCATCCTACCAGCTTTAGACTGCCTGTGTACAGACTACTATGTAAAAGAGAAATGAACTTTCTTGTTTAAGCCATTCTTAAATCAGGTCGTTCTTACAGTAACAAGACATATATCCAAGCTAATACAGAATTTGGTATCTGGAAGTGGCATTGCCTTAAAATTCTAAAACAAGTGGCATTGGCTTAGAGATTGGACAACAGATAACAGGGACAAACACTGCATGCTGGTAAGCTGGTGACCCTGTCATATTAGAGCAAAACATATGGCAAGTCTGGTATTTGCAGTGCCTTGAAAGGAAGAACATATACTGACAGAGTCTGTACTAAGCAATACTGTGTATGACATTTGCAATGCCTCTGAAAGTAGATCATATGCTGACAGAGTCTGTAACTCAGGAATACTG
>NW_004443977.1:9882998-9884421 GCF_000243295.1 Trichechus manatus latirostris
TTTTTGTATCAGGGAGAAAAACAGCTTGAGGAGCCAAGGGAGTCGCCTGGATGAGACCTATGACTGATAAATCTCAAATGGGTCCCCTTGTGCCAGAGCGGTTGGAAGCAGCCTTCATGCCATTCACCCATACACTCCAGCTCCTGTCCTATCTGTGTGCTGAGACAGAGCAGCATCTGTGCTTGTGTCCCAAGGACCTGTCAGAGTCAGCACTTCATTAGTGCAGTCTCGCCTGCCCCAGGCACCCTTACTGAACCTTTTTCTGTGAGCTGTTGGGGATCATACAGGACAGATGGTGCTTTTGCCTATCTAGGACCCATGTACCCCTCTTTTGGAAAATCCCCGTTTTCCTTCAGAGAACCACACTTCCCCCAATCTTAGAGCATGTGATTTGGGAGGGGTCAATTGTGGACCCCAGGAAGGATGCCTTTGATTCAAACTTAGTCAATTAACACACAAATTCCCCCGGCAACATCAGTCAGGAGGACATTGACAGAACTGGTCCAATAGGGGTGAATCCTGAAACTTTTGCTGGTCCTAATGGGGAGGGTTTCTTTCCTCTGGATTTGGAGCTGTGAGGATGTAAGTGTAGAGATTCTGGAGGCTACCATGAAGACTGGGCCTACCTGAGAATAAAGGCTAAACAGAGGGCAAAAGAGCCATGATATGATGAGAGACTAGGTCCTCCCAACATTCATTGAGCCCCTGGATCAAACTGTACCTGAAGACCTATCACTGGATTTTTCAGTTACAGAAACCAATAGAATCTTTCTTGGCTTAATGAGGTTTGAACTGGGTCTTCTGTCACCTGCAGCTAAAAGAGTTCTGACACTGGAGCTAACAAAGTATCAGAAGGCCTAGACACCTTAAAAGGCACCTGGAGTGATGTTTAGACCACTACATTTTCCCAAGAAAAAGACTGCCCATTTGAAAAAGCAATTAGAGTAAACTAATACAGTGTCCATAGGGTAAAAAGATATTTGGGGAAAATAGAGTAAAAGAAAGATTGGAATGGGACAAGTTTAATGAAGGAAGGCTTCCTAAAGAAGGTGGATTGGGATATGGATATGCCAGTGTGGGAAGATGACGACTGAGGACCAAATACCCCCGCTTCGTGCCCCAAACCTCAGCCTTACATAAGTACTCAGGAACTTAGACAATCCCCGGGAAAATAGGGAGACCCTGAATTGATTGAGATGAAATTTCTCAGAAAGCAGAATGTATCAGTTAGGATAATTTCAGCTACAAGTAATAGAAAATTCAAACTGATTTAAACAATATGGACGTTTATTGGTTCGCTTAACAGGACATCCAGGAGCCCTGGTGGCACAGTAGTTAAGAGCTCAGCTGCTGACCATAAGGTTAGCAGTTCAAATCCACCAGCTGCTCCTTGGAAACACTATGGGGCAGTTCTACTCTGTCC
>NW_004443977.1:9885336-9887053 GCF_000243295.1 Trichechus manatus latirostris
ATAAAACCCCACTGAGAAAAGATTAGGATTAGGACGCACCCTACTCTGGTAGGACCTCATTTCACTTAACAGATAGAAGAAAAACCATATTTCCAAACAAGGTCACGTTCACAGGTACAAGGGTTTGGACTTCGGCATATCTTTTTGGGGGACGTGATTCAATCTATAACAGATGCCATCCAAATTTCATCGAGTGACTGAATCCAGAGGCAAGCCCAGAATCTCTGGGAGATGTGCAGGCCTGTCCATCAAGTCAGCCATATGCACCTGAGTTTAAAAGAAAGCAGGTGGGGGGTGAGTTGATTGCTTCTTGCGATGTGAGCTTAGGAAAATCTGAGCCTGTTTCCTCGTGTATTAAATGAGAATAATAATGTCTGCTATGCAGGCTATGAATGCTAATTTAAAATAAAATAAGTAACAAAAATAAATGTGTGTGAACTCTCTGTACCCAAATCTCATCTGCTGGTAATAATAAATGTGTCTCATTTGCAGCCAATATACCAAAATCCTGGAGCTCAAAGTGCTACCCCCCGATTAGCACAAAGTCCTGTGTTTGTTTGTTTCCCCGGAGACTATGTTCTCCCTGCCCTTTCCAATTCCTTCTAGAAGTCTGGGTATATTACACACACAGTCAGCCCTATCCTGCTAGGCTGCAGTCCCACTGCCCTGCTGCTCTCTGCCCTCCATCCTCGTCTTCTTTGATGGAGGTCACCCTACTGTCCACACCGCTGCCTGTGGCATTTCCTTCATCCTCTGACCACAGACCTCTGTGGCTCCTGTCTTCCTCTTTGGCTGACAAAACTTTCCATTTACTTCCTCAGATCAGCTATTTCAAAGACGGCTCCTACAGCAAAGCTGTTTCCCTCTAGTAATACTCTAAATCCCCTTGTATCACAACCCTTTCCTTCCTAGAGTCTCAGGATGTGGAGGGGGCACTGGGTTACAGCAATTGTCAAGAACAGCCTCACCTTCCACCTGATTTTATAGCTTCCTGCACACCCCACCTGCTACCCAGTACAGCTCCCTCAGCAGATTTCCTTGCGCACAGTGACTTTGCCTCAGGGGCCCATCATCATTATTCTCCTTCTCCTTCTAATCCTTCCTCTCCTCCTTCTCTTCTTCCTTCTCCTTCTCTCTCTCTGTGCAAGCACCTCACATTCCAGCCTCCTTCAGGAAATTCCAGTCCACCAGTGGGGCTGCACATGTTTAAACGCCAGTATTAGGCCAGATTCAAGTTGTCACGCACAGAGCTCCTGGGTAGCATGTAAACTGAGAGATTCGGGTGGGCATCTGTCCTAAATAGTCCTAGTCTGCCCAGAGCCTACAGAGAACCTTTGTGGAGAGTGTTGCCTTATTCCATCTGGGTCTCCAGGGAGCTCCTGCTCTGTCCAGCTAAGAGACCTTGCCACACTAGTCATATGACTTTCAGCAAATCAATTTGTTTTCCTGAGCGCTGATTTCTGCATGTGTGGGACAAATGGATTTCGCTTTGATTGCTAACCTAAAAGTTGGCAGTTCAAACCCAGTCAGCAGCACCACAGAAGAAGGACTCGGCAATCTGCTTCCATAAAGATTACAGCCAAGAAAACCCTATGGAGCACAATTCTTCTCGGTAACACATAGGATCGCCATGAGTCGGAATCAACTTGGCAGCAGCTGGTTTGGTTTGCTGATGTTTTTAAACAAGGATAAAATGGGGATAATAATATGCATCTGG
>NW_004443977.1:9892725-9910129 GCF_000243295.1 Trichechus manatus latirostris
TTCCCCCAGACTAGGAGCTTCTCCGCCCAGGGACCCCGGGTCCAAAGGATGCGCTCTGTGCCCAGCACTGTTTTCTTGGTAGTATGAGGCCCCCCTGTCTCTCTGCTCACTTCTCTCTTTTATATCTCAAGAGGTTGCCTCAGGACACAATCCATTTTTGTAGATTGAGTCCTGCCTGACTAACACAACTGCTACCCATCCTCCCTCATTAACATCATAAAGGCAGGATTTACAACATACAAGAAATCACACAATACTGGAAATCACGGCCCAGCCAAACTGATACACACATTTTTTAGGGGACATAATTCAATCTATGACACCATCTAAGACACATCTACTGATCCCACCCCTTCTGGAGTAGAGGAGAATGAAGAAAACCAAAGACACAAGGGAAAGATTAGTCCAAAGGACTAATGGACCATAACTACCACAGCCTCCACCAGACTGAGTCCAGAACAACTAGACGGTGCCCAGCTACCACTGACTGCTCTGACAGGGATCACAATAGAGGGTCCTGGACAGAGCAGGGTGGGGGTGGGGGATGTAGAACAAAATTCAAACTCACAAAAAAAAAAGACCAAACTTACTGGTCTGACAGAGACTGGAGAAACCCCGAGAGTATGGTCCCTGGATTCCCTTTTAACTCAGTACTGAAGTCACTCTTGAGGTTCACACTTCAGCCAAAGATTAGACAGGCCTATAATACAAACAATAACACTCGTAATTCAACTATGTATAAGAGACTAAATGGGCACACCGGCCTAAAAGTGAAGACGAGAAGGCAGGAAGGGACAGGAAAACTGGACAAATGGAAATGGGGGACCTGAGGTTGAGAAGGCGAGAGTGTCGACACATCGCAGGGTTGGCGACCAATGTCACAAAACAATTTGTGTATTAATTGTTTAATGAGAAACTAATTTGCTCTGTGAACTTTCACCTAAAACACAATTAAAAAAACAAAGAAAAGAAGAAGAAGATGTTAAGACAGTGAGTACCCTTGGAAAGAAGAGATAGTGACTGGAAAGGTTACCAGAGGGTTTCTGATACATGGTATATAAAGTATTCGGGGGGCTTCTGATATATGGTGTTCTCTTTCTTGAAGGGTTCTAGTTACTTGGGTGTGTTCACTTAATGAAAATTCATCAAACTGTACATTTACATGTACATTTATGTACTTTTCTGTATGCATGTTATAATCCAATAAAAAGAGTGGCACATAGTATGCTCTCTATAAATAATAAATGTTATGGAACATTGTTACAACTTCCTTTAATTTTTTATAAATATATTTTCATTTTTGCTTTAAAAATAACTTTTATTAGTTTTTTTAGACATAAAGAATATAGGGAAATTTGGCAATAGTTGCTAGAATCATAAATACACTTATCCTTTAACCTAGCAATCTGACTTCTGAAATGTATCCTAGATACACCTGCACACATATGAAATGGCATATGTACAAAGTTTTCCACTGCAGCATTTTTTTTACAGTACCAATGAAAATAGTACAAATATTCACCAATAAAGGATTTATTAAATAATTTATGGGTCATTCATACAATTTCATACCCTGCAGCTATTTAAAAAAGAGAGACATGCTTCCAGAATGGCGCAACGGTTAAGCGCTCGGCTGCAAACTTAAAGGTTGGCAGTTTGAACCCACTCAGTGGCTCTGAGGCAGAAAGACCTGGTGATCTGCTTCCATAAAGATTACAACCAAGAAAATTCTGTGGGGCAGTTCTACTCTGTCACATGGAGTTGCTATGAGTGGGAATCGACTCAGCAGCACCGAACAACAACAACATGCTTCCAGAAAGATAGAGTAGAAGTACTTTTCCCTATTCCTCTTGCTAAGTACAGCTAAAACCCCTGCACATTACATACAAAGTAGGCATAAGATGTCTCTGAAAGGTGGAGAGAAGAAAAGCAAACTGACTAGGGTCTTGAGGCCCAAGGAACAACATGTGGTGAGTTCCCTGGGTTTTCTTTTTGCCCCATACATCCCAGACTGAGTGCTGGAGAAGCCAACAATCTGAAAACACCAACAGGTGATAAAAAAGCCCCCCCAAAAGTTGCTCTGTCTAGTCAAAGGACCAGGAAAGGGGCAGCCTAGCAAGACAGAAAACTCTTGCTCTACTTTCTACTCCAATCAAATGCCACAAAAAACAAAATAAAACAACTGTGGTCCCACTTCCACCCCTGCCAGCAAAGGCCAGTTGGGGAGTCTAGACTCCCAGCCTTTCCAGACTGTAATGAGGCACTGTTAACCCTCTGCTGGGTGGTGTCATAGGCTGAGTGGGGAGCTAGAACTTTCACCCCTGCTGGAAATCAACCCCTCTACTAGGTGGTGTCGGTGGAGACCTGTGGTGCAGTGAACTCTATCATATAGCCCTTCTAGCCATGGTCTTGTAACTCCCACAAAATGATTGGATGGGACTATGTAAATAAGGTACTTGTGGCTCAACTGTGGGATTAGACAGCCTGCTAATGCAAATAAGGTGCATAGAACCCTTGTAGGGGATTGGTCAGTTGTGCCATCCACTAGGCTTAAAGGGAGCCAATCCCAGAGGTTGGAGGGGGACCTCGCTACCATCAGTAAGAATAGCCAGGAGCAGAGTGCATCCTTTGGACCTGGGGTCCCTGCACTGAGAACCTTCCAGACGCAGGAGACAGTGAGAGCTGTAACACTGTAACACGAGAGATGGCAAGAAGCAGTGGTGAGAAGTGGCGGCAAGCAACAGCAGAGTCCAGCAGCAGCAGAACCAGGAGACCGGCACAAGATGGCGTGGTAGGCCTGGCCCATGGGGCGATAGAACTGAGTGTCTTCGGGCAGGAGGTTTCCTGACACAGTGGGGTGCCTCCAGGCACATATTGGTGGAGCTAAATAGCTTTGTAACACTTGCCCAATCAGGTTAGAGGCCCGGGGCCTAGAGCCCGGGCCAAGAGCGAGGGCCTGGAAAGCAGAGGCCTGCCTTTGGGCATGGCCAAGAAGAAGCTGTCCTGATCGAAGAACTGTGCCCTGAGTTGTTCCTGTTACTTCCAAGTTGATCCTGATCCTGAATTGTAACCTGTTACTTCCCTAACAAACCCCACAATCGTGAGTATGGTCTGTGAGTTCTGTGTGGCCATTGCAATGAATTATTAAACACAGCAGAGAAGTAGAGTGTGCCGTGGGAGGGATGTCTGGTGTCAGAATTGGTAAAAGGTTGGAGAGTTGAGGTATGTCTGACCTCCATCTCATGGGAATCAGTCTTGCACTGATGATGATCTTGATTCTCCTCCCTGCTTGTAAAGTTAGAGAAGAAGGTCTGATGCTGCTGCCATTTTTACAAACTATGTGGGGAGCCTGGACTTGCATCTCCACCCGATGATCATGAGGTGTCCTTCCCCTTCCCCTGGTCTCCCTTTAGGATAGGAGCAAGACATCTCAATGTATACTTTGTTATATTGCTCTGATTTTTTTTAACATTATAATGTATTACCCATTCAAAACAACAAGACATTTTTGTTTAAAAATTTTAAGCATAAAGGAAAAAAACAAAATGGCCCATAATCTTCCCACTAGATAATCCCTGTTGACATCTTAAAACTAGTAACACATGTACATTATCAGAAAAATTCAAAGTAGTATAAAAAAGCCAAGCCAAACTCGTTGCTGTTGAGTCAGTTCCACTCACAGTGGCCCTATAGGACAGAGTAAAACCACCCCATAGGGTTTCCAAGAAGTGACTGGTTGATTCGAACTGTCAGCCTTTTTGGTTAGCAGCTGAGCTCTTAAATTCTGTGCCACCAGAGCACCAAAGCAGTATAGAGAGGTATAAAATGAAAGTAAATCTCCCTTTCTCATACTCCCAAAAGTAACCCCTGTAACACTTTCTTGTGTTTCCTTCCAGAAGTTTACTCATTTATAGGACTTATCTTGGATGCACAGTTCTTGTTTTCCTCTTGAACAGTGTATCTTTAGGTTGTCTCTCCATATACCTTTTACTATTACCAGTAATACCCTAATGAGCTATCTTGTTTAAATATCTTGAAATGACAAATTCATTTTTAACTTAGATGAGGTAAAAAATGATGCATTTGGGTGTTTTGTAGAACCTGATAGTTTCCCATGATGCTAGATATCTTTATCCCAAGCAGTATTTAAAAACATTTTTGTAAAGAGAGAGAGAGAAAGTCTCATCTTCAACTCCCACCCAACCCCCCTTTGGAGGTCCCCAAAGAAATGTTGCTCTTGAATACGGGCAGTTTGGTCTCTTGTTAGGTAGACTGGTGGTGCAGTGGTTAAGTGCTTGGCTGCTAACCGAAAGGTCAGTGGTTCCAACCCACCAGTCGCTAGGTGGGAGAAAGATGTGGCAGTCTGCTTCTGTAAAGATTACAGTCTTGGAAACACTATGGGGCATTTCTACTCTTCCTATAGGGTCGCTATGAGTCAAAATGGATTTTTTTTTTTTTTGTATCGTTTTGCTTTTGTCTCTAGTTGCTATGAGCGCCTTACCCTGAACTAGGTCTGAAACCTCGCTTGCCTGATCTGTGGCTGCTTTCGGGGAGGAGCCCGCATCAGACTGTTGAATAGCCCGGTGCCTCCAGTCAGGCTCTTGGGTATCCGAGTTCTCCGGCTGAAGCTAAGTTGCTTTTCCAGTCTCATCTTGGCTTTTTCTCCCCTCTACTGGATGGTCTGAGAGGTGCCTCAAATTCGCTCCTTAGCTTCTGGCGTCCCCTGCTGGCTTCTAAGATTCATAATCCTTAAAGGCCTGTCGGAGCTCTGGTGGTGCAGTGGTTAAAGAGCTCCGCTGTTTAAGCAAAGAGTCGGCAGTTCGAATCCGCCAGGCGCTCGCTGGAAACTCTCTGCGGCAGTTCTACCCTGTCCTGTGGGGTCGCCATGAGTCTGAAACGACTTGATGGCAACAGGATTGGTTTTTGTTTTTTTGGTTAAAGGACTGTCGAACCTGTACTGAACATCCATTGCCACACCCTCGGGGTAATATGGGAAAACCGAGGCAGCAAGTGAGGAAGTGACTTGTCTAAGAACGCAAAGCAAGTAAGCTCTTAGGACCAGAACCTAGGTCTCTGACTGCTCCTCCAACATTGTTTCCAGGACACAAGGAGGCACCAGACTGGACTCCCAGGCTCTGGGAGTTCGCCTTCACATTCCCACCCCAGGAGCTCTCAGAACCTCTCAGGCAGTCAGGGGACCCTGGATTGGGAGGAGAGAATGCTCTGCTGGGCTCATCCTCTGCGGTGCTCTGGGGCAGCGGGCCCTACTATTCTCTCTGGGATGCCTCAGTTTCTTTCCTCAGAGCATGGATGAGTTTAATTACGCCCTAGGCATAGGCCATGCTTCCCCCAACTCCATCATTTGCAGTGCTCTTCACGGAGTTTGCCATATCCTTGTATCACCTTGATTATTATTTACTTAATAATTTTCTTCAAATTGTCTCATTTTAAACTTAAACTTATTTTTAAAGGACAATTTATATTCTGATTATAAATGCTAGTTATATTTTTTAATATGCATTAAAGCAAATGTTTATTAAAATAATTTTACCACCTGAAATACTTCTTGAGTGCCAAAGTAGTACCCATATCCCATTTTGGAAAATCTTGCAAAGGATAGAGACCTCAGCTTGGAGGTGTCCCCTCCACCCTCTACCTTAACAGTAGAGGGGCCAGGGAAGCTTTGGCCTCCTCCTGCAGCTCTTGTGAGAAGGGCTTTATATTGGGGGTCAGGACACCTGGGTCCTAGGCTTGGATCTTTCACCAAATAATTGTGTGGTCTCTGGCAAGGCACCACTGGGAGGTGGACCTCAGTGGGTTCACATATAAAATGATAGGTTGGGTCAGTGAGGCCTCTTCTCTCTCTGACATTCATTTATTTATTTAACAAATCTTGCTGAGGCCTGTTCAGGTGCAGACACTGTGCTAGGCACCAGGACCCAAAGAGCTAAATGGTGCTCATTGCTTTTTGGGTGTAGAAGTGGTTCTAGGTGTGGAGGCTGTGCCAGGAGCTGAGGGTGCCCAGCACACCTTAGGCACAAATACACCTGAGGACTTAAGTGCAGAAGGAGCTGGCTCACAGGCCGAAGAAAAAGTGAAGACTGAGATAAAGATCCAAGGAAACTCACCACCCTTCCCTTAAGTGATGACCCATCGATGCGTCTGGTTGCCTAGGAATTGTCTTTGGGTCCTCACTATCTTCATTGACTGCAAGAAGACTATCCTCAGCCTGAATTCTTCACTTAAAAAAAATGATCATTCCTAATGAATGAGAACCTGGTATCTTTCAAGTACTGGCTTTGCTCTGTGCCTCCATGATTTTCTTTAATGCTCATTACAACACTATGGGGTAGATTTTTTTACCCTCATGGAAATCAAGGCACAGACAGGCTACCTACTTGCTCAAGATCCCACAGCTAGTAGATGGTTGAGCCGAATTTGATCACACTCTGTTTTCAGAACCAACTGATATGATGGTGTTTGCTTTTTGAAATCGCCCCCTCCCACACACACACCAAAGCAATAGTTAGGAGATGACAACAGAGTGTGTGCCATGGAGGGACCCACTGTGCAGGGGAAGGCAGACAGTGGGCACTGGAGCATAGCCTTGTGCATCGTGCTGTGATAGAGACATGGGTAAAGTGGGGTGTCCTGGCACATAAGAGGTTCAGGGAACTTGTGGACCATCCCTGTGGAGGAACGTGTGAGTAAAAATGGGCATGACAGGTCCTGCCTTTCTGATGTCCTGGGGGATGTCATTGGTCCTTCTGATGCCCTGTGACTCCCTCCGATCATCTATGGGCCATCCAGTAACACTTCCTCCACGGGACATGATGGGGCTTCCCCTGGGGTGGTGCTGGGCCGCTGTAGGGTAGAGGAAGCACAAGCCAGAATCCTTGCTCTACCACTCAGTGACTACCATCTTGGTCATTCTGAGTAAGTCATTATCTGGGTCTCACTATCCTCATCTGTCAAACTTGCCATGGCAAACATGAGATGCAGCAGCCAGGTTTGCCTTCAAGAAAGGTCTTACTGCCCGGCCACAGGGAGTACAGTCAGCAGACAGTCTCCAGCTGTCAACTTCCTTAGCTTCAGAGACTCTCTTTGCCTGAGGTCACATGCTTCTGGGGACTGTCTGCACATCTAGTGACTGAGGGAAGGGGGGGTGTAAAGGAGCCCAGTGAGGGACACTGTGACAGGCAAAACTCACTTAGAGCTCAAGGCTCGAGGGTTGGCAGAGGCTTTGTTGGGTCTGCATCGAAGCTTAGACTTCTCCCTCTGCCCGGTCCTGCTTCCTTCTCCTACCTTTCCCAGGAGTTGACCCCAAATAAACCTCTTAAACCCCAAACTCCATCTCAGCCTCTGCTTCTTAGAACCCAACTGTTACGGATTGAATTGTGTGTCCCTAAAAATGTGTGTCAACTTGCTTAAGCCATGATTCCCAGCATTGTATGATTGTCTGCCTTTCTTTATCTGAGGTGATTTTCCTATGTGTTGTAAATCTTACCTCAATGTTGTTAATGAGGCAGGATTAGAGGCAATTATGTTAATGAGGCAGAACACAATCTACAAGATTAGGTTGTATCTTGAGTAAGTCTCTTTTGAGATATGAAACAGAGAAGCGAGCAGAGAGACACGGTACCTCCTACCACCAAGAAATAAGAGCCAGGAGCAGACCGCATCCTTTGGACTTGGGTTACCTGAGCTGAGAAGCTCCTAGACCAAGGGAAGATTGATGACAAGGACCTTCCCCCATTGCCGACAGAGAGAGAAAGCTTTCCCCTGGAGCTGGCACCATGAATTCGGACTTCTAGCCTCCTGGACTGTGAGAGAATAAATTTCTCTTTGTTGAAGCCATCTGCTTGTGGTATTTCTGTTGTAACAGCACTAGATAACTAAGACACCAACCTATGACATATCCACTTTAATGCCTAGGACATGCGAGGCATGAGATCAGCCTCTTTAAATGATTCTGGGTATAATTCCAAAATGGGACAATTATCACATTCATTTGGGCCTACTTTCCAGCCAAGGGGCCCTGGTGGTGCAACTAGGAGGCTGTTAGCTAAAAGGTTGATGGTTCAAACCCATCCCGTGACTCTACAAGAGGAAGTCCCGGTGATCTGCTTCCGAAAAGATTACAGCCAAGAAAACCTTATGGGGCAGTTCTACTCTGTTACATAGGGTCGCTATGAGTCAGAATGGACTTAACAGCACCCAACAACAACCACCTTCTGGCCAGTCCTAGGTTCATTTTTGGTGGAGGCACTGAAGGTAGGTAGGAGGGCTGTCTGTAGGGTTCACAACAGCCTGATGGCACGATCTGGCTCTCACAGAGCAGGGAACATAACTTGAAGACATCAGAACCAAACCCGTTGCCATTGAGTCAAATGAAAAAAGAAAGAACACCCAAAATGTTGTTTTCGTAATATAGACTATGACGTAGAAGCTGCGTGTGCAACAATAAGAATCAGAAGAGAATAAAAAACCTTATATGATTGATGTTATTAAATGGTGAAGAAGAGCTTTGAGTTTTTTTTTTTTTTTTTTTGGCTTATTTATTTACTCTCTGGTTGCTCCTTGTTTTTATTATAGAGACATCCACTATTCAGCAAAAAGAAATCAAATAAGAGGGGAAGTGATTAGGAAAATATTCAAAGCTCATAGGGCTGAAGAATGTTCCTCGGGGGCAGTCAGGGTCAGAGGACTCCCCAAAGTATTTCTCCAAAGTGCTTTCTACCTCCTGGCATATAACATGTGCTCAATAAATGTCTCTGAAACCACTCAATGCAAATGATGCAGTGCCTGAAGTATCTGCCTTCTTCCACATTGCCATTCTTCTCTCAAGAAGCCTTCCTCAATCGCCTCTCACCCCTATGTCTTCAGAATCGACTCAATGGCAATAGGTAACAGGTATTCCTTGTTTCAGTACAATGAACGTATTTGTCATTTTAATGGCTGCGTCGTATTCTATTGTGTGGACAGATCATACTTGGTTTAATAGTATAGTGCCAGAAGATGAGCTAGGTAGGCATGGCAGACGCTCCTAGTTCCTCACTTAATGTAGAAAATGTATTTATAATTACATTTGTTATGCATAGAGTGGAGTTCCTGGGTGGCACAAATGGTTAAGAGCTCGGCTACTAGCTGAAAGTTTGATGGCTGGAACCCACACAGAGGCACCTCAAAAGGAAGGCCTGGCGATCTGCTCTCGAAAGATCACAGCCTTGAAAACCCTATGGAGCAGTTCTCTGCATACATGGGGTTGCTATGAGTTGGAATCGACTTGATGGCAATGAACAGCCATCACTCATCTGTCAGTTTGTCATGATGAGGCGAATTGCATGTTGCTGTGATGCTGGTAGCTGTGTCACTGGTATTTCAAATACCAGTAGGGTCACCCATGGTGGACAGGTTTCAGTGGAACTTCCAGACTAAGACTAGGAAGAAAAACCTGGAGATCCACTTTTTAAAAAAATTGACCAGTGAAAACCTTATGAATAGCAATGGAACATTGTCTGATATAGTGCCGGAAGATGAGCCCCTCAGCTTGGAAGGCACTACACAGGTGCTGCAGCAATGGGCTCAAACATAGCAAAGATTGTGAGGATGGCGCAGGACTGGGCAGCATTTCATTCTGTTGTACATGGGGTTGCTATGAGTCAGAACCGACTAACAACTACAATACATAGAGTTGGTTCTTTTTTTTTCTTGAATAACTCCCCCTGGATATTGCCCCAGAAGTGAAATCATTGATTCAACTTATATGTCCACACCTCTGCCAGTTTTGAGTTTTACATCCTGTAAACATTTGTTAATTGAAAAGGTTGGTGTTTTTCCTGGTTCTAGTTTTTCATTTGCATTTCTCTATTATGGAGACAGGAACCTGCATGGCGCTGGACTACTAACCTCAAAGTTTGATGATTCAAACACACCCAGCAGTGCTGTGAAAGAAAGGCCTGGCAACCTGCTTCCATAAAGATTACAGCCAAAGAAACTCTATGGAGCAGTTTTATTCTGTAGCACATGGGGTCACCATGAGTCCGGATGGACTTGGCCACAACAGGTTTGTTTTTTTTGGTTTGTTATGGAAACAACCTTTCAGAAAGTTTTTTTTCTTTTGAGGAACAATGTCTCATCTTGCCAGGAGATGGCGCTGTGACTCTGTGCTTAGGCTCCCAGAGCTAAGCGGTGGTATTAGTGGTGGTGTGCTTTAGTGGTTGGGTGTGTGTATGCACCGGGAGAGGGGGTGTTCAGGAATCCTCTGGTCTCTCCTGTAGCCACAATTTCTCAGCTGAGTTCGGACAACTTGGTTTTGGAGAGGAGGTGCTACCACATCTGCAGAGCCTGGCTTGCCCTGCCCTGCAGCCTATCTTCCACTCTCTCACAGTCCAACAGAACTCAGGCCAGACATGGGTCACACCTTCCAAAAAAACTCAAGTGGAGCAAGTAGAGGAAAAAGATAGACAAAATCAACTGCAAATACTGTATTTCCTCTAGGTCAGGTTGCAAATGCTACGAATTAGTGAGAAGTGGAGACTTTGCTTCCAAAATACAGGTATCTGGGATCTTGAAGAAGGTGGGGGCTGAGCTGCGCCTGGAAACAAAGAGGAGACTTCAAGAGTTAGCTGGTGAGTGGAGGCAGAGGTGGGGGAGTGGGGCCAGGCTTTGGGGCCTGACCAGTGAGCCCCTGTGAGCCTGGGGCTCCCATGGAGACAAAGTGAAAGATGAGGCTGGAAAGACAAACAGAGCCAAACTGTGGTGGAGTTTAAATGCCAAGCTAAGAAGTGTGGACTTTATTTTGTAAGCAAAGGTGTGACAGTAGAAGTTTTATAGCGAGAAAATGGCGGGATCATATTTGAGCTTTGGTAAGATTAGCCTGAGGTTTAACTAACTCAGTGGTTTTCCTACTGTGTTCTGTGGATGCATTTGCTTCCTCGTCTGACTGACCTCTCAGAAGTGGTTGATACAGCTGCCTACTTTCCTCTTCTCAAAGTGCTCTCTTTCCTTGGCTTCTGTGAAACCACAATGCTCTTTTATTCCTCACGCTTCGGTAGCCCCTCCTCTATCTCCTTTGCAGCCTGGGCCCCCTTCACCCAGCCATTAAATACTGTACTTCCTCAAGGCTCTCCTCATTCTGTGCACTCCCCTGGGCGATCTTCATGAGCTCAGCTTAATTATAACCTACACCTGATGACTCAGCCCAGGCCTCCCCTCTCATCTCCAGACCCATATATCCAACTGCCTACTTGACAGCTCTTCTTGAATGTTTCGGAAGCATCTTTAATTCATGTCCCAAACTCCCCTCCCCACATCTCACCTACTACTGATTCTTTTCTGGTGATCCTTAGTTGAGAGACGGCACCACTGTTCATCCTGTTAGGCAAGAAATCTCAGGGACATCCTGAAACCATTCCTCATCCTCTTTTCCAACCAGGGCTTCAAGCCAGTTTGGTCCAGTTCAAACCCCCTCCCCCAGAGTCTGCATTTCTAACAAGTTCCCTGCTGAGAATTTGTATTTCTCACAAGTTCCCAGGAACTTATACATAAGAATCTCCTGGGGATCTTGTTAAACTGTAGATTCTGCTTCAGTATATCTGGGGTGGAAATGCAAATTCTCAGCAGGGAACTTGTTAGAGATGCAAATTCTCAGCAGGGGTGCGAACCAGATGAACCTGGGTTCAAAGCCCTGTTTCCAACTCATCCTCAAGTCTACTCAACTCTACTTCCTCGACATCAGTTAGAACCGTTCCCTTCTTTCCATCTCCCCTGTCATTCACCCGGGTCAAAGCCACAGTCATTTTTCAGAGACCTCTTCTAACTGGTCTTCCTGCTTCCACTCTGGCTCTTCTCCAACCCCCCTTCACACTGTGGCCAGAGCCATCTTTTCAAAGCATAGAACTGACCATGTCACCCTCTGCCCCGGTGAAATCTCCACAGTGGCTTCCCACTGCTTTTATTTACTTATTTTTTGATTTATTGAGATAAAATTTACATAACATAAAATTAACCATTTTAAAGTGAACAACTGAGTGACATTTAATCCATTCAAAATGTTGTGCAACCACTACATTTGTCTAGTTCCAAAACATCTCCATCACTTCAAAATAGAATCCCTTATCCATTAAGCAGTTTCTCCCCATACTCTCCTCTCCCCGAGTCACTGGGAACCACCAGCCTGTGTTCTGTCCGTATGGATTTACCTATTCTGAGTATTTCATGTAAACGGAAGCAGACACTGTGTAGCCTTTTGTGTGTGGTTTCTTTCATTTGGCAAAATGTTTTCAAAGTTCATTCACCTTGTAGAAGGTGTCAGTACTTCATTCCTTTTTATGGCTGAATAATTTTCCATTGCATGGATATACTGCATTTTATTGATCCATTCACCAGTTTATGGACATTTGGGTTGTTTCTACCTTTTGCCTATGAAAATAGCTTTTAAAAAACTTTTTATTCTTGACAGAACAAATACAGAAAAGATAATAAAACAAATATACACCCTTGAAACCAAGTCCTATGAAAATAGGCAGAACAATGCCAGCCATCCCCTCCGTGAGCTCCTCACAAATAGGACAGCCTCCTTCTCCCACCCCTGACTTTTATGGTAAGTATCTCCTTACTTTTCTTTGTCATCCAAGAGTGCATCCCTAAATACTGTAGTAGTTGCTATTATTATTTTGTGGTTGTTGTTCAGAATATATACAGCAAAATGTATGCCAATTCAACATTTCTACATTTACAATTCAGTAACATTGATTACATTCTTCGAATCCCCACTGCATTTAAAATAAGGAGAAATTCCCTTCCATGCCTATAAGGCCTTAACCTTGGTCTGATTCCTCCCAAATCCCTCCAGCCTCATCTCCCACTAGACTGCTTTTCATTCTTCTCAACCCCAAACCAACCTCGTTTCACGCCCCCCACCCCCCTGCCCCGCTTCTCCATCCTCTCTTCCTGACCTGGTCAGTTCCCCATCAGAGCCTCTCCCAGCCTCTCCCCTTCTCCTCCATCGCACCTAGACAGTAGTGGTTTTCCATTTGGTTGTGAGATGATACGCTTAATGATAGTCTAGCTGGGTGCCTGGCACACGGTAGGTGTTCGATTAAAAACGTGCTGACTGCAGCCCAGGAAGAGACAGCCAGCAGACAGAAACACAATCAGGAGAGAGGCTGGATCTGGAGACCTGGACATAGGAGGCTTAATTTGCTCAGAGGGGAGAGCGGAAGCAGTGGGGATAGATGGTGTTGCCTGGAAGAATGGAGAAGTGAAGAGAGAGTGGAGGTCATACCAGGGGCCTCTACCCACCCTATAGTCAATACCGCAGGAGCCAGCCCTGGGCTGAGATGGCTGGAGAGGCTCCGGGGTCCAATCACTCCCACTCGGGGCCACTGGGACTGAGCTAAGTAGAAACAAATGTTCCCTGGCTTTCCCCCAGCCCAGTCCTGGTGGGTGGGCAGCAGCCCTCCCTCCTCAGCCCCTAGCTCTCCCTCCCCCTCTTCACCCTCCTCCTGGGGTTCTTTCTCCCTTTGACTGATGGGGGATTGCGAGGTTGGGGGCATGAGAGGTGTGAAAGACGTGAGGCAGGTGGGCTCAGGCCTGGGGTGGGGGTTCCCTTGGACAAAGTCCCAGAGGGCGCCTCGGAAGGAACTCCGCCTGCAAGGCAGGAGTCAGACTGCCTAAAGCTGGGAACCAGGCATTCGAGCTCCCGGCCTCAGCTGGAAAGGCACATTCTCATGAGTTCACAACTTCAGGTGGGCTGGAGAAAAGCTGGAATAGAGCTGGCTGAGATACTGAGGGGAGAAGAAAGTTCTCTATCTCTCTCTCTGCCTCTCTGTCTCTCTCTCCCTTTCCCTCCATCTCTCTGGAGGGTTGGCCTTTCCTCTCTCTGTTCTCCAGGGATCCAGAGACCCAGGGCCCTTAGGAATTCTCAAGCCGTGTCTCTACCCTAAAGGGATCGCAGTTAGGTCCCATTGCTGGAGAGGGAGGGAGGGAAACGAGGAGGGAGGCAGAGAGGAAGGTTACTGGGAGGGAAAGGGTCACAGGCCCAAATTCCTGGGCTCCTGCAGCTTCAGTCATTCTGAGAAACAAAGAAACAGAGAAAGTGATTTAGAGACAGACACAAATAGAGACCAAATTATGGAGATGGGAGAGACGGGAAAAGACGCAAAAGACAGCGAGAGAGAATCCGAAGCACACGCAGGGCTCTGCTCTGCCTGCAGCGATTCTGATGTTATCTACCTCCAGCTGCCTCTCCCCGCTCCACAGTCCCCACCTCTGCCCCTCCTTCCTCTCCAACCCCATAGCCAGACACCCATGTCTCCGTTTCTCTGCCTCTCTTTTGCACCAGGGCCTATAAGTGGAGTTAACAGGTTCTGTGGACCTCAGGCAGAGCGATAGAGGAAAAGGCGGAGTGCCTCTGATTAAATGGACACCTCCCTGTTTCTGCTGTCCATTCTAAGCTGCTATGTTCCCATTCCAATCACTCATGAATGTTCCTCCACACGCATGTCTGTGCAGAGGTGGCACATGTGCACACGCGTGCGTGTGTGTGTGTGTGTGAGAGAGAGAGAGAGAGAGAGAGAGAGAGAGAGAGAGCTCTCCAGGGAGGCAGGCATGTATCTCGGCCTGAGCCAGCCCCTATAACTACGGGTGAAATTTATCCAGCATTATCTGGGGGAGGCGAAGGTGCCCTGTGGTTTCTGAGGGGTTATCTGAAAGCTTCTGAGAGGTCACAGCCTTGAAAACCCTATGGAGCAGTTCTACTCCGCACATATGGGGTTGTCATAACTCAGAATTTGACTTGATAGCAACTAACAACAACGACATCTGAAAGCCTACGACCAGCTTTGTGTGTGTGTGTGTGAGAGAGAGAGTGTGTGTGTGCGTGTATCTTGGTCTGTCTTTGTGTGCCTCTGTGTATATCTCCTGGTTCCCCATCTCTGCTCTGTGGGAAGTCTTCTAAGGCGATAGTGGTGGATTGAAACCTCAGGAACATCTAAACTCATCTCTCTGAAAGTTTGGGGCCATAAGAGTGGAAGTCATTGCTCTCGCGCTACCCCAAGTGCCAGGCAACCCTCAGATGGGGATGCAGAGAGGGCGAAAGGGAGTGGGCAGAGGCAAGGCTTGCCTGGGAATTGAGGCTCTGGGAATTTGGACTTCAGGACTTCTGTCCATCACAGACACCAGCCTGTCCTACCCAACACTTGTGCGGGCACTCCTGGGCCAACTGACTCTGGAATGGAACTCTGGGGACAAGGGCTTGAGGAGTCCAGGGATAGCAGAAGATTCCGTAAGCTCTGGCCAGAGCAAGTGCTGCAGAAGGGGTGGGGCGGGCTGTTCGCGTTTGTAGGAAAGGGGGGGGGGGGGGGCAGAAAGGCCGCCTGCGGGGGAGAAGGCTTCTTGGCAAACGCCCCAGTTTCCTGAGCTGATCCCTGCTCTCTGCCACTGCTCCCAATTCTGTTGTTTCAATAACATCATTTTTATCCACCCCATAGAGAGGCTGTGTCTGAGCAGGGGGAGGCAAGGGGCAGGGCTAGGCCATGGTAGGGGGGTGGGTAATGGAGAGAGGCTGGGGTCTGGAGGCAGCAAGGACTAGATTTGGGGCGCTCCCTCCTCAGGCAGAGGCAGGGCGGTCCCAGAGCCCAGGTCCCCTGATGACAAAGACAAATACATTAAAATTCTTGTCTCAGAGAAGAATGCAGGATAGGGAGAGCATTTCATAATCTGCAATAACAGTAGCAGGGTGGGGGCAGGGGATTTGGAACCCAAGCAGTGGCTCCCTGGGGGCTAGTCATTGGCCACCTGCAGCCTCCAGGAACCCCCAGAGCCCTCCGGCTGCCTGTTGGGTGCCATCTGGTCTGAGTCTGTGCCCAATCTGGGTGTGTCTAACAGTGTGCAAGTGTCCAGATTGGCACTGCCCTGCAGAAACGACTGAGTACAAAGATGATCGGTGCTGGGGGCTGTGCGAGGCATGTGGGTGCTGTTAAAGGCTAAAATGGGGGCAGCACTTGGGCCACCCCCCCTCTTTATCTCCTTCAGTCCGTCCCCCTCTCTGGGTGCCCCAGCATCCCCCCCACCCTGAGAACTCTCTCTACCTAGCACATCAGGTTAGACACCAAGGCCCTGGGGTGTGCTCCCAGCAAATCCAGGGGCTTCCTGATGTGCCTAGACCAACATTTCTCCGTTTCTTCTAGCGTTGTCATCCTTCCTGTCCCACATCTGCCTTCTCCCTGGGACAGGCATGTGTGGCCTTTTGTCACTCAGCCTCATCTTGATCCACTTGCCCCCACTTTCTGGGGGACTCAGGATCCTACCTTCTCTCTGTTACCACAAGTGTTAGTCTCTCTTGCAGTGACCTCACTACCTGAGCTCAGGTTCTCTCCTCTCCCTCCTGCCCCCCAAACCGCCAGCCAGGAGCTTTCCTCCCGCACCTGAAGTGTCTGCCACACAGGCTTGAGGTCCTCGATCTGTCCTCCACACCCCACGATACCCTCAAAGGCTGGTGGCCACACTAGATGGTGGTGATGGGGGACTGGCCCCTGCTGCTGAACACCCGCACCACCTGTCCTTCGGCACCACTGGGCACGTCGGGGGAGGGGGCTCTATCCTGGCTACAGGAGCGGGGGCTAGAGGAGCAGGGGCTGCCGCCCGCTGCCAGCTCGCTCCGTGATGAATGGAGCTGTCCCTCCTCCCCACGGGGCCTTTGATCTTCCCCCCGTGGGGAGGGGGCCAGGGGCATCAAAGACATTTTTGTGGCATTAGAGAATCAGATAAACGCCATCTCACCTGCAGCTGGCTCTCCCACCCCCTCTGCCCCGGCTAAGTTGGGAAGGAACGTAAGGCAGGGACCGCGGACACGCAAGACCCGGCAGAGTGGGCGTTCCTGAAGGCGGGGTTGCAGCGACTCTGACCCCTTGGTCTCTGGGAAGCACACCCCCGCCCTCTACTCGCTCACGCGCGCCGGCGCAAGCAATCGAGAGGTTTGTCCTGCTGTCCAATCTCCCCGCAGCGAACGCAGGCTAAAAAGGCTGGACGGCTGGGGGGGGGCCAGAGCGGGGGCCTAGGGCGCCTCTTTGGCTCAGAAGAAGCTGAGGAAAGGGCGTCCGGCGGGGCAGAGCCGGGGAGGAAGTGACCCCTGCAGGACCCCGCCGACCAGCCTGCGAGTTCGACACCCCTCTCAGCAGCACCCTGTGCCCGAGGCCGAGTTCCTCCCAGGCCGCTGCTCCAGCATCTGCCTCCGCAACCCCCCCCGCCCCCCACCAAACTCCCTCATTCCTGGGAAGTTTTCTCTCTTTACAGTCAACAAACCTGTCAAACGTCTCCCTCCCAGCCCGTCCCCCAGCCCTCAGCGCCTCTTCCTTCTCCCCCTTGCCCCTCTCCACACTTCTTCCCAGCCCCTCCTGGC
>NW_004443977.1:9910817-9915364 GCF_000243295.1 Trichechus manatus latirostris
GGCGCTGCGTCCCTCAGCTGCCGGCTCTACCTGCGCCCGGGGGCCAGGCGCGAGCCGGGGCGTGGGGCCAGGCGCGTGCCGCTGTCTTCCCGGCATCTGCCAGGAGCGCTTCTGAGCTGCCACTTAACCCCAGGGCAGCGCCAGGGCAGGGCCAGGGCACATTCGGTCCCGCCAGTTATGCGCTCAGTCCAGGTCAGAGATAACACCGGGGAGACCGGGAAACATCTGTAGTCAGAAAACAGAAGAAAGGAGTGTGTGGTGAGGGCCCTGGAAGTAGACGAGTGGACTGGATTAGAAAGAGAGGAAGAAGAGAAGCCACAAGGCAGGAGGGACAAACAGCCGTCCCCTCCCCAACCCACCACCTTCTCTCTGGGCTCCTTCGGAGCAGGCGGTGGTGGAGGGAAAGGGAATGCAATGGGGAAACTGAGCGAGGACCCTGGCTCTCTCTACCTTCTCCTTCCCGAGCAAGGAAGAGGAGGAATGGCAGGAAAGAGACCCAGGCTCCCGGCCCTTCCAGACGTGGGGACCGTGGACTAAAAATGTGCAGTCTGGGACCTAGGAGGCGACTGGTGGAAGGGAGAGAGACTTGGCCAGGCAGGGGATGGGGGCATCTTCCTAGGGCCGGTCTGCGGACCTGGCCCTAGCCCTCCGGAGCAGACACCTAGGCAGCGAAGGTTGCGGGAGTATCGAGCTTTAGGGGCGGGGGCAGGGAAGGTGGGAGCTGTGCTAGGACTGCTCAGAGACTGGATCCCGAAGACTTTTTTCTTCCACTTTCTGTGCCTCCGGAGCGGCGAAGACCCGCCCGGAGTGGCTCGGAGTTTGAAGAGGAGGGACTAGAACAATAGAGCTAATGAATCAGCCAATCCTAAGAAGGCAAGGTTTTGTCTATTTGCATACTGCGACGTCATTGGCTGGATTTTGTACCCTCCACTCCTCCTTCGCCCCCCGGATTTGGGAGGCGGGTGGGGTAGGCAGACCCCTGTCCTCTGGGGAGATAGAGAGCAGTATGCCCACACAGGGAGCTGCTGGCCGCGGTCCCGCTTCCGTGATTCGGGGAAGACTCCCCTCGGAGGGCCAGTGAGGTGGCAAATTGAAGACGACCCCAGGTCTCGGCTAGGGATCCTACATCCTTTAATCCTGGTTTGGCATAACGCAGTAGCAACTTTGAAATCAGACAAACCTGAGATGTAACCTTGAGCAAGTCCCTTCCTCCCCACCCCCTCAACGTCTTAACTGTAAAATAGGGATAAGTCTCCCTACCTAGCAGACTTGCTGGGAGAATTAGGTGGGATGACCTACAAAATGATCTGACATTAGAAGGTGCTCAATAAATGTAGTCCCTCCCTCCACACCGCACGTGCTCCTGGCCAGGCTCCCCAGAGGTGAAAAGGGGGATTAATTAAAATGTTAAACCCAAGGTCCCAAGCAAAACTTTGTCAAGGGCTCTGTCTTCTCTCGTTCCCCGAACACACCTCTCCTGTCTTTGCCCTTTCTCATGGATCCCTCCTTGATGGTGGTTGCCTTTCTTCCCCTCCCTTTCCATCTGTTCAAATTGTTCCCATCCTTCCACTTCAAACACCACTTCCTCCAGGAAGCAATCTCTCTCCTCTCTTAAGGCTTGCCTTCTCTGTGCTTCCACTGCCTTCCATGCACCAGGCAATGATGCCAATTACTGTATCTTACTGATGACAGTCATCTCCACTTGGGTCCTTCTTCCCTGCTCGACTTGAGCACCTGGAAGTCAGAGGCTTTGTCTTTAGGTCCCTGAGTCCCCTGAACAGAGTAGATAGGGGTGGGAGGGAGATTTCTAGAGTGTTACTGAATTGGTTGACTCACCTTTCTAAGGTTTGTACCCACGGGGCTTCCTTTGTCCGGGAAGAGCTGCTGGACGGGAGATAAGCAGAGGGAGAGAGGCCTGGTCTTGGGACCTGACCCTGAAGCTGGGAAGCAGGGAGTGAGGGAGGAGGTGAGGAGGGCAGGTGTGGGAGAACACAGGGGCCTTCATGGCCGCGGCTGCAGGGAGAGCCGAGTGGAAAGAGAGGGGCTGGGGTGATAAGATGTTGCCCTCGGAGACAACCTGCCTCTCCCGCCTGCCTGGCCCTCCTCACTCTCCTCGGTCTATTTCTGACTCTTCATTCCTTTGGTCTGAGCCCAAACTCCCTTTCAGGATCTGTGACTCTGCTTACACTCCTGTCTTCACCCTACCCCACCATTGCTCTCCTGCCACCACCCTCTCCCCATCCCCACTTCAGCTGGGAGCTTTCAGGCCAGGGGACTGCAGGCTATTTCCTGATGTCTAGGACCTGCTTCCTGGCCCCTTCTCCCCACTTCTCAGGAATGCTTGCCAGGCTGGAGCTCCAGTAGTGGCCAGGAAACAGCTGGACCCACAGCAGCCTAATGCAGCCCATCCTGAAATTCTAGCAGCCAGGAGGCTGGGACCAGAGAGGACCCCAGGACCTGTGGGTGACTCAACTGTCCTGGTTAGAATAGGAAGGTCCTGGAGGGGGTGGCCCAGGCCCTGGAATCAGCTCAGGGACCTGGCTCCAGGTTCCAGAGAAGTTTCCTTCCACCTTCTTTCCCCCTCCCCCTCCTTCCTCAAATGCATGCTTTCTAAACTCTGCCTCCGGCCTCTCTGTCTTTCTTTCTCTTTCTCATCAGTAACCATATCTTTGTGAATCGCAGATTCCAGGACATTGGCCAGGCCTTCCTGAGGTCATTTTGTCCAGCCCACTGCCTCCAGGCCATCTAGCCTATCCTCTGGCCCTGACAGACTCCCTTTAGAGTGTGAGGCAGAGAGGGAGAGGTTGTGGCTTCCTGGTCACCAGCTCCCATCCCTTCCACCCTGTTCCCTGTCCTCCCAGCCTCCTCCAGGAAGTTCTTCTCAATGTCTGCCCCATCTTTATTTATACCTTCAGTCAGTGGATGTAGAAAATAGCTCACTTTCCCAGAATAGCCAAATCAATCTCCCTTCTTCTCTCTTCCTCTTTCCTCTTTCTGTTTTATATTTTCTGTGAAAGAAACTAACCCTCCCCTTGTTCCACTAGGAAAAACACAACCCAGTCTCACTCCTCAGTCCCTTTCTCCCCCCAATCTTGCATTTTGCAGCCCCCGCCCCCACTTCCCTTATGGAGAAGAGAGAAGCAGAAGCCTAGGACAGCCTCATCTCTGGCCCCACAAGCAGGCAGGGAAAGGGCCCAGGCTTCCTCCCGACACCAAGGTTTTCCAGCTGCCACCCCCACCCTTTCCTATCCTGTCTTCCTCTGAGGCCCCTGGCACTCCGTTGGCAGTCCTGTTGCTGGCCCCTGCCGCGTTCAGGGTAGGGTGGGGTGGCCATCCATTCCCCCCTCCAGGCCTCCCGCCTTGGCAGCTTCCCCTGTAGGGAGACAATGAGGCTGTGAGCAGAAAAGGGCAGGGGCAAAGAAGGCTGGCGCAATCCGGCCCAGAGCATGCCCTGAGCCCACCCGAGTCCTGGCACTGTGTCATTTCCTGGGGGGTGCAGCCCCCTCCTGCCACGTTCTCATCGGAAATCAAGAGTTGGGTGGGGGAGGGCAGTGGGAGGCTTGATCATCAAGGCCCATCAAGGGGGATTCCAGAATGTGCACTTTGATGGGGAAATGAAGCTGCGGAGGGGATGAGACGAGGGCGGGGCGGGCAGCCGGCCGCGGTCAGGCTAGCAGCAGGCGCCGGGCCAGCCCTCCGCCAGCCTGTGCACGAACGAGAGCCGGAGGTACTAGGGAACACGAAGTCGATCCTCTGCCGACTGTGGAGAGCGCCCTCTAGCTGCACCCTCCTTCCAGCCGGGGGCTGGGCGCGACCTTGGGTGCCTCCCCTGGACTGTCAGAGGGAGGAGCTGAGGGAGAGATATGTCGCTGGGAGAGTTTTTCTCCCCTTCTCCACCTGGCCTCTTTGGCTGCTTCCTCCAGCTCTGAACCCTCGGTTTAACCCAGAAATTAGACCTAGAAGGGCCTTGGAGATCATCTGGTCCAATCTTCTCACTTTACTTTACGGTGAGGGCACCAAGGCCCAGGGACAGGAGGTGACTTGTCCAAGGCCACCCAGAATGCTAGAGTCTGCCTCCTGCTAAGTGGAGTGGGGGGTGGGAGATCAGGAAAGGGGCACAGGGTCCCCCACAGGCCCCTTCAGCCCTCCCATTGCCACTATCAGGAAGGGGCTCCCGGGCCCCCACTATAGAAGAGCAGAAGGCACATGGCGATCTCCTCAGGGGTCCAGTGGAGGGCCAGTCTGTCCCTTCTTTGCCTCCCACAGCCCTGGCCAATAGGGAGGTGTGTGGTGAAGTCTGTCAGGGAAGGAAAAATGCCGCCTCTCAAGAGCAACGAGGAGTGAGGAGATAGGAGGGCAGTGCTCAGGACAGGGCAGAGGGAACCAAATTGGGTCAGGGAATGGGGGAGGGGGTGGAATGGGGGCAGCTGGTGGTCGGTGGGGAGGCAGGGGTTAATGGAGCTGGGGCATCAGGGCTTTGATGTGAGGGTTGGAGTGGGGGTAGGGGCTGGGGGAGGGGGAGTGGTAATTACCGAGTTAGACAGAGC
>NW_004443977.1:9915943-9917990 GCF_000243295.1 Trichechus manatus latirostris
ATGAATAAGGGTATGAATGGGAAGACAAAAAACATGTGTGGAAACCCACTCTCCGGACAGGCTGTTTGCACATGTAACCTGGGAAGTAGGCAGGTATTATTGTTTCCACTTTACAGCTGAGGGAACTGAGACTTGGAAAGGTTAAGTCTCATCATTCGTTCAACAAATACTTATTGAGAGCCAATATCATGTGCTAGGGACCTGTTCAACATCATAACCCACTGCTGTCGAATTGGTTCCAACTCATAGTGACCCTATAGGACAGAGCAGAGCCAGCCCCCAGGGTTTCCAAGGCTGTAATCTTTTGCAGAATCCGACTGCCACATCTTTCTCCCACAGAGTGGCTGTGGGTTTGAACCACTGATCTTTTGGTTAGCAGCTGAGCACTTACCACTGGGCCATCAGGGCTCCTGCTGAACATCATACAACAAGCAAATAGCAGAGCCTGGATTCAAACCCACGTCTGTTGGATCCCAAAAGCTGAGTGTGCTCCATGAATGATATCATGCTTCCTCCTGAGATCTCTGCCTTTAACAAACTTTCATCTAATGGGAGAGATAAGACAAGAAAACAGGAAAAAACCATTATGCTACTGGCAAGATAACAAGCACCCCCAAATGAGTGACACCTGGAGTGATGTGGTAGCAGGCAAGGTCAGTGAGGCTGGGGCCCAGGTGAGACTCCTTAGGGCACATGAGCTCTGAAGTGAAGTGCACTTTAGGAGAAGCTGGGTAAGAGTTTGATGACCTGGGGGTATGGAAAGGTCCCTGGGTGGTGCAAGTCGTTTGTACTCAACTGCTAAGCTAAAGGTTGGCAGTTCAAACGTACCCAGCTGCACTAAGGAAGAAAGACCTGGCAATCTGCTTCTGTAAAGATTATAGCCAAGAAAACCCTATGGAGCAGTTCTACTCTGTAACACATGGAGTCACCATGAGTCAGAATCCACTTGATGGCAATGGATTTATGGGTGTGGAGTGGAGTGACTCCGAGTCCAGAAGTTCAGCAGTGTGATCTGGGATGGAAGCAGAGTTGGCCAACTGAGCTAGGAGCAAGAGCTGTGTGGAGGATGTTGTGTGAGGCCACCTGAGGTCTTTTGCTGCCTGATGTCCTTTCTCTCCAGCCACACCGGGCTTTTTAAATATGCACCTAACTTTTCTTGCAATGGGAACCCCTCAGTGAGTGGCCTGGATCAGTCACCTCCTTTCTCATATAGCTCCTCTGTAAAACAGGGGTGGGGCGGGTAGGGGGTTGAACTCAATGACCTCTGGCATTCTCTTTGAATGCAGAGATGGAAAAAGGCACATTAGGCCAGAACCCTGGGGCCTCCAAGGCTTAGGTCCACAGATGTTGCCCAGTAGGAACTGGCTAGCTCCTGATGCCACCCCACTCTGCTACTTATCCCCCAACATTCCTATCAACCTTGGTCCCTGGGAGAGAGATCTTGACACAGGCCAAGCTAGTTAGAATGGCCAATCCTAGGCTTGTCCCTTCTTGTCTGCATGCAAATTTCTTTTAGGACTAGCCTCATTTTTTTCTCTGCCCAGGAATGGCTGTTTGATTAGGATCCCCAATTTTACTTATATATTCCCTACGACTACGGTGCTCTCCCATAAATATGCAGATTCCCCCAAAGGGGCATGATCTCAGGCCATTGCTGACCCAGAGGCCCAGAAAGCAGAATACATTCCCTAAGGAAGCAGAAGGGAAAGAAGAGGAGGGGGAGGGGGGAGATGGGCGAGTTATTTCTTGATGTGGAGTCAAATATTGGCATTAGAGAGGATGTGAGGGCCTCTCATGCTAACCCCTCATTTTTCTGAAACCCAGAGAAGGGAACTTACTTGGCCAGAGCAGCCCAGCTCACTCAGAGCTGATGGAAGCATCAGAAGCTTCTGACTTGGTGTCCTGTGCAACGCCCCACTGCCCCACCCCTTCTGGAGTTTTCTTTCCGACGACTTTAGGATGGGAGTGAGGACTGGAGGGCAGGGAGCAAGCTGGTCCCTTGGGATTCTGGCTGCTACTACTACCCATCCCTCCTCATGACCAGCTC
>NW_004443977.1:9918183-9934417 GCF_000243295.1 Trichechus manatus latirostris
CTTCAGACTCCTATCTCTAGCCCCTGGGAAGCAGACAAGGTCAAGAGGCTTTTGCCTTTCTCTCTCCATGCTCCTGCCCCCTCCTTCTTTCCTAGGGGAAGAAGGGGGAGAAGAAAGAGACGGGGCAGAGTAACCTTGAGAAGATAAGGCCAGTTAACCTTGAAAAAGTAGGGAGTTAGGAAGGGTGGGATGGAGGTGGGAGACGGGGTGGAGGGGACTGCAGAACTTTGAGGCATGGGGAGGGGGGGAGTTTGCAGAGTCCCAGACTTCCAGGTGGGGTCCTAGCCAGCTAGCAGTTAGTAGAAGAGAGCTGGACAGCTGCAGAGAGGTCTTCTTCCCTACCTCTGAATCCCAATGGGGGAAAAGAAAATGTTCAAGGAAACCGATTAGGAGTTAGTCGCAAAATAACATGGGGACAGAAGCCTGGGCTCAAGTAAGGACCTTCTCATTAAATGGCTCATTCATTCGTCTACTCATTCACTCATTCAAAAACATGTATTAAATGGTGTTCACTGTACTACTATGTCAATCATTCATAATATGCAAATTTTTGTAATAAAAATTGAGGGAAATATTAATTAAGCACCTAGAAATCTGCCAGGAGAGACAAAGTAAAATAAGATGGTTCCAACACTCAATGAGCTCATAGTCTTATCTGCTGCCCCTGTACAACCATGCTGGGAGCTGTCAAAAATCTTTTTGTAATAAAGTGGGATGGGTGGACAGGGAGAGGCGGATGAAAGATAGATAGATAGATAGAGATATCTATCTATCTAATCTATGTGTGTCTATCTATCTATACATACATACATTTAAAAAAAAAACCTGTTGCTATCGAGTGGATTCTGACTCAGTGATCATATAGGACAGAGTAGAACTGCCCCATAGATTTCCAAGGCTGTAACCTTTACGGAAGCAGACTGCCACATCTTTCTCCCATGGAATGGTTAGTGGATTCAAACTACCGACCGTTCAATTAGCAGCAGAGCGCTTAACCACTGTGCTACCAGCGATCCTTCAGATATACATATACATATATATATATAGAGAGAGAGAGAGAGACAGAGAGGTCAACTATCAACTCTTGAATGAATGTCACTGGGCCATTGGGAAAAACAGCTTGGACTGCCCTACCCTTGGTCTACCCTTGGCCCGCTCCCCACTGTTCCATCTATTACTTTTCTAGGATTGGGAATGGATTGGGGCTTCCCAGGCTAAGGCTGGGATCCAGGGCTGAGGAGGCTCCTAAGCATAGTGGAAGGAAGCTCTCCATAGAGGAGAGAAGCTTTTTTCTTGGACTACTTGGGCAGGGGTGATGACAATGACCTGATAGGGTGTGTGTGTCAGTGTTAGGAGACCTTAAAGGGCTGAGCTTACACATCTTCCTGAGATTCCTCTTCAAGCATCTCACACCTCATTGTTGAGAAGATCTACTTAAGACCAAAATTCCTCTTGCTGCTGTTTAAGGCCATTTCATCTCATTGTTGTGGAGCTAGAACATACGTGGGCAGGCTGTACCTGTGCAGCAAATGGGGACAGTGCGACGGATATGCACTAAGGCAAAATGGAAAAGTAAGCCACCCTGACCTTTGGCACCCGTCCAACACCACTTTCTATCTCTCGGTGCCACCTCTCCCAATCCAGAGTCTTCTGCCCTCTGCAGCAGGGTTTTTGGGTGGTCTCAAATTACCCTTGGCTCCTCTGCCCACTCATTCCTAGAAGACAGGGATCTCAGGGAAGTGTTCAAATAAGGGCAATCTGATTACAGTAGTTCCATCCAGGTGTGAATACCTAACAGGCTTAACCTTTCAGGGCTCTGGTATATGGAAACCAAATGGCAGTTCTTTCCTCAAGGTGCAATGAAAGCCAGGAGTGAAGGAATTTCTGCAAGTGTGTGAGCTTCTCATGAGGTCCTTGCCTACCAGGCCAAACAGTATAACCACTCTCCCCCCATCACCCCAGTGCGCAGGGCTTGGTTTGCTGTATCCTGCTCTGGAAAGCCCACAGGTCCTAGAGCAGGAGAAGGGTCAGTGTCACCTACTTCACAACAATGCTTCAGAGACTTAGTCCCCAGCTCCTTCCTCTTGCTATCCAGTTCAGGAAAACAGATTATCAGGGTGGGAGGACTCACCTTAGAAATCAAAGCCCAACCCCCCCCCCCCCATTTTGTAGAAGGAGAGCTTGGGCTAGAGACAGGGTATGAATTTTCTCAGAGGCTCCATTCCCTACCCATTCCAGCATTCCATGGCTTTCTTTAGGTTTTGCTCTAGGTCCTTCCTGCCTCCTTTCACCTCTTTTACCCCCTTAGCTGTGGAAGCCAGTTCTGAGTGTGGGGCTCTGGCCAAAAGCAACTAAGGATGACTTCCCATAGCTCCAAGAAGCTGTGACGCTTTTCATATCCCTGGAATTGCCCCTGCCTTTTTAGCATCAGGGCTATTAAGCTGATACATGCCCAGCTTGTGGTTCCCTAGGAACAGAGCCTCCTCTGAAACTGCCTACTTTTCTTTGGTGTCTCTTTATGACACATGCTTTATTTTCTTCCGCAGCCTTCTTGATCTTCCTTCTGCTAATTTCTCCCTTGTCTCTCTTTTGGGCTAGGCCTGCTGAATTTTAACCTTGTCCTACCTAGTACCAGCTGCCATCATCTGGAGTCAAATTCCTATAAGGATTTATCAATGAAGGTGTGCACAGACTTAGGGCCCAGAAAGACAAGACTAAATCCTTACTCTACGGCAATTTTCAGTCTAGAATCTAGTTAAGAGTGGATACAGACATAGACTGGTAAGAGCCAGACAGGAAAATCTCAATCTCAGTTGGGATGGGGGCTTGTCACAGCTCTTAGCTGCTCTTGCACCCTCTCCGCCACCCATGAGAAACACCTCAGGGCTCTGGCTGGGAGACTTCTTGGACCCGCCTTCCATGCCAGTGGCAGATAAAAGATGGGAGCCCGACTCCTTCCTCCAGTTACACCCCTGACTCGCTGTTCTCTGCCCCCCCCCCCGCCCGGGCCGTGGGCAGCCCGTTGGTCATGGACCCTATCAGCATCTGCCGGAAGGCTCGGCGAGTGGCAGGGCGGCAGGCCGAGTTGTGCCAGGCCGAGCCGGAAGTGGTGGCGGAGCTGGCTCGGGGCGCCCGGCTCGGGGTGCGAGAGTGCCAGTTCCAGTTCCGCTTCCGTCGCTGGAACTGCTCCAGCCACAGCAAGGCCTTCGGGCGCATCCTGCAGCAGGGTCAGTGTGCGGAGGGGTCTCCAAGGGGCCTGGCTTCTCCCCGCTGGGGTCCCCCCCGAGGACAGGGGGCGGTTTGGGGTACCCTGGACTGCCCGGGCCTCCACACCCTCCTCCGACCCGGTCTCTGGCTCCGCTCGACCCCACGCCATCCCGTCCCGCCAACCGCAGACCCTCTACCACCCAGTCCTGGCCCTGCCCGCTGACACCCCTTCTGCACCCACAGACATCCGGGAGACGGCGTTCGTGTTTGCCATCACGGCCGCTGGTGCCAGTCACGCGGTCACGCAGGCCTGCTCCACGGGCGAGCTGCTGCAGTGCGGCTGCCAGGCGCCCCGCGCGCGCGCCCCGCCTCGGCCCCCCGGCCTGCCCGGCACTCCTGGGCCCCCAGTCCCCGCAGGCTCCCCCGAAGCCAGCGCCACCTGGGAGTGGGGAGGCTGTGGCGACGACGTGGACTTCGGGGATGAGAAGTCGAGGCTCTTTATGGACGCGCAGCACAAGCGGGGACGCGGAGACATCCGTGCGCTGGTGCAACTGCACAACAACGAGGCGGGCCGGCTGGTGAGGATGGGGAGGAATGTGGCGGAGCGCACATGCCGGGTGACGATGTGTGGGTGGCTGGGTGTGAGTGGATGTGGGAGAGCGCGGGTGTGTAGGAGTGGGTTTATAGCAGTGTGGGACAGAAGTGTGGGTATCTGACTGTGGTTGTGTATTTGGGAGTATGTTGATGAGCATGGGGAGTGAGCATGTGCCAAGGGCCACACTGGGAAGACTGGCTGGCGCAAGGGTGGGCATTGGGAAGGGGGAGTGAGGTGGTCAAATCTACAAGAGGAAGTCACCTGGGAGGCCTGGAGCTGTGCTACAGTGGGCAGGGTGGGGAGGGGACACAGGGCCTTTAGGGAACCAGACCTCTGAGGCAGGACAGGTGGTCAAGACTTGGGGTCAGTAGGGCTCTGGATGCCAGTGCAGGGACGGAGAAAGGAGGCAAAAGCGTGGGATAAGTGGAAGGCCAGAAGCTGGGGCAAAGGAGTGGGATTTGGAGGTAGGGAGAAGAGAAGTGAGGGGGGCTTAGAAAGGGGCTGGGACAGGTGTGAGGGGGCAAAGGCCTTGGAAAGGAGTGGAAGACAAAGAGCAGACCCTGGTGGAGGTAGGAAGGTGTCAGGTGGAGCCAGGGAAACTGATGAATCTGGTCACTTGCCAACTGGCTGCCCAGCAGCCCCAGGCCAGGCTTCACCAGTCCAAACCCTGGCAGCCTCTCCTACTCCCTGCAATGAGGAGAGCCCCAGGAACTCTTGTTTCAGGGTGAGAAACCCACCTGGGTCAGATGGTTGCAGGGTGGAGGGCCTGGGAGGAGAAGGGGTACACACAAGTTTGTAGACCAGGTTGGCCCCTGGAGACAGCTTCTGGAGACCATCTTTCTGGGTCATCTGACCCCATAAATCTCGAATGGGGGTACAGCTCTTACCCCCCAGCTTCAGACAAAATAAGAAAATAAGAGGCAAGACTCCTGGGTTCTCTTCTCTGTAGTGCGTTTGTAGTGGACCCTCCTGCACTCTGAGCTTCAGTTCTAGGGTCCTCTAGGGACATCCCCACATACATATCCCGCGTCCTCTAGGGCTTGGGCCTGAGGCATTGGGCAGGCTGGGAGGAGGGTCCCGGAGAGGAATGTCCCGACAGGCCCACAGGCCTGTTGCAAAGGGCTGGGGAGGGATGGCCGAGCTCTTGGGGTAGGAATGAGGGGGCCAGGCTGGCAGGAGGGCTGGGCCTCGACAGCTGCCCCCTCCTCTGCCTCCTGCAGGGAGACTTTCACTCCTGCCATCCATTCTGCTTTCTTTCCCACCGCCTGGCTTTGGATCCTGGAACCTGTGCGCCATGTTCTGCCCCGCACCCCCCTCCCCCTTATACTCCTCCATCGTCATCATTCTTTCTCCTCCTCCTTCTCTCTGAGCTTTCGCTCCCTTGATCTCCTCCTCCCCACCGTGCGCTTTTTTTCTTTTGGCCCCTCTTTCTTCTTTTCCGTCCACTTCCCCGCCCCCCATCTTCTGCTCATTCTCTGGGCCTTTCGCCACTTCGCGCCCTCCCGTCTGTCCCCATCCGCCTACTCTTCTGCTCCCCGTAGGCCGTGCGGAGCCACACGCGCACCGAGTGCAAATGCCATGGCCTGTCCGGCTCGTGCGCGCTGCGCACCTGCTGGCAGAAGCTACCCCCGTTCCGCGAGGTGGGCGCGCGGCTGCTCGAGCGCTTCCACGGCGCCTCGCGCGTCATGGGCACCAACGACGGCAAGGCCCTGCTGCCCGCCGTGCGCACACTCAAGCCGCCCGGCCGCGCCGACCTTCTTTACGCCGCCGACTCGCCGGACTTCTGCGCTCCCAACCGACGCACTGGCTCGCCAGGCACGCGCGGCCGCGCCTGTAACAGCAGTGCCCCGGACCTCAGCGGCTGCGATCTGCTGTGCTGCGGCCGCGGGCACCGCCAGGAGAGCGTGCAGCTGGAGGAGAACTGCCTGTGTCGCTTCCACTGGTGCTGCGTTGTACAGTGCCACCGCTGCAGCGTGCGCAAAGAGCTCAGCCTCTGCCTCTGACCCGCCGCGGCGCTCTCCAACAGGCGCCGAGACACCGCCTATCGGAGCATGAAAGATCTCTGGGCTCCAGCAGGGGGCATTACCCGCGCTCTGCCTCTCCCTGTGATAGTCCATCTTCCAGGCCTCTGGAGACTGTGAGACCTGGGGCTTGTGATGCACACTGCCCACGAAGGATCAGGGCGCTGGAGGGGCCCCTGAGATCCGCTCTGGGGGTTCCTGGGGGAGACCCTACAGGCCCTCCCTTCCCTTGGCTCCCAGATGTAAACCAGAGAGCCAACCTCTAGGCTTCTGGATGCGAGGCTCCTCAGAACTGTCGGCATGGAATGGATGGGTGAGGTTAGTATCAATAAAGATATTTAAGCCAATACGACTGGACCCAGAGTTTGGGCAGAGGGCTGGGTCTCCTGTGGGTTCTGGAAGGAGTGTGTGAGGGAAGGTGGTTTTGATAGCACTAACATCTCAGGGGTCACCACCCTTGGTCCCCATCTTTCCCCACCAGGTTGGGCTTTTCTGAAAACCATTTCTCTCTCCCTTGGCACTCTTCTTGTTCATCCTTCTCACACTTGTAGGACTTAAATCTTTGAGTGCGGAAGAACTATCAATCCTTTAAAGGACAGTGAAAAGGCCTGGGAAAAGGGGACCAAAAGCTTCTGTCTCAGGCCAGCCTTCACCTTCATTTCTAGGGGATTGTAACACCTTTATCTGCCCTTCTGTTTCTGTGTCCCCTAGGGAATCCTAGGGTGGACTTAAAAAAATAATAGACTATTTTCTAGAGAAGTTTTTGGTTTACAGAAAAATTGCATAGAAAGTACAGTGAGTTCCAATACACTTGCACACACTTTCCCTATTATTAATACCTTGCATTCGTGTGGTAGGTTTGTACAATTAAGGAACCAATACTGATCCATTATTATTAACAAAAGCCCAAAGTTTACAGTAGGGTTTACCCTTTGTGTTGTGCAGTTCTGTGGGTTTAGAAAAATGCATAAAATCATGTATTCACCATTACAGTATCATACAGAATCATTTCACTGCTCTAAAAATCTGTGTTCCACCTATTCATCTCTCCTCCCCCTCTCTCTCCCTTGAACCCCTGGCAAGCACTGACTTTTTTGCTGTCTCTATAGATTTGTCGAGGGTGGATTTGGGGGCCACCCAAGCCCAGAGGGTTAAAGCAAAGCACTTTATAAAACTGTAGAATGTGATGAAAATATATTATCAACAGTAGACTTTTTTACAGTTAAAACTAACTTCACTCCTGTTAACAATGCAGACTTGCCCAGAAGAGCATTTCTAATCATCCTTGGGAAGCAAGGTTGTCCTAAGGTTCCTCTTGGTACCCACTCACCTTTCCTTCTCTTTGGTTCCTCTCAGGAAGCTGATGATGAGGGTGAGGGGATAGAGAGGCAGAGTTCAGGGTTCTGGGCTCTCCAGGGCTGAACCGCCCATCTCCATCTTCCTCTAGAGATAAGGGGGAGGGGTTAGCCCAACGACTGGGATTCAGAACCCCCAATTTTCTTTCCTACAGTGGGGAATGACTCCCACATCAAGGTATGTAGGACAAAGCGTGAGCTTTAGATCCAGGCACCCCTAGCTTGAAGCTGCTGCTTAGAAGTTCACAATGTACCAAGTTAGCCTCAGTTTATTTACCTATACAATGGGGATATCACCCTGTTTTACTTGCTGCATAACAAACAACCCCAAAGTAGTTTAAAACAGCAATGGTTATTTTTCGTGGTCCTCTAGGTCAAGCGTTTGTCAGAACTCAGCTGGGTGGTTCTGCTCCGTGTGGCCTGGCTAGGGACAGCCACCTGGCTGCATTAAGCTGGTGGCTGGGCTGGGCTGGACAGTCCAAGAGGCTTCGCTTTCATGTCTGGTGCCTCAGAGCTCCTCCAGCATCCTTGTTCTCTCCATGTGTCTAGCCTGGGCTTCTTCATGCATGGTGGCCTCAAGGGTGTTGGACTTCTTACATAGTCTGGTTTTCAAGAGGGACTGTGCCCAGCTTGAAGGTAGAAGCTGCATGTCTCTTAAGGTGCAGCCTTGGCAGTTATACAGCCATCACTACCAGATTCTGTTGATTGAAAGAGGTCACAGAGCCAGCCAAAATTTAAGGGGAAGGAAGGTAGACTCCACCTCTCAATGGGAGAAGTGCCAAAGTTCTTGCAGCCATCATAACCCATCCCACGCCCTTATAGAATTGCTGGGAGGATTTTTTTTGTGGTGTTGGTGGTGGTGGTGGTGGGGGGAGATATGGAAAGCATTTAGCACAGCATTTGACACATAGTAATCTATGTGTCAAATTTATGTTTAATAAATAGTAGATACTGTGGGAATGGGGATAGAGAGCTGATGCTTGCAGGTACCAGGCAGGGCTTGATTGCAAATGAAGATACCCAGTGGGAACCAGCCTAGGCTGAAAGGGAATTAATGAATCTTATACTGGCAAAGTACAGGGGTAAGTCTGCACGCAGGCACAGCTGAACTCAGGGGCTTAATTGATGTCATAGCTTTCTCTGTCTCTCTTTGTCTCCCTCACCCTTCACCTGTTGCTTCTGCTTATCTCTGCCTGTCTTTGCATATTGTCCTCATTCACTCTTGCTGCAGACTTTTCTCATATGGCAGCCCTATACCTCCATTCTTAAAGCCAGCAATCCAAAAGGAAGAACAGCATTCCCAGTCATCTCCAGCACAAGTTCCAAGGACTCTGATTGTCTAGCTTGGGCCACTTGCCTATGCTTGAACCCATAATCGTGTCCAGGGAGATGCACTACCATGATTGGGATTGGCAGCCCCCCAGGACCACCCGGAATGGGGCCGCAGGGAGGCGTGCAAGTTCTTTAAATGAAACAGAAGGAAGGGAACTCATCCTCCATCTGACAGGCTCTGACCATGGCTTCCGGAGCCCACCACAGTACATTCACTTCTGTGATGTAGGGGCCCTAGAGTGAAGCATGTGTGAGGAGGGGGTCAGGCTATGGGAAGGAAGGGGCATCTGGGGTTCCCTTCCAGCCAAGGGAGAGAGCTCAGGTCAAATGCCGGGGCTTCAGGAAAATGTCACACAGTTTGGCATCACAGCCTTTTGACCCAAAGGGGGCATGCTGAATTACCAAGGGGGAGAGTGAAACTGGCATTGTGGGCCACATGGAGGAGAAATAAAGCTCCCCAAGGGCAGGGTTTGTACACGCAGCTTTGCCTTCCCCAGAGTTCTTCACTGGGTACGATGCTTTTCATTCTTATCTCCTGCTTGTCAATCATAGACCACCAGAGGGCGCCCAGAGCCCATCTTGCCTATTAACAGGAAGCAGCTGAACCTGCAGGACGTCTGGGGAACTCAAGACAGTGGTGGCAGGACGGGGCAGGGCTGAAGGGAAGCAGGGAGGCCTACGGACAGCTTGGGTCAGACTTCTAGGGTTCCAGACTTTCTGGGATCTCTGGCCTGGCCCAGGCCTAGAACTGGGATGCCTGCCTCCCAGTCTCTACTGCCAGGTCCCAGGTGTGTGTGTGTGTTTGGGTGTGTGTGTGTCTGTGTGTGTGTGAGCACACACACTGGGCACCCTCCTCTGTGATGCCAGAGAGGGAAACTGAGGCAGTGGCATGAACCAACACCACCCTCAGAAGGCTAAAAGAAATTCAGAGGAAGGATCATGGTACAGTGAAAAGAGGCCTAATTTGCTAGCTTGAACTTGATCAAGTCACTTAATCTCTCCAAGCCTCAGTTTGCCTATCACAAAACGGGGGTGCCTGGTAGCCTCTTAGAACATGTGTACTAGAATCTGTAAACTGCTAGTCACATGTTAGTGGTCCATCTTCTGTGGCAGAGCCCAGCAGGGGAAGAACTGCCTTTTGTGAGGGGTGAGAGGACAGTTCCCGCCCAGGACGTGCTGACATGTTGACCATTGGCCTGGTCCTCTTTAAGCTCAGTGCTGCACTCTTGCACTGCTGCCTGGGAAGCGGGATGGAAGAGGAGTTCAGAAGTGCCTCCACCACCCCCACCCCCATCACCCCGCCTTTGCTCACCCAGCTGCTCAGCCCCAGAGCCTGAGCCATCAAGGTCCCCCGCTGGCTGAGTGGTGGAGGACATGTGGGACTGGGTAGATGGGGGAAAAGCACAGAGGTGCCCCCAGATGTGTGCATGACCACATCAGGAACAGCAGAAACAAAGGCAGATGGGTGGGGAGGCCAGGGTGGAGGGCCTGGGATTGGCCTCAGGCTGAGGGCTCAAGAACTCTTTTTCCCCCTTCAATGGCCAAACATATCAGGAGTTTGGGGAGACTGAAGCAGCAGGCTATTCCCCTTACCTTGCAGAGGGGCGGTGGTCCCTAAAGCCTGGGCAAGAGGATGAAAAGCCCCCAAATCTGCCTGGGGCCCTTTCCTTCTCTTTGTCACCAAGACAAACTTCTCCAGGTGAACCTCAGGGTTGAGCCTGGGCTGGGCTGGGGCCATGAGGTTCCCACCTGTTCTCACCCTGGTGTCTCCCCCAGCCCTCCCTCCCTGTAACCTCCTCCAGAGCCTCCACAGCTGGAACCATTCTCCAAGCTGCCTTTCATCCCTGGTGCTCTCCCCCACCCCTGGTGGCCCCTGTAATTGTGGTCTCAGGCAGCGGAGGCTGCGGGGGCTGGGGCTGGGCTGAGGGCCAGGGCCCGGGGCAAAGCCAGGGCGGGGCCTGGAGGCTGCTGATAGAGGCTTGGCCATGGCGTGGGTCATATAGGGCTGAGAGCCCCAGGTACTGACACTCTCTGGGCCTCATCTACACCCATGCCAAGTCCCTGTGTCTACACATGCCCTCCCTTCCCTGGACTAAGGAGAAGAGAAGTTTCCAGGCTTGGGCACTTCTAGACATCAGGCGAGAACCGTGCTAGAGCACAAGCCTTGGGAAGCTATTTGCCTTCTAGAGTTTTCAAAGAAAGACTCTTTCCCTCTCCTTTGCACCTCTGTAGTTCACCAACAGTGCAGAGTAGGAGAGCAAAAGACCCTTCCTCATCAGAGGCCGTCCAAAGGAAAAATATCAGCCCCTCAACCAAGTAAGCCTCACCAAAATCACATGGGGTACTGGTTAGAAATGCAGACTCCCAGGTCTTGGCTCTGGAAACGCTGATCCAGCAGCATGGGTCCTGGAATCCTTATTTTCCATAATGGCCTACCCAGAAAGGAAGGAAGGAAATAAGGAAGAAAGAAAGGAAGGAAGTAAATAAGGAAGGAAGGAAGGGGATCCGTATGCTGCATCAAGCATGGGACATGCTGGTGCAAGGCCTTTGTCCTAGATTACGAACCCGTTCCTGTGTCACGCTGAGCCTGTTCCTAATCCTTTCTGGGTCTCAGTTTCCCCAACAGCCAATGGGAATATGACTCCCCAGCCTGGTTTGTCCTTGCAGGTACCTTCTCCTGCCCTGAGCTCATACCTCCTTTCTTTGTTGAGTGTCATCCTGCCCTGTCCATCCCCTTCCCAAGCAGTCCCTGTCCTTGCAGTATGGTGGGGGGGCAGGGGGCGGCCAGGGTCAGACAAGGTTCTGGCTGACGCAGACTGCTTCCTGCCCCCGGCTGTTTTCCTGCTGTCCAGCCAGACTGCTCCCCCCACTGCTCCCACCCCCCCACACCCCCAGCAGCCTCAAGTCCTTAATTCCTGACAGCTGCGGAGGCTGCTGGCAGAGATGGGGGAAGGGAGGGGGAGGACTCCATCAGTCTGCCTGTTGCTCCGGCCACCCCACCACCTGACAGTCTGAAGCCCTCCCCCTCCAATCCCCCAGGGATGGGCAATTCCAGGAATGGGCCCCTTTTGTCTCTGAGCCCAGAGGCTCAGGTAGTTCTTTCCCCACACCAGGAGGGGCTCTCTTCCGAGAGAAGGGACAGTGGGGCTGGGAGTGTGTGTGTCTGTGTGTGGCGGGGGGTGGTGGATCTCATGCCCATTTTACAGAGGAGAATGCTGAGGCCACGGCAGGATCAGGATTCACTCTCAGGGCCTAGGTTAGAACCAGAAAAAAGTGAGAGCCTCTTTCCCCCAGCCTTCTGGCCGTCAGGCCCTGCACAGTCATCTATGTTCAGTTGGGGTGGGCAACAGGAAGGGATCCCAGGGAGGAGTGGCCTGGGTGTTGGGGACCACTGAGGGAACCATGTGCAGGTGGGGTCAGGTCAGGGGCAGGGCAGGGGTAGGGCAGGGACCCAGAAAATCTGGGGCTTGGGCAAACAGTACTCAGCTTTTGGGCTGCTGCTGGGCTGGGAGTCAGAACCTGGTTTGGGTCCATCTCTTCCGTTAATTTGCTGTGTGACCTTGAGTAAGTCATGACCCTCCCTGAGCCTCAATGTTTTCTTGTGAAATAAAAGGGGGCTAAATGAGATGACCTCAAAGCCCTCTTCCAGGATTAAAAAGGCTCTCTAACACTTCCTCGTGGGCTGTGCCACCCCTCTGGGCGCTCCCTCTCAAACAGGCATTTACTGGAGGTCAATCTTGGCAGCCTTCATTGCTCCCAGGACTAGGTGAGGGGGGCCTCATTAACCTCATTTCACAAAGGAGCAGAGGCTGGCTCCAGGAGCAGGAGCCACCTATTTAAGGTCACACAGGGAAGGAGGGCAGGAGCCAGAGGCTCTCAAACTCCTTTGTGGGACCCCACACCTGCCTCCGAAACTAGTCCCGGGAAGTCCCTCCTGAGATGGGGTAGGCAAAGCAGAGGGGCCGGCCACTCCCCTCCAGCCCCTGCAGGTGTGTGTATTGGCGGCGGCGGGGGGCGGGGGGCGCCCCAGCAGCTGCGTCTCCGCCAGGTACACACACCTCCCAATAATACACGCCTTCCCACACGAACATGTCCGGGTCTGGAGCCCAGGGCGCCCCGCGCACAGACACCTTCCCGTGCACGCGCGCACGGACCCCAACACCTTTCCGCTCACCCCACTCCCAGGCAGGTCTTCGGTCGGCCGCTCCCACCCCTAGTCCTGAGCGGACAGAGTGGCCTCGGGACGCGTACACGCCTCCACCCCTAGCCGTGACGTCACGTGGAGTAGAGCCCTGAGACACTAAGGAGGGGGTGGGGGGAGGAAGGCGGCGGCGGAGCTCTTCTGGACGGGACAGTCACTCATTCTCCGGGCGGTGGGGCCTGGCACAGAAGGCGCCGCCCCAGCCCTCCCGCCCCCCCGCCCCGGCCGCCGCGCTTGCCCTCGGAAGCGCAGGCTCTCGGTGCTGCGTTGGGGGGTGCCTGGCACCTCAGTCTCGCGTCCCCAGCCCACTGCACCTCCGGGCCCCCCTTATCCTCGGGAGGCACCAGGAGTTGTCGCAGAGGGGCCTCGGGAAATTCCCCGGACCCCTGTGCCAGGAGGTGCCTCGTGCGCCCGCCCGCTCCCCCCGCCCCGAGGGCGGTGCCCGGGGGCGCTGCACCATGGAGCCGGGAAGCGGGCGCCGTCTGCTCCCGGAGCCGTGACCCGAGTCGAGTCGAAGCTGTGTGTCACAGCCGCCCGACCCCGGCAGATCATGCGCCGCCGTCCAGGGCTCACCCGCCCCGCCGGGCTGTGAGCCCCCCAACCCCTGGCCCGCCCAGGCCCGCGCGCCATGGGCAGCGCCCACCCTAGCCCTTGGCTGCGGCTCCGACCCCGGCCCCAGCCGCGGCCCGCACTCTGCGCGCTCCTGTTCTTCCTCCTGCTGCTGGCTGCCGCGGTGCCCAGGTGAGCCCTCGCCTCATGCCCCGCCTTCCCGGGGACCTGGGACCCCCAGGGAGAAGGGGCCTCTGGCGCTCCCGCTGAGGCACGGAGCCCTGCAAGGAGCAAAGGACAGGGCCCAGGTTAGTGCTGGTGCCCAACAAGAGACTGTGCCCTCATAGGAGGGGGTTGGGCTGGTGACAGAATGAGCAGTCCAGGGAGACAGGGCAATGTCCAGGAGAATAATGGCAATTAGGAGTGTGGAAAGCAATGAGTTTGAAGGTGTGTGTGTGGTGGTGGGGCAAGTGCCAGCCCAGGGTCCCTGCCATGCTGGGGGAATGCACCCCTGCCCCCAGAAGGAAGCTCAAATGCCTTACCCCACCTTGAAGCTCACCCCCAAAGAGGCGCAGGGATTGGGGGCTGTAAGAGGGCAGCCCAGGTGGGGCACTGAGAGACTGCAATGCGGAGGGAGGGCTCTCGTGTGTGTGTGTGTGTGTGTGTGTGTGTGTGTGTGTGTGTGTGTGTATGATCAAGTAAGCCCAGCAAGCTGTGCTGTTAAACAGCAGTCTGCAGTCTGTGTGGGTCAGGGTGGGTGGGAGAATGTGAGAGCTCATGGGTCAATGGATGTTAAAAGGAACATGGATGTAGATGTGAGTGTCTTGTTTGCATATGTGTGTCTGTAACTATGTCCGATGAAGTGTGCATGTCTGTAAGTGTTCCTGGGCCTGTGTGTCCACCACAGTGTGTGCACAAGTGTGTCTTCGTGAATGTGACTGAAAACATGACTTTGGGAGTAGACTCCTGGGGGACACGGCATGCGGCATCAAGACGTATGTGCATTTGCACATGTTTATCTGTGGTGGTGGTGGTGGGAGCCCTGGTGGCACAGTGGTTGAGAGCTCGGCTGCTAACCAAAAGGTCGGCAGTTTGAATCCCCCAGCCACTCCTTGGAAACCCTATAGGGCAGTTCTACTCTGTCCTGTAGGGTTGCTATGAGTCGGAATCGACTGGAAGGCAATGAGTTTGAGTTGATGATCTATGTGGGTGTGTGCCTGGGCAGGTTGTGTTGGAGGGGGTGATAGTGAGAAGGTAAGAAAAGGAGAATGCTCTAGAAGTGCACTGATGGGCCAGTCTTCAGAAGCAGGGGATAGAACAGAGGGGAGTTTTGGCCTATGGGACAGTGTATATGTTATCAGATGGGGCCAGGTGGATGGGGCCAGGTAACTTTGCCTCCCACTGCCCCCCTCCAGGTCCTCCTACCTCCAATCACCACCCACCCTCTGCAGGTCAGCACCCAACGACATCCTGGGACTCCGTCTGCCTCCAGAGCCTGTGCTCAACGCCAACACTGTGTGCCTGACATTGCCTGGCCTGAGCAGGCGGCAGATGGAGGTGTGTGTACGCCACCCTGATGTGGCTGCCTCAGCCATCCAGGGCATCCAGATTGCCATCCATGAGTGCCAGCACCAGTTCCGGGACCAGCGCTGGAACTGCTCTAGTCTTGAGACACGCAACAAGATCCCCTATGAGAGCCCCATCTTCAGCAGAGGTAGCTGCCCCTCATCACTGCCCTTCTGCCCGCCCCATCCAGCACGCCCACCCCAGACCTGTCTGTCAGTCATCCCTTAACTCACTCCCTCAAGCTGGCAGCCTCCCCACGTGCCCATCTGCCAGCTATGTCACCTTCTTGCCCATTCTGATTTCAGAGAGGCCCCAGGGACCAGGCTTGTGGGGCAGACATGGCTCTAGACTGGACTGTGTGGGCTGAAGATGGAAAGTTCCATGCCCGAGAGCGCAGAACTCCTGGGTTCACCCGTCCCATCCCTGACACCTCATATCTCAGGCCCAGGAAATATGCATATCTGTCACCTGCCTCAATTTACCCTCTATTTAGTTAGCAAACAGCATTTAGGACAGAAAGCCTGTGATAAAGTACCCAGCATCATCATGGAGAGGGGAGGGGGACTGGAGACTTTCTGCCAAATGGTGCGGGTGGGGGACGCCTGGGCAGGTAAAATATTTGTGCTTCTGCAGAAGCTCTTCCCGGCAGGGTACACCACCAGCCTCTGTGTCATCCTCGCCGCCCCTGAGAACCCGTTCTGATTCAGAGGCACTGGGTGTGTGCGGCAGTGCCTGTGTGCCTGACAGCCCTGCCAATAGCTCTTCCCCTCTCAGCTCAAAGGAGCTCCAGCCCACTCTCTGTCCCCCACCCGAAACACCTGACTTCTGGGTGACCCAGGGCCCACCCCAACAATCCCTAGAGTGGCTCAGACTAGAAATGGCAGGAGGCTTTAACATTCTTCTCCATTCACAGTCGCCCCCTGGCCTGGTATCTTAGGCCTTGACACGGGTCTTTGGGAAAAGATGGAGGCCCTGCCCCCTGGATGGGCCTAGCTGGGTACCCATCTCTCCACTTCTCAGCTGCCTCAGTGGGACAGTATGGGGACCCCATGGACACTGGCTTATTGGAAATAGTCCAATCTTCAGCTGACAGTGGAGGAGGAGGGGTGCCCATGTACGCTGTGCCTTGGGGCCCGAGGCCTCTCAGAGAGTCAGACGCCAAAGTACCCCAACTTCAGAAAGAGCTCAGAAAGCTGGAGCCTTTTCCTTTTAACCGGGACCCCTGGGCCCCCAAGTCATACGTCCTGCCAGCACCCCAGCCCAGCCGGGGCTGCCCGCCCCGCCCCCGCGCTCTCCCTCCTCCCTCCTCCCTCCCCCGCGCGCCCGGGGCGCTGTTTCTACCCTGCCGAGCCCAGCCCGCCGCGTGTGGCGGCATGCAGCCGCGAACTAATCCCCGCGGGCCGCGCAG
>NW_004443977.1:9934536-9939096 GCF_000243295.1 Trichechus manatus latirostris
GTCCCGGAGCGGCAGCCTGAACCCCGGCGGGCTGGCCCAGCTCTGCCGGCACCCTTCGCGCCCCGCCGCCGGTGATCGCTGACTGACACGAAGTGACAGGCACGCTCCCACCGTCGGGTTTCTAGGTCCCCCGCGCTCCCCACGCGCGTTCGCAGCCCCATTTTCCCCGTAAGACCCGTGGGCCCTAGCGATGGGGATGCGGTCGCACTTGGACTGGTTCCCCTCTTGGGCGCTCGGGTAGGCGCTCAGGTTCTCACCTCGCCGCCTGGGGCGAGGCAAGGAGACAGGCTCTTCATCCTTCTGCAGGGCCTCGCTGTCCCGTCTGCCCCTCTGATCCTTCTGTCCCCTCCAGACTGAGGGAACCCAGGGTCCTGGTTTCTTCGCCTCGGCACAGCCGGAGCGGCCTAGCGGAGGATGTAGGGGGTGTGACGCTTGGTGGAGAGTTCCGAGCTGCCGTGGAACCGCGTGGGGTTGGCGCGGCGCCAGGCACTCCCGGGTTCACCTGCAGTTTAATAAGCGGGAGGTGAGCTAGGGGGACTGGTGGAGGAGAGGTTAGGGGTGGAGGGGGGAGACTTGCTGGGGCTGGCCAGGCTGGCGGCGCCCAGCGCAGGGAGGGGGCAGACAGTGGCTAATAGTCTGGGGGATGGGGTGAGCTGGGAGGGTGGGCTGGGCTCCTTGTGCCTTGGAACATCACCCTAGCTCTGTGGCTTCTGGTTACCTAATTGCAACACTTCGGTTCTACCTCTCACTCCTCGGAGGGCTCTTCCGGGCTTCCAGAAAGGGACTGCCACTGCCCTTCTCTGCAGGGCCACCACTGTGCTCTTCGCTCCTTCCGCCTGCTACCATCAAGGTTATTTCCAGGATCACCTTGGCCCCCCACCTCTAGAACCAGCCAAATTTGAATTCCACGAGGCCACTGTTGGTGGCAGCCAAATCCTAGTCTGGGTCCTTTCCCCAGAAGCCCATCTTTTCAAGCCATGGATTGTCCATTGTGGGATCAGGTGACCTCAGTTTCCCCCAAGTGCTGACCTGTCTTCTGTCCCAGGCTGCCAATGGGGTTCTCTTAAAACGTGGATTCTGCCATGTTTAAAATGCAGACCCTGCTGGGAGGAGGTGCTCCCCTGGGCCTTCCATCTTAATGCTACTGACTCCTTAATGCTGTTGTTGTTAGTTGCCATTGAGTTGATTCCAACTCATGGCAACCCTGTGTGTGCAGAGTAGAACTGCTCCATAGGGTTTTCAAGGCTGTGATCTTTTGGAAGCAGATCACCAGGCCTTTCTTCCAAGGCACCTCTGGGTGGGTTTGAACCGCGAGCTATTCAGCTAGTAGTTGAATCCTTAAAAGTTTGCACTTCCCAGGGACTCCTCTCTTAATGCTATTGTTGTTGTTAGGTGCCACTGAGTTGGTTCCGAATCATAGCGACCCTGTGTACAACAGAACAGAATGCTGCCCTGTCCACGTCATTCTTACAATCCTTGCTATGTTTCAGCCCATTGTTGCAGCCACTGTGTCAATCCATCTTGCTGAGGTTTTCCTCTTTTTCGCTGACTCTCTGCTTTACCAAACATGATGTCCTACTCCAGGGATTTGTGTCTCCTGATAGCATGCCCAAAGTAAGTGAGACAAAGTCTCACCATCCTCGCTTCTAAGGAGCATTCCACCTGTACTTTTTCCAAGACAGATTTGTTCATTCTTTGGGCAATCCATGGTATATTCAATATTCTTCTCCAACACCATAATTCAAAGGCATCAATTCTTCCTTATTCATTGTACAGCTTTTGAATGCATATGAGGTGATTGAAAATACCATGGCTTGGGTCAGGCACACCTTAGCCCTCAAAGTGACATCTTTACTTTTTAATACTTTAAGGAGTTCTTTTGCAGCAGATTTGCCCAATGCAATACATCGTTTGATTTTTTTTGACTGCTGCTTCCATGAGTGTTGATTGTAGATCCAAGTAAAATGAAATCCTTGACAATTTCAATGTTTTCTCCATTTATCATGATACTGCTTATCGGTCCAGTTGTGAAGATTTTTGTCTCCTCTATGTTGAGGTGTAATCCATACTGAAGGCTGTAGTCTTTCATCTTCATATAAATGCTTCAAGTCTTCTTAATGCCATCACTGTCATCTAATTGTCCTGACACTTTCCTGAGATGGGTTGGGCTGGAAGGATGGGGCTCTGATGTAGGAGGGAGTAGGAAAGGGTGCTTGAGTCCTTGGAGGGGGCAAGCCTGGGAAGGCAGGGCATATAATAGGGCTTTATCCAGCCAAGGAGAGGGCATAGGGGGTGGTAAAGCCTGGGGGCTGGGGACAGGGATAGGGACCCCCAAGGGGATAGATTTTTTAAAAAAGGTATAGGAGGGCCCCAAGCCCATGCTGGCTGCTTTGCCCAGCCCAGGTGCAGCTGTGACCTAAGTGACAAGGATAGTAGTATCTCCAGCTTTTTGTACTCTTGGTGCCTGGGTGGCATGCTGGACAGAACATCTTCTAGAGGGGAGTTCTTCATTGTGAAGAATAGAGAAGTCCTGCGTCTCTCACTCGTGATGGGGGGACTGGAGGGAGGAAGGGGCTTCTAGGGCTGGGCTTGAGAAGGAAGAGACTTGATGGAGAGTGTGGTCCTATGAGCTCCTGCACAGTTTGGGCATTTCCCTCCCTAAGGCCCAGACCCATTTGGAATGGATGGAAGGAGGGAGTGTGAGGCTCAACAGCAAGCCAGGCTCCTAGCCCAAGTGAAGGCAGGGATTTCAATGTTGAGTCTCTGCTCTCCAAGGCCTTGGCTCTTTCTTCTGCCACCTTCGTTTTACATTCATCCTTGGGAAGTCTTGGTTTTATGCCTAGGCCTTCAGGGCTTGAAGTAGGTGGTTGTACTCAGATAGGAAAACTGAGGCACAGGCAATCATATCCCAACATCACCTGGGGTCTTATTATTCTAATAGAAAACCACACCTGTTGCCGTCAAGACGATTCCGATTCATAGCCACCCTATAGGACAGAGTAGAACTGCCCCATAGGGTTTCCAAGGAGCAGCTGGTGGATTTGAACTGCCACCTTTTGGTCAGCAGCAGAGATCTTAACCACTTCACCACCAGGGCCCCAGTATTCTAATGGCCCTTTTATTTCAATGGCACCTGGTAAATTAGCCAGAGTGTATTAAGCACTTCCATTTATCTGTGCTTTAGGATCCTCAAACAGCCCCCATGCTGTGATTCTATTATTATCCTCATTTTACAAATGAAGTTAAGAGAGGTTGGGTTACTTGCCCTAAGTCTCTCAGCTTGTGAGTGGTAGAGCTGGGAGAGGTGGAGCCTGCATTCAAATGCAGACTAGCTGACTTTAGAGCTGGTACTCAACCCTCTGCCACACAGCCTCCCAAGCTACAAGGCCATCAGGAACTCCCACCGTGTGCCCAGAGATGAATTGGTGCAGAGGGGGGAGTGCTCCAAGAAATGAAACTGACATGCGCACACACACACACACACATACACACACACACTCCTACCCACGTTTCTGCAAACATGGAGCCACGTTCAGTGTCATGCCTAAGTGTTTGCACATGCACACAACACACTATCTCTCAGTCTGGGCACAAAAGCACACACAGATTATTTGCACGGAGGGAATGGAGACCAGACCTCCCCCTTCCCTCCTTCTTTGACTTTCAAAAGGGAGTGGCTCAAGCCTCTCTAACCCTTCCTGGTTCCCACTGGCTCCTGAATCCCTTCTCCTCCACTTACTCCCCTCCCCTCCAAGCCTTCTCCCCTAGCCCCTTCCTGGCCATAGGCTGCAGCCAGCAGCAGCAGCTGACTCCACTTAGATGTTGGCAGTCCCTGTCCCAGATCAAAGGCAGGATGGCTAATTGTGCGTCTTAACGAACTGCACCCTCCTTGCTCTGAGCAGCTCAGCTGGCTATAACTCCACCTCTCTCCCCCTCCAGCTGGCCAGACGGCACAGTGCCTACATCTGCCCCAGACAGGTGGGGGCAGGGCTGAAACTGGGGCCCCGAATGGGAGCTGGGGGCAGACCCAGTGAGCTGGACTTCCCTGAGGCCTGGATGTTTGGAACAGACGCTGGCCACACTGGCCCTGCCTGGTCACCCCTACACGTGGCTGTGACAGCTGTCAGAGGCCATGAGGTGGTGTAGGGAAAGACGTCTTCAGCCGCATGGGGGTCGGAGTGTTCTCTGCAGGCTGTGGGTTACATTTCTCCAGATCTGTCCAGCCTGCCTTGAAGGTATCAGGACCTGGAAGATGGTAGTTGGCCCTGCACACCCCCCTGGACCAGGCGTCTTGCTCTTTCCTGGTGCTGTGTGTGGACAGGGTCCTAGGGACTGGGAACTGGACTACCTGGGTTTCTTTTTTAGCAGCAGGATTCCTGTAGAGCTGAATATCTTTCAGTAGGAAGTTGCTAGGCCTGGGAGCTGGGAGAGATAGGGCTGGGTCCAGCTCCTCGACCCCTGTGAACTTTGGCTTCCCCTCTTTGCAGACTATGTACATGTGTGTGCTGCACGTGCGCATGCAAGCATGTGTATGGGGGGATTTCTGGTCTGAGCACTAGC
>NW_004443977.1:9939842-9941261 GCF_000243295.1 Trichechus manatus latirostris
GTCTTTGGTCTTCGATGCTGGGGTGGAGGGACCCAGAGATTCTACTTCCTCTGACTCTTAGGCCTCCCCCAAGGCCATCAGCCTCCTGTCAAGTTCTGGCTTGCCCCCAGGGGCCCATGGCTCAGCTGGATTCTCCTCCTTGTGTACAGGCTATTCTTGCACCTGGCATTTCCCACTGCCTGCACTCTCTGGGGTCCAGAGGCTGCTTAGAGACTTGGACCAGAACCTGCTCCTGGTAGGGCCCTTCTCAAACCCAGAATAAGCAAGAAGCAACCTGCAAGGCCGGGAGCTGGACCCTCCTCTGCTAGTAGGCCTTCCCCTGCCACAGGGTGAGACCCACCAGAACCCTCTCAGAAGATGGCTGAGGCTGGCAGCACCAATGAAGAAAGCAGTGTAGACAAGTCAGTGGCTAGGAAGGCCCAGCCCTGGGCCCTGAGTGTGGCTTGGTCGGCGAGAGCCTTTGTGCCTCTGAGCTCCTCAGGGAAGGTGTCTGTCTTAGCTTGCCCTTCCCTCTCCGTTTTCAACACTACTATGTGCCAGACCCTGTGCAGGGCACTGAGGTCACCTCCAGCATCCTTAAATGACCTCTTCAGCTCACCGAGACTGACCACAGGCAGGATGGCCAGGTGGTACCCTTTTCTGAGCAGAATTCCAGGGATGTCCTGTGGATGGGGAATAGGAAAGCTCCGTTGGCTCCGTTGTTCTGCCATCAGGGCAGCTTCTGTGTTGGCCTAGGGTGGTTGCACATACCAGGCAGGCAACCTCAAAGCAGGGAGCTTTACAAACAGCCCATCTTCCCTTACTCACTACTCATTAACATTTCCTGGGGCCTGGTCATTGACTGTTTAGGTTAAATCTTGCCTTTTTTCTGCAGGCATCTTTTTCTTCTTCTTCTTCTTCTGTTTTTCACTATGACTAAGTCACAGACTTGATTTGATCTTACCAGTTTTCCCACTAATGCCCCCTTTTCTATTCAAGGATACCACTTTGCATTTATCCATATTATTTTTTTAGTCTGGTCAAATACCCAAACCCAAACCAAACCCATTGCCATTGAGTCGATTCCGACTCATAGCAACCCTATAGGACAGAGTAGAACCGCCCTATAGGGTTTCCAAGGCTGTAATATTTTATGGAAGCAGACTGCCACATCTTTCTCCCACAGGTCGGGTGGTAGGTTCAAACCGCTGACTTTTTGGTTAGCAGCCAAGCGCTTAACCACTGTGCCACCAGGGCTCCTTTGGCCAAATACACACAACATAAAATTGACCACTGTAACCGTTTTAAAATTTACAGTCCAGTGGCACTATGTACATTCACAATGTTGTGCAGTTTTTACCACTATGTAGTTCCAGAACTTTTTGATCACTCCAAAAGGAAACCCCTTACCCATTTATCAGTCACTCCCTATTCCTTCCT
>NW_004443977.1:9941735-9972247 GCF_000243295.1 Trichechus manatus latirostris
TTTTTTTTTTTCCTTTTTTGTTCACCATTCCTTCTTAAATCTCTGTCTTTTAGGATCATTTTCTTTCTGAATTATATTCTTTATAAGTCCCTTTAGTGCAGGTCTCTGGGTGTTTGTCTTATCCCGGGTTCCCAAGAAAGCAGAGCTTGACGCAAAAGCTTCTATGTGTTTAGGAGCTTGGTCCCAGGGAATTAGGAATGGGGGCATGGGAAGGTGAGGCATGGATCTGTCGGCTTGCTTTAAAATTGCAAATTATCACCGTGAGAGGTAGTAGATTAAGTCCTCGATCTTAAAAAGAATGTGTTTTACCAGATACTTTCTGCCCAAGAAGAGAGATGTAGACACAGGAGTTCTGTGCTTGCAAGGGGGAATGCTAGTGAAAGGCGAACCCAAACCAAACCCGTTGCCTTCCGGTCAATTCCAACTCAAAGTGGCCCTATGGGACAGAGTAGAACTGCCCCATGGAGTTTCCAAAGCTGTAATCTTTACGGAAGCAGAGGGCCACATCTTTCTCCCGCCTAGTGAACAGTAGGTTCGAACCCCAGGACCTTTCGATTAGCAGCCAAGTGCTTAACCACTGAGCCACCAGGGCTCCCTAATGAAAGGCGAAGGGGGTGCAAAAACAGACCCTTACATCGTGTGTGTAGAACACCTGACTTCTAGTGTGATTTCTGCCCCTCTACTCTGTGTCCTTGTACCAAACCCTCCCCCACACTGGGCCTCAGTTTCTCCCCTGTAAGACAGAAGAAAAAGAGGAAGACCCTCAACGGGGATAGACTGACACAGTGACTGCAAAGATGGGCTCAAACATAGCAACGATTGTGAGGATGGCGCAGGACCTGAGCAGTGTTTCATTCTGTTGTGCATGGGGTCGCTAGGAGTCGGAACCGACTCAAGGGCACCTTCCAATAACAAGACGAGAAGGTCGGGCGCAGGGGCAGAGGGGCAGGGGATGGGATGTCGAGGCCCCTCCAGCACACACCCTTGTTTCCTGGGTCTCCACTCGCAGGTTTCCGAGAGAGCGCCTTCGCCTACGCCATCGCGGCAGCCGGCGTGGTCCACGCGGTGTCCAACGCGTGCGCCCTGGGCAAACTGCGGGCATGCGGCTGCGATGCGGCGCGGCGCGGGGACGAGGAGGCTTTCCGCAGGAAGCTGCACCGCCTGCAGCTGGACGCACTGCAGCGCGGGAAGGGCCTAAGCCACGGGGTCCCCGAGCACCCGGCCCCGCCCCCTGCCAGCCCCGGCCTGCAGGACTCCTGGGAATGGGGCGGCTGCAGCCCTGACGTGGGATTCGGGGAACGCTTCTCTAAGGACTTTCTGGACTCCCGGGAGCCCCACAGAGACATCCACGCACGCATGAGGCTCCACAACAACAGAGTCGGGAGGCAGGTGAGAGCCCCGCCCCCTGAGCCTGTCCCAAATCCCTCTGCCTAGGACCTGCCCCTCTCCCAAGCCTACCTCGCCTCCAGGGACCATTCTGCTCCCTCTAGCTCAACTCCTTTTTCATTGCTCCCTCCCCAGTAATTCAATCAGCAAGCATTGAATTCCTACTGTGTGCCAGGCACTGTACCAGGCCTGGAGAATACAGAGCTGAAACAACGCTTGCCCTGGGTTAGCTAGCCATCCATCCGTCCTTCCATCCATTGGCTGAGCAACCTGCTCCTCCCACTCCCCCTCGGTAATAAATGGAGATGGGGCTGGGCTGGCAATCCGTACACCAGGGGCCTAGACCTAGCTCTGCCACTTTCTCAGGGCCTCAGTCTCCTGTCCTATAAAGGCAGAAGATTGGACTAGATCATCATAAGGTCCTCCAAACTCTGTCGTTCTATGATTCTGTGCTCTCCTCTGCTGCCGTCTCCATCTTCTCCCAGCCTTTCTGTGGAGTCTCAGAAGGAGGGATTCCTGCAGTGTGAGGGAGTTGAGGTTTCCGGGTGCCCCCGTGTTACTGTGCTACGTTGCCTTCCTCCTTTCTCCCCTGCCCTCACATGGGGGGATAAAACCGAGGAAAGTAATAATAGCCTGCATTTAGTGAGTGCTTACTATATGCCAGGCATTGTCCAGAGCACTTTGCTACATATCAGCCATTCAATCCTTACAACTAACCTGTGAGGTGGGTACTATTACCTTCATGTTAAGACATGGAAATGGAGGCACAGAGAGATTAGGAAGCTTGCCCAAGGTGACACAGATGCTAAGAAAATGGTAGAGGGAGGATTCATCGTCAGGCTCTGAGCCTGTGCTCTTTTGCCTTCCAGGGTAGAATCTGCACCTGTGCACACGGAGTCCACATCATGTAGAGTATACTGTGATGCCCCATGGACCCTCATGGTAGTCAGTGCCCTCCTCTCCTGGCTATTTGGCATTATCCTCATCTTCTTAGCCCTGCCCAGCCGGCTCAGGCGTTGTTCCTGGCTTCCTCTCACTTGGGCTGGCCCCTTCTTCTCCACCTCACTCCTCTTTCTCTGGCCTCTCAGCCTAGGTGTCTCACTTTCTGCCTCCACATAGGCTCTGAGCTCATTCAGCTCTTCCATCCTGACTTAGAGGCAAGGTAAACTGAGGCACACCCATCCTCAGATCACGGCCAGCTCCCATCCAGCGCTGCCCGGTTCATGCAGCAGCTTTTTCCCCCAAGCTTCAAGACAATCCCAGCCCAGACCAATGGTGCCGCCTCTTCCTCCTCGTTAAACTGGTTAATTAATGGCTGCTGCCTGTGGGAAGCAGATGTTCTGGAACTGTTGGCCAGGGAAGGCAGGGGGCTGGTTCCCACGTGGTGCTGACACCACAGGCTGCACAGACAAGCTGCAGGAGCCCTTTAAGACTTGGAGGGTTAGGTCCCTCTCTGTAGGGCCCTGCTGCCTGGATTTGAAGGGCTGGATCATTGCTCTCCCTGTCTGAGGGTCTGTTTTTGGAGTGAAGTGGGGGGGGGGAGTCAACTTCCTACTGGGGGTCTCTGGTGAAGATAATGCCAAGGAGCTCTTTGGGAGGAGACTCTAGGGCAGGCTGAGAACTAGTGGAGGGAAGGGACTGTGTTCTATAACTGCCTCCCCTGGAAGTTGGAACCTCTCTCCCCTTTGGGCTGGGAGACCTGCTCTTTGGGTTCCGCTCCTGTTCTGCATTCAGGTAGAGCCTTTGGCCCTGCCGGGGCTCACTTTTCCTAGGAGGGCCACTTGCACTCAGCAGAGAGCAGAGTAAGTCCCAGCTACAGCCAGCATAATGGGAGCATCTCCCCAGCTGACCCCCTGTTCCCTTCTTAGGCTACCTGCAAAGGGCTGCAGGACCGGGAGAGGAATAGGGCTTTCTCAGACTCACTGCAGCTTTGCTGACAGCCTGGAGCTAGGCCAGAGGCTGGCAGCCCCCTGCTCCTGCCTCCGCCATGGGGATGGAAGGAGAGGGACTTTCCCTGATGATCTGGGATCCCCCCTCAGGAAGCAAGAGAGGACTTGGGTGGCAGGGGAGAGCCTCCAGCCCCAGGGGCCCCCTGCAGCTGCTGGGAAAGGGGGGTGGGGGGAGGGCAGGAAGGAGGGAATTCCCCCAGGGCTTGGCCTGGTGGGAGGTGATGGGAGCACAAGCAGAAGAGCCTGACGCCTGGTTCAGGAGCTGTGTGTGGCCCGCTTTTGTCTCTGTACAATAGGTGTTGGTGTCAAAGGCCTCGGAGATTCCCCGAAGGCCAGTCTCAGCGTAGGGATGAGGGCAGTGGGGCTGGCCGCTGGCGCCACTCCTCACTGTGCCCCCTTCCGCAGGCGGTGATGGAGAACATGCGTCGGAAGTGCAAGTGCCATGGCACTTCAGGCAGCTGCCAGCTCAAGACATGCTGGCAGGTGACGCCGGAGTTCCGCGCCGTGGGGGCGCTCCTGCGCAGCCGCTTCCACCGCGCCACGCTCATCCGGCCGCACAACCACAACGGCGGCCAGCTGGAGCCAGGCCCCTCGGGGGTCCCCTCGCCCTCCCCGGGCGCCCCAGGCCCACGCCGCCGCGCCAGCTCCGCCGACCTCGTCTACTTTGAGAAGTCACCCGACTTCTGCGAGCACGACCCGCGCCTGGACTCGGCGGGCACCGTGGGCCGCCTGTGCAACAAGAGCAGCGCGGGCCCTGATGGCTGCGGCAGCATGTGCTGTGGCCGCGGCCACAACATCCTGCGCCAGACGCGCAGCGAGCGCTGCCACTGCCGCTTCCACTGGTGCTGCTTCGTGGTCTGCGAGGAGTGCCGCATCACCGAGTGGGTCAGCGTCTGCAAGTGAGCGCCCGGGTCCCTGGAGCCTGGCCTCCAGCGGCTGGCGCTCTCGGCCAGGCAGCGTCGCCTTGGCTCCTGGGACAGGAGGAGGTTGGACCATATGAGCCTCTAGGAATCTCCCAGCTCTGAGGCTCATCAAGCCTTCGATCACAGGACAGTCCAGGCCGGTCTGGACCCCACCAGTCACTTCTGTGGGCTCCAGGACTGATTTGCCTGCCCCTCGGTGCCCCAAGCTCAGACAGCTCAATTGGGCTGGGGATTGCCCCACCTCCTAGGGCTAGTGTCCAACAGGCAACCCCTGGGACTGTCTCCTTTCATCCCATCACCCCTTCCCATGCAGGGGAAGGGAATGGAAGCTGACAGGCAGCAGCGGGAGGAGGGTTAAAGAGAAGAAATGGACACAGCTGAGCTGAAGTGATTCTATAAAGGCCCCAGGCACCCTCCCCCAACGGCCTCTGCCCCTCCTCATTCATTTAACAATATTTATTTTGCACTCTTTTTGTGGCCTGGCGCTCTGTGGGGTATAAGGGGCTATGGGGATACAGATGTGACTGAGACACAGCACTGCCCTCTTGGAGTTTACATTCTGGCTGGGGGAGATGGATAAACAAGCAAATACACAAAGAAGATAAGACTGTGTTCTGTGCTTTTAGAAAATAAAGCAGGGTGCTGGGCATAGAGTTATTTGTGGGGAGTGGGGGCCCTTTAGACAAAGCCACTGGTTAGGGCTGTCACTCTGAGTGACACTCATGCTGAGACCTCCCGAGGAGAAGGAGGGCCATGCAGATACTGAGCGTGAGGGCTTTTCAGGTAGAAGCCATGCAATTGCTTCTGAGGTGAGGAAGCTGTCTGCCTATTGGAGAAACAGCAAAGACGACAATGTGATCAATTGGAGTGAAGACATCAAGGGGCAGATTAGCAGGAGAGGTGCTCAGAGGGTGGGTGAGGGCTGCATCATGTGTCCTTTGCCAGGATAGGGAGTTGGGGACCTTCAGAGGGTCTCAGGTCAGAGAGTGTCACTGCCTAACTTTCACATGGAGAAGACTTCTCTGGCTGCTGTATGGGGAACTGGCTGAAGGGGGACAAGGTGACAGCAGGGAGGCCATCTTCCAAGTCCTGGACTAGGCTGGAGGTGGTGGGGTTGTGGAGAAGGGGCTGGATCTGGAGCCCCTCAGTCCTAGAGCTCTAGCTGCCCACCTTGTGCCTGAGCCCTCTGCCACAAGCCAGGACGAGTGGAGGTGCCCAGCAGCACCCGTCAGCAGAGACAGGAGGCACTCTGAGAGGAGTAATCCTGGGCAAGACCCAGCTCAACCCAGCCCAGCGCCTCAGGGAGCAGGTGGGGCCAGGAGGTGTGGCAGGGAGGAGGGGGGTGGGGGAGGGCCCGGAGACTCACTGTCTGGATTCTGGTCTCTGGGAGTCCAGGCAGAGGAGGAGGGGGTGTAAACCAAGGCTGGGGTGGGGGTGGGGGAGGCTCCTTCCTAGGCCTCTTGTGGCCCCAGCTCCTCAGCTCAGAGTGCCCCTTGGCAGGTCAATAAGCCCCTCATTCCCCCCACCCCCCCACGAGGACTCTGCTGAGCTGGCACTTTGGGTCCAGTGTTGCACTGTCCTTGGCTCTCAGAGCTGATGTTTTTCTGGAACAGACCCTCAAGGAGGAGGGTGCTGGGGAGTAAGGCAGAGTCAGGAGCTCAGGGAAAGAACACTTTACCTGCTTCATCCAAGCCTTCTGCTGCTGGCAGCTGGGGATCCTGCTGCCTGCCTCAGTTTACCCCAGACTGGCATCCTTCTTTGATGAGCCAGGCAGAGGTGGTCTTGCTCGTTTTCCTAATTGCCAGCCTGCACCAGTACCCCATATTGCCCTCCCCCTGCCCCATGTTTCCCTACTCCTTGGTAGAGCTGGGAAAGAAAGAAAGGACCCTCTCATGGTGATGTGCTCTGTAGGCCCACCAACTGGGAGATTTGCCCCCACTAACTTGCCCTCAGCTCCTTCCCTCCAATTGCCTGCATCCCAGTAGCTCCCAGACAGGGTCTTGCCTAAAGTGGCAGGGCCCCCAAATGCTCAACTCTGCTGCCTTTGTGGAGGACGGTGTTTCTCTCCCACTCCCCATGGGCAGGCATTGAGAGTCCTTCAGGAGGAGGGGTAAGCAGGAGCAGCCAGACACACCTGCCTCATTCCTTTCCTCTTGTTCACCCAGGAGAGAGCTGTGGGGGCTGGGTTCCAGGGGAGGAGGAAAAGGCTGCAGGAATGGAGGCCTGGAAGGGAGGGCGCTCTCACCCAGCAGTGTCCACTACAGCACTGAGCTTGGCCTCACCCTCCTCTGCCTTCCAGGCTTAAGGAAGACAGAGCTGGGGGAGGGGAGGCTGAAGATGAGACACAGGCTCAGGGTTGGGATAATGAGGTAGGAGCAGCAACCCCGAAGAGCATGCTGTCACCAGAGGGAAGGGTGGGTGGTGGGGTGGGGCATGGGGTGGACATCGGGCTGTGGGGGACAGCACATGTTATAGTGAGTCAAATCATGGTGATCTGATATATGCTACCCTGACTTGCTAAGGAGACTCGGTGGTGCAATGGTTAAGCTCCAGGCTTAACCCACCAGCCCCTCCATGGGAGAAACGTGTGGCAGTCTCCTTCTGTAAAGAGGATAGCGTTGAAAACCCTATGGGCAGTTCTACTCTGTCCTACTGTGAGTTGGAATTGACTGAGGACAACGGTTTTGTTTTTTGTTTGGACCTGTCAAGGAGGGGAGGGAAGGCTGGGGAAGGAACAAATGGGGTGCTGCCCCTCTCCTATCCTTGCTCTGGGCCAGAAGCTGACTAGAGTCCTGGGCCAAGGCTGGACCCCATAACTGAAAAGGGGCATGTGGGACTTGGTGAAGGCCTGAAAGGGAGATGTGGAGGTGATGAGGTGTGCTAAAACAGGGCCCAAGAGGCCCTGGGCTTAAGAGAGGCAGGAATCCATGTGCTGATCAGAAATAGGCAAAAGGGGCTGAAATAAAGCGGAAACCTGGAGGGCAGATAGGAGGAAGAACTCACCAACATCTGGGGAGGCCAGAGGTGACATTTGGAAATGGGAACAGAAGGTGGCTAGAGATGGTCCAGCGGAGGAGAGCCCCTCCCAACACCCTTCACCTTGATGGACACTGGGTAGAGGAAGAAAATACAATATGGTCTAAGGGAGCCTAGATGGTTCCAAAGGGAGGAAGGGAGGCAGCCAGCAGGGAAGGAGGGTGTTGGATAGTACACGCAGGGTGGAGTGAAGGCTCAAGGAGAGGTAGCCAGGCTGGGGGTCAGAAGCAGGCACCCTGCTTTCAGTCACCCAAGGTCCCACAGTAGGAAAAAAAGGGGAAGGGAGAGGTGTTCAAAGGTAGAGGCCTGAGGGCCCGGGTGGGTGAGAAGCAGGGTCAGGGGCATCAGCCCACCCCTCTCTCCCCCAATCCATGTGCCCCAGCTAGCCCCCTGGCAGGGGGCCTTCCACGTTGGATCGTGGCCAGGCTCTACTCGTGGCTCCCCTTTTCCTCTCCCCCCCTTCTCATGTGGTTGCCAGCAGCTGCCTGCGGTCGCCGCAGCCCCTGCGCTCAAGGCACGGGGACTTTCCAACAGGGGAAAAAATGACTTAATGAGAGTGGGAGCCGGGGGCGGGAGGGACAGGTCCCTGTAATCACCGTTCCGCTGTGGGGCCTGTGCGCCTCCGGGCCCTTCCCCGGCTTCCTGCTGCCAGTGCCCCCCTTGGGTTCTGCTGGGGGAGGGTGGACGGGCTGGCGACAGGGGGATCCCCTTTTCTGGTTCCAGGCTCCTGGGGCCCTCCGATGCCTACGCTCTCTAGACTCCCAGTGCGTGAAAGAAAGCCTAAATGTCCATGATCCCTTTCTGGACCTTGCCTTGAAGTTGGAGGTGGACCGTACCTGGAGCCAGGATCCCCTTTTGGTGGATTTGAGGGTGGGGAATTCTGAGCAGAGCCCTTTGCCACTTGGCGCCTGCGCACTTCGCAACGTACCCGGTTTCTGTGGCAACCAGAGCAGCCGAGGTGTGTCCGCTGGGCGTCCACTCCCCCCTCCCCCCCCCCGCCTTTCCTTGGCGCGGGGCGGGCCAGGCCAGGCCGCTGCGGTGCGCGGGGGTGGGGGTGTGCCTTTGCCATGGCAAGGGTGCGCTAGGAGGGCACATTCTTCCTCAGGGTGGGAGCGCCCTGGGGATACGAGAAGGGGGGTGACGGGGGCGGCAGAAAGGGGAGCGGAGGGGTGCGGGTTAGAACGAAGCCGGAGTCTTGGACAAGACCAACCAGGGCTTCTAGAGTTGGGGTGGGGAGCTTGGAATCAGCCCCCCAAGCTCTCCAGAGACATCCTCCCCCCCCCCACTCTCGCAGAAGTTCAACACCCCCCTCCCCCAAGTCTCCAGGGAAGGGACCCTGGGCTACCGACCTGAAAGCCTTTGGGCTCCCTCCTAGGCCAGGCCCACCGAGCTAAGGGCCCGTCCCCTCCCCCCCAAGCAGAGCCGCAACCCAAACTGCAGCCCAAAGCCCTGCAATTAAGCCCCTTGTCTGCCCCTCCGCCGCCCGCGGGTCCGCGGGTCCTCTCGCCAGGCCCGCCAGCACCGCCAATTACAACTGCGCAGCAGCTGATTACCCGGAGTCGGGGGAGCTGCCCTGTGGAGGCCGCGGGCAGGCCAAGGGGTGGGGTCCCCGGGGTTGTCCCCGGCCCCCGGGGTCCTTAATTCAAGCTACCGTCTTTGGCTCTCTAGCCCAACTTCTTCGCACCAGATGATATGGGGAGGAAGGGTCTGCTCAGTGACCCGTCCTGCTGTGCCTCAGTTTCTCTCTCCTCGCGTGCATCTCGCACTCAGGGCAGAAAGGGCGCACGGAGGATTTGTGTGCGGTGTTGGAGCGTTCGGAGCGAGGGGCTGGTTTTTCAAGAAGCAGGGCCCTCAAGGCCAACTCTTTCCTAACTCAGCCGCCCGCGTGGGTCCCGCTTGGCTTCGCGTCCGACCCCGTGGACCCGGCTTAGTCTTGCTGAGCCAGCCCCAGGGCCACTGTCAGCCCGTTCTGCACTTTTGTGGGCATCACAAAACGGTATCCCCTCTGGGCGGGTGAGTTCCCCTCTTCTGCCCCGCAAGGAAAGGCAATTCGGGAGCCCGCAGCAACAGTAGGGTGTTCTGCCACCACTCTTGCCCCCTGCATCCCTTCTTCGCTCTTCCCGCCTCCTGCGGATCTGCGAGGGCTCGGGTAGAACTTCGTCCCTACCGCAGTCCAGCTGTCCACATCTGGCCGGCAGCTGGGAGCCGCCCACTGCGAACTGCTGGGAACACAGCGCCCTCTGCTGATTCCAAGCGGCCCGCCAGCCGCCGCGGCCACTGGCCCGGGGTCTCGCTGCAGCTGGATGGGTCTAGAGTTCCACCTACTTGGCGCCCCTTGCGCTTGAGTTCCACTCGCTCTCTCCCTCGCGTCCCTCCCAAATCTGTCTCCATAGGCCCTTTGCTCTCCCACGCCGTGGCCTCTCTGACCTTCTTTTCCTCCGTCCTTGTGTGCTCAACTCTGTCGGGCGACCTGGTTGTCCCTAGCCTCCCGGTCGGGGCTTCATCGACAGGTTCTGCGGCGCCATCTTTCGGCAACCAACGTAAAAGTCCGAATATAGTTAAATCACGGCCCATCTGCTCAGTGGAATTCCTCGAGTCGTCCTTAAAAATGAGACGGTTGAAGTATATTCAGTGGCTTAGACGTGTTTGCTCTATAATTGGGGAGGAGTGCATGATACAAAATAGCACAGGGCAAGATCCCTCTTTTTTTGTAACAAAATTTATACAAATGTGACTTGCATTTTAAAAATCTAGAATAGGCACTAAAATGCTAATAGAAAGTATTTTTGAAAGTGGGATTATAGGTGGTTTAAGGAGCTCTGGTGGTGCAACGGTTAAGCGCTCTGTTACCAACCTGAAAGGTAGGTAGTTCCAACCATCTAGCCGCTGAGTGGGAGAAAAGACTTGGCGATCTGCTCCTGACTATCTGCGTCTGTAAAGATTACAGCCTAGAAAACACTATGGGGCCGTTCTACTCTGTCACAAGAGGTCGCAATGAGTCGAAATCAACTCTTTGGCACCTAACAACAGCAAATTTTGTTCTCTTTGTTTATCTGCATATTAAATTTGTGTGTAATGAACATGTTTTTCTTGGGCACAGTAATAATTCCATAGACAGAATATTTTGGCCCAAAATGTGACCATCTAATAATATTATTACAATATGCTGAATTTTAGAAAGAACCTTTTTAAAACTAGGAATTAGGGAGACCTGGCATCCAGACAAGAGCTAAAATGATTATGTCACTCAAGTTTTCTTCATAAAAGTAGTAATGGTTTGTAGCAAGAATAGGTTTCCAAGCCATGAAACTTAGGGCTCAGGGAAGCCAAGGAGTTATTATAAAAACCCATTGCCATCAAGTCAATACTGTGTCATAGCGACCCTACAGGACAGAGGAGTTGTGAGAAGGGTCCTCAGACTCCTATGCACATTCAATATTGTTCGTGAACAGAATAACTGATTTATTTTACGCCATGCTACATATGTATAAAGATGCTGCCATGGTTAACATTAGCAAATATATTTTTTAAAGTTTCACACAGTCTTGCGTCTTCATTCTCTTTGATCTCTTTGCAAGACTGCACATCCTTAACTGCCCCCTTCATAAACATCTGTACCCTGTGGATTACAAGGCTGACATTGTCCTGTCTGGTCCTCCTTTCTCTTTCCACTGCCTCAGAGATTTCATTCACTCTTTCCTTCTCTTTTTCTTCTTTAAATAATTTCAGGGGTACAGAAATGTTACAAGAATAGTACAAAGAACTTTCATTCTCTCTGAACCACTTGAGAATAAGTTGTCTACAGGGTGCCCCACCACCCCCTGTACTTTAGTGTGTATTTCCCCCAAATAAGGACATTCTCCTACCTAACCCAACAGATGATCAAGATCAGGAAATTAACACTGATACATTAGTACCATCTAACTCCCAGGCCCTATTGAACTTCCATCAGTTGGCCCAATGATGTCCTTTATAACAAAAGGGTCTAGCCCAGAATTATTCATTGCATTTATAAATGCCCTTTATCATGTTGAGGATTTTTTCTTCTGTTCCTAGTTTGCTGAGTACTTTTATCATGTAAGGGTGTTAGATTTTACCAAATGCCTTTTCTTCGTTGCATTTAGTTATCACACCCTTTTGGTCTCCTTCAGTCTGAGACAGTTCTTAAGTCTTTACTTTCACGACTGGGACAATTTAGAAGACTACAGACCGGCAATATTGTAGAATGTTCCTCACTTTGGGTTTATAATTGTTGTTTCCTCATGATTGGATTCAGGTTATGCATCTTTGGCAGCAATATTACAGATGTGAGTGCTTTACTTATTGCCTCATCTTTTATTTTGATGCTCAAAATTTCCCAGGTTTGGCTAGCTCTTAAACTGGCTTCTGTCACCGTAATTCTTTGAGTCTTCTTTACTTTCTGGCACAACAAAATGTTCCAGGATCATCTTGTACCTTCTCTACCCCAGCCCTGAAATCAGCCATTTCTCTAAGAACTTTTGTTTCTTTTAATAAAGAATGATATTTAGAAGTCAAGATCTGGGAGCTAAGGGTGCTCATTACTCTTGGGTGTCACTGTTCCTAGGTCCCTCTGTGAATAGTACTGGGGAAATATGTGTACGTTTATACGCAAATATGTTTGTCTGTCTGTCTGTCTAGAAAACCATGAATTCACACTGATACCTTCAGTTCCAGTCCAACACTGCAGGGTTTATTCTGGTTTTCTCCCTTTCAATAGTTGTAACTTCCTTCTCCCTTCTTATTGGATTAATCCCTTTGTAAGTAACTAACCTCCATTAAGGAGCCTTGGTCAAGCAACCGTTAAGCACTGGGCTGCTAACCGAAAGGCCAGTGGTTTAACCCACCAGCAACTCTGCAGGAGAAAGACGTGGCAGTCTACTCCCATAAAGATTACAGCCTAGGAAACCCTATGGGGCAGTTCTACTCTGTCATACAGGGTCACTATGAGTCAAAATAGATTTGACAGCACACAAGAACAACAACAATCTCCCATTGCTGCTGCTGCTCCATACCCTTCCCCCTTGCAACCACTTTTGGCCTCTAATAACCTACGATAGGCCCCCTTCAACCACGCATGGACCTTACCTTTCTTGGCCCTACCTTATGGTTTTTGAGGTGAATTATTCAGGAAGAAAGGCAGGCAGGAAGGCTGGAAACAATTTCACTCACGCTTGAAGCTTTAGATATACTTCTCAATCCTCTCTATCTCAGTAAATGGCAACTACTCTTCCAGCTATTCCAGTCAAAATCTCTGGAGTCATTTGACTCCTTTATTTCTCTCACACCTCACATTCAGTCCACCAGCGGATCTGGTTGGTTCCTCTTCAGTTTATATCTAGAATGTGATCATGTTTCACCACCTCCATTATTATCATCCTGGTCCAAGCCTGGTCCATCAGAGCCACCACTGTCTCCTGTCTTGAATGACTGCAATTGTCTCTTAGTAGGTCTCCCTGCTTCTTCCTTCATGCTGCCCTCCAGTCTATTTTATACATGTCAGCCAGAGTGACCTTTTTAAAGTGCTAGTCATATAGTATACCTTCACTGCTCAAAATCCTCCAAATGCTTCCTATCTCACTCAGAACAAGAGCCAAAGTACTTCTAATGACTTACAAGCCCTACAAGATCTAGAACCCCGTTACCTTCTTCACTTCATCTCCTACTACTCTCTCCCTCATCCATTTTTCTTCAGCCATACTGGCCTCCTGGCAGTTCTTTGAATGTACCAAACTCTGTCCTGCCTCAGGGCCTTTGCACTAGTTATTCCCTCTACCTGAAATAGTTTTACCCAGATAACCACATGGATGTTATCTCTCTTCCTTCAGGACTTCAATCAAATATCTTCTTACAAGAGAGGCCTTCGCAGAATATCCTATCTAAAATAGCAAACCTCCTATTACCTTTACTTTCCTTTAAGTTTACACCATATATTTGACATATTTGTGTATTTGCTGTCTGCCTGTACATACTACAATGGAAGTTCCATGAGGGCTGGGATTCTCTTTTGTTTTGTGTTGTATTTCTAATGCCAAGAATAGTACTGAGTACGTGGTAGGCACTCAGTAAATATGAGTGAATGAATGAATGAATGTCTATGGAAATGACTACCAGTCTCTGTCTTCAGACCTAGCCTTCCTTCCTAGGATCTTTCTTGAAGTTCCACTTGCCAGCTAGACATGTTTTGCACCATAAGCAAAAGCTTTATAATGTAGATTCATTATCTTATATATTATTTGTTAATTTGAGGACCAGAACTTTGTCTTATTCACTGCCGTATTTTCAATGCCTAGAACAGCCCCTGGCATAGGGCAGGTATTTAATATTTGTTGAATAAATGAATGAATGATTTTCCCCTCAAAACCAATTCTCCATGATTTGCCTGTTTCTCTTTGTAACACCATCATTTTCCTAGTTACCAAGGCTCAAGTGTTAAAAAGCAAAGATGTCACTTTAAATGGAAGAATAATGAATATACCATGGTCTGCCAAGAGAACGAACAAATCTGTCTTGGAAGAAGTACAGTCAGAATGCTCATTAAAAGCAAGGATGGCAAGACTATGTCTCACATACTTTGAACATGTTATTAGGAGGAACCGGTCCCTGGAGAAGGACATCATGCTTGGTAAAGTAGAGGGTCAGCAAAAAAGAGGAAAACCTGAACAAGACTGATTGACACAGTGGCTGCAACAATGGGCTCAAGCATAACAATAATTGTAAGGATGATGCAGGACTGGGCAGTGTTTTGTTCTGTTGTACATAGGGTTACTGTGAGTTGGAACTGACTCAATGGCACCTACCAACAACCACAACAAAGCTCAAAACTCCTGTCAACTTGGACTCTCCTCTTTCTCTTCTCATGTCCATATTCAATCAGTGGCCAAGATCTGCCCATTCCTCTACTCCATTCCCACTGTTACCATACACCTCACATGTCACAATGGCCTTCCTACTGGCCTCTCTCATTCCTGTTTCTCCCTCTTCGACCCATTTCTATCAGATTTTTCTATCTTTCTCTCCCATGAAGTGCTCTGATCATGTTATTTCCTCTGACCTCTAACTGAAGCTTTCAATAGGTCTTAGTACCAGTTAGGGTTCTTAATCACAAACAACAGAAATGGACTCCAGTTCACTCAAGGAGAGGATAAATTTACTGGAACAATATCAGGCAGCTCACAGAATTGACAGGAAGACTCAGGAATCAGGCTCAGGAAACAGGCATGGACTAAGAGAAGGTGGGCAGCAGGAACCTCAGCCAAGCCCTGCCCCAGGAGTAACATGATTAGGGGGCTCCTGCCCCTGGGCTCTAGGGACCATCTCTGGCATAGCCACCACTTCCCCAAGGACTGGCTGTTGCTGTCTCTGGAACGAATTATAAACAGTCCTCTGCTTCCTTGGGCCACTTACTGAAGATTCAGAGTCCTGAGTGGGAGTGTCGATTTGGCTGAGTTGAGGTCACAGTTCTGTGACCTTCCTGCCAGGAGTAGGGGGAGCAAGGATCTGACTTCTGCTGAGACTTCCGCTAAGGAGGATCCTCTAACATAGGAAGGGGGCTCAGATACTGGGCTACCACAGGCCTCAGTATGTGTCCACATACAGGTTCCTGAGTATGTTAGGAGAGCATCCACCATCTGCTGCAAACTATCATCTGCAGGTTTTCTCCCTTGCACACATGTCCCACTAAAGCAGGGCTGCATGTAGTTCTCTAAGCTGATCCTTCCTGCCTTGGCCTCTGTGGCAGCTGGTCTCCAAAGATGGTCCCCATTGAGCTATATATTGTCCTCTCCCTTTGAATCTAGGCTGGCCCTGTGATTCATTTTCACCAGCAGCATCCTATGGGAGTGACTCTGCATGACTTCCAAGATGAGGTCATAAGAAGTCTTGCAGCTTCTGCCTCATTATCTTGGAAAGTTCACTCTGGGGGAAGCCAGTCACCATTTATGAAGGCTGTCCGCCCGGAGACCATCATGCTGTGAGGAAACCCAAGCTAGGCACATGGCAAGGCTGCGTGGAGAGAGAGCTGCCTGGCCAGTCCCCAACTGTTCTAGTCAGTTCAGATGAGGTGTCGGACATGTGATTAAAAATTGCCATCTTGGATATCCAGCCCAGTTGAGCCTTCAGATGATTCCAGCCCCAGCCTCCATCTGACTACAACTGCATGAAAGACCGCAAGTGAGAACTGTGAGCAATAATAATAAACTGCTACTTTAAGCCACTAAGTTTTGGGGTGGTTTGTTATACAGTAATAGAGAACTGAAACAGCCCCCTTGTGGTACATCTTTGCTCTCTCTGGAATTTGCCCCCCCCCAACTGTCCTGTGCTACTCACGTATCCACTCATATCTGCACTTGTCCAAATCCCTCCGATGAGTGTGGCACAATGCAGAGAAAAGAGCCAGGCTTTGAGGGGTGGAAGGGGTTGAATCCTTAGTCTCTCACTACCTTTGTGAACTTGGGCAAAATAACTAATTTCTCTAGACCTTGGTTTCTAGAAATAAACACACCAATCTGTTGGTGTTGTTTTGAGGACCAGATATATAATATGCGTAAAGTATCAATGCGTCTGGTCCATTTTGGTCTTATTAATTGTAGCCTTCAGCACATACCCAACCTTCTAGACCTGGCTCAAATGGCACCCCCGAGATCTAATTCTTGTCAGTTATGGACTATATGGTTTTGGACAAATCCCTTAAACTTCTCTGAGAGCCACCTTCCTGATATGTAACATGGGGTTGATGACAGTGTCTGTGTAATGGGGCTTCTTGACTGGTCTATTGTCAAGATTCAACTGGGCTGTCTCATGGTGTTAGGCAACACTGCCCCCTTGAGGCAGAACATGCAGACCCTTAAACCACACCCCTTAACCTGCTCGGCTATTGGAATATTCTGGAAGAGGAAGTGCACCACATCCACAACTGGGGTTTCGGCATGAACAGACACGTCTAGTAAACAGGGGGACAGCGATGGAAGCCAGACTGCAGCGAGGAACAGCAGAGACCCCAGGGGCTCATCAACCCTAGTGAGAGAGAGGTTTTGATGGTGGGAGGAGGGGGCACACTGAACAGCTGTTAGTACAGAGGGAGGAATGTTACTTGGAATGGTGTGAGACTGGGCACAACCATCTTGTAGCCCAGTGCATCCCCTTCCCCCCTCCTCCAGGGCCTTCCTGGTGGAGAAATAAAGATAGGGTATAAGGGCAAGGACAGAGGTCACCAGGAGAGCAGACGGCTGTGCTGTGGGAACTCCTTATGAAAAAACTGAGAAGTTGCTTTCCAACCTAAGAAAGAAAGAGGCATGCCAGGGGCCGTGGTGAGATGGGCGACATTGAGCAGCAGCCCTGACCACATGGGAGGCAGCCTCACCAGGCTTCTTCTTGGACTTTCACTGAAGGTGAGGGGACATGGAGACCTGGAAAGTTACAGAAGAGTGCATACTATATGATTTCAGTTGTATCTGGTATAAAAGCAGGCAAAACTAATTTATGCTATTACAAAGTGGTGGTGTTAGTTCTGTCGAGTTGATTCCGACTCATGACAACCCTGTTACAGAGTAGAATTGCTCCATAGGGTTTTCTTGACTGTAATGTTAATGGAAGCATATCGCCAGCCCTTTCTTCTTCAGTGCTGCTAGGTGGGTTCAGGCTCCCAACCTGTAGGTTAGCAGTCAAGGGCAAACTGTTTGCGCCACCTAGGGACCTAACGAAGTTAGGTTATTCCTGCGGGGGAAGTAATGACTACAAGGAAAAGTGAGAGGAATTCTTGGGGGATGGTAATGTCGTGTTTCTTCACACACACACAACTGTCTGGGGAAAAGAAGAACGAATGGCCATTTCCCACCTCTAGCCCTTTGAGGTAGTGCCACATTAGGGAAGGGGGCTAGAGATTAGTGTGCTAGAAGCAAGGACCGACTGGTCAGAACTTATTTCATTTCTTCCTCCATTCATTCACTCATTCACTTATGGTTTATTAAGCACCTCGTACACACTAAACAGTGCACATGTAAGGTCACACATTTTTAATAGCAGTAGCTTCCGTTTATTTGAGAGCTTACTATGGAATAGGCACTACACATACATCCAACCTTCACAATAAAACAAACAAAAAAACCTGTTGCCGTTGAGTTGATTTGGAGCGACCCTATACGACACGGTGGAACTGCCCCACAGGGTTTCCAAGGATTGCCTGGTGGATTTGAACTGCTGGCATTTTGGTTAGCAGCCAAGCTCTTAACCACTGCACCACCAAGGCTCCAATGCTCACAATAGACTATGAAATATTATCATCCCTATCTATCAGTTGAAGAATGAGTCTCAGAAATGTTAAGCAAGTTGCTTAAGGTCACACAGCAAAGAAAGTGTCTGCGTTTTGGTATGAACCTGACTCTGTTATGAACCCAAAGCCCGCTGCTTTTCATTGAGCTACACTGTCCTCCAGGAGTCTAGGTTTTTCCACTAAGGACGGAGAGACCCGTTGACAATTTGCTCTACCATAGTAAAGAGGTCTTAAAGCCGAAGTCAATCTGTCGACTGGGTCCGAGTTTCAGCTGCATCCTTTCTGGGTCCATGGCAGGTTCCTTCACTCTTCTGAGCCTCACACTTTCCCCATCTGTATAATGAGCGCAAAAGTCACACCTTTCCCTTGGGGTTATTGTGGTAATTAAGATGACGAGAGGATGTGTGTAGAACACGGTGTCTGGCCCTCTGTGAGAGCCAGAACACAGTAGTCATTAGTATTTCTGAGTCCTTATCACCCGTACCCAACCAGGGCCACTATCAGGCATGGACACAGAGTTGAAGGCAGTTCCCCGCCTCCCGACTCCCAATCTGAATCTTTGGGACCAAGTGGACTTAAATGAACCGGTGGGCCTTAAGTGCTTCGTTCGTGCTGCTGGAAAGCGGACTGGGCGAAGAGCTCCAGGGCTGAACACCACCCACAGGGGCCAGCACCAATAGAGCCACTGGTTCCAAAATCCTTGGTCAGCTCCCAGTTGGAGGGAAGACGCCGATATCGCGAGATCTCGCAAGACCAACGGGATTCCAGGCCGGAAGTGAGGGCGGGAGCCAAGGGAGCGCACTCCTTTTGAAATCTGAGACCGCGGCCTGTAGCGGGGAGAGTTAGGATGGAGGTCGAAGAGCTCTAGGAGGAGGTGGTTGGTTCGGCGGGGACCTCTGAGTTTGACTGGGGGAGGCCAAAGCTTCATTGATTGGACAGCCCTGTGTGCCAGCCACGCCCAGTGAAAAAGACTGACAAGGCCTCTCTCTGCCTCTGCGGAGCTCAGCCCGGTTGGCTGCCCCTCCCTCCAAACGTGAATAACGTCTCTCTGGTTGTCTTCAGCCTAAGGAGCCTTCGTGGCCACAGAGGTGATTTTCCCCCTTGCTAATCAGACTTGAGCTTCAGGGCTCTCACTTGCCCAGGCTTCTTCCATAGCCCTAGATGGGATCGTAGCAACTTGTTTACGCAATCTTGTTTTTGAAAATTAGCAAAACTAAGATACCGATGGTACTGAAGGAAAAAGTCCAAACAGCACCGAAGGCATTGGCGGAAAAACAATTGAGATGTTTCAACAGAGGATGCAAGGCTGGAAGCGCTCACTCGTCTATGCCAAGAAATTTGGAAGACAGCTACTTGGCAAACCTACTGGAAGAGATCCATATTTGTGCCCATTCCAAAGAAAGATGATCCAACAGAATGCAGAAATTATTGAACAGTATCATTAATATCACACGCAAGTAAAATTATGCTGAAGATAATTTAAAAATGATTGCAGCAGTACATCAACAGGGAACTGCCCAAAATTCAAGCCAGATTCAGAAGAGAATATGGAACAAGGGATGTCATTGTTGATGTCAGGTGGATCTTGGGTGAAATCAGAGAATACCAGAAAGATGTCTACTTGTGTTTTATTGACTACACAAAGGCATTCGACTGTGTGGATAACAAATTATGGATAACATTGGGAAGAATGGGAATTCCGGAACAGTTAATTGTGTTCATGAGGAACTTGTACATAGACCAAAAGGCAGCCGTTTGAACAGAACAAGGGGATACTGCATGATTTAAAATCAGGAAAGGTGTGTGCCAGGGTTGTATCCTTTCACCATACTTATTCGATCTGTATGCTGAGCAAATAATCCGAGAAGCTGGACTATATGAAGAAGAACGCGGCATCAGAATTGGAGGAAGACTCATTAACAACCTGCGATATGCAAATGACACAGCCTTGCTTGCTGAAAGTGAAAAGAACTTGAAGCAGTTTCTGATGAAGATGAAATACTACACCCTTCAGCATGGATTACACTTCAGCATAAAGAAAACAAAAATCCTCACAACTGGACCAATAAGCAACATCATGATAAACAGAGAAAAGATTGAAGTTGTCAAGGATTTCATTTTACTTGGATTCACAATCAGCACCCATGGAAGCAAAAAATCAAACGATGTATTGCACTGGGCAAATCTGCTGCAAAAGACCTCTTTTAAAGTGTTAAAAAGCAAAGATGTCACTTGGAGGACTAAGGCGCGCCTGATCCAAGCCATGGTGTTTTCAGTTGCTTCGTATGTATGTGAAAGCTGGGCAATGAATAAGGAAGCCTGAAGAAGAATTGATGCATTTGAATGTATGGTGTTGGCGAATGTCTAGGTCATCTAGTGCTGCTATAACAGAAATACCACAAGTGGATGGCTTTAACAAACAGAAATTTATTCTCTTACAGCTTAGGCAGCTAGAAGTCTGAATTCAGGGTACCAGCTATAGGGGAAAGCTTTCTCTCTCTGTTGGCTCTAGGGGAAGGTCCTTGTCTCCTGTCAGCATCTGTGGGCCCGGCTTTCCTTGGAGATCTCCATGTATCTTGACATCAGTCTTCCCCTGAGTCTAGAGTGTTCTCAGTGCAGGGACCCTAGGTACAAAGGACACTCTCTGTTCCCAGCTATTCTTTCTTGGTAGTAGTGAGGTCCCTTTCTCTCTGCTCGTTTCTCTCTCCTTTTTTCTCTTGTAAGAGAAAAGGTAATGCAGGCCACACCCCTTGGAAGCTCCCCTTATATTGGATCAGGGCTGTGACCTGAGTAAGGGTGTTACATCCCACCTGAATCTTCTTTAATATAACCTAATCTTGCCTGATGAACCACAGGCAGAGATGAGGAGTTTTACAATTACAATTACATCAGATCATAGAATGGAGGACAACCACACAATACCGGGAATCATGGCCTAGCCAAGTTGACATATATTTTTGCGGAGCACCATTCAATCCACAACATCAAAGAATACTGAATATACTGTGGCCTGCCAGAAGAACAAACAAATCTGTCTTGGAAGAAGTACAGCTAGAATGCTTCTTAGAAGTGAGGATGGTGAGACTTCGTCTCACGTGCTTTGGACCAGTGTTATCAGGAGGGACCAGTCCCTGGAGAAGGACATCATTCTTGGTAAAGTAGAAGGTCAGCAAAAAAAAAAAAAGGCAGATCCTTAACAAGATGGATTGGTGCAGGACCGGGCAGTATTTCATTCTGTTGAATATACAGTCGCTATGAGTCAGAATCGACTTGATGGCACCTAACAACAACAACAAAGATACTTTAGCCAAAATCTGTTCAGACCACTGCTCCTTTCCACTGAGAATTCCTCTATCTAGAGGCTTTGGAGTGGCTGTAGGCATCTTTAGACATTTTGTAGAAGAGAATGCTTTTAATGAATTTGCCGAAAAAAAAAAAAAAAGGCTCAAACCAGTTGCCACTGAATGGATTTCTCCTGGTGGTGGCCTCATGTGTTGCAGCTGAAGCAGATTGCCAGGCCTCTGGGTGGTTCTAACTGGAAATCTTTTGGTTAGTAGTGTGGGCTTAACTGTTTGAACTACCTAATGGACAGAAAATAATTTTAATTGCAGTGGCTTCCATTTATTGAAAGCTTACTATGGAATAAGCACTGCCCATAACATCCAACCCTCACAATAAACTATGAAGTGTTGTTGTTAGGTGCCGTCGAGTCGGTTCTGAATCATAATGACCCTATGGACAACAGAACGAAACACTGCCCGGTTCTGCACCATCCTCACAATCATTATGCTTGAGCCCATTGTTGCAGCCACTGTGTCAGTCCATCTGGTTGAGGGTCTTCCTCTTTTTTGCTGACCCTCTACTTTACCAAGCATGATGTCCTTCTCCGGGATTCGGTCTCTCCTGATAACATGTGCAAAGTATGTGAGACATAGTCTCGCCATCCTTGCTTCTAAGGAGTATTCTGGCTGTACTTCTTCCAAGACAGAGTTGTTCGTTCTTTTGTCAGTCCATGGTATATTCAGTATTCTTCCCCAATACCATAATTCAAAGGCATCACTAGGACTCATATTTCTTTTCTCTGTGCACAGGTTCCTCATGAGCACAATTAAGTGTTCTGGAATTCTCATTCTCTGCAATGCTATTCATAATTTGTTATGATCCACACTGTCAAATGCCTTTGCATAGTCAATAAGACACAGGTAAACACCTTTCTGGTTTTGTCTGCTTTCATCCGGGATCCATCTGACATCAGCAGTGATATCCCCAGTGCCACATCCTCTCCTGAATCCAGGTTGAATTTCTGGCAGTTCCCTGTCAGTGTACTGCTGCAGCCACTTTTGAATGATCTTCAGCAAAATTTTACTCACGTGTGATATTACCGATATTGTTCAATAATTTCTGCATTCGGTTAGATCACCTTTCTTTGGAATAGGCATAAATATGAATCTCTTCCAGTTGGTTTGCCAGGTAGCTGTCTTCCAAATTTCTTGGCATAGATGAGTGAGCACTTCCAGCGCTGCATCTGTTTGTTGAAACATCTCATTGGGTATTCTGTCAATTCCTGGAGACTTGTTTTCGCCAGTGCCTTCAGTGCAGCTTGAACCTCTTCCTTAAGTATCATTGGTTCCTGATCATATGCTATCTCTTGAAATGGTTGAACATGGAACAATTCTTTTTGGTATAGTGACCCTGTGTATTCCCTCCATCTTTTGATGCTTCCTGCATCTTTTAATATTTTCCCCGTAGAATCCTTCAATATTGCAACTCCAGGCTTGAATTTTTTCTTCAGTTTTTTCAGCTTGAGAAATGCTGAGCATGTTCTTCCCTTTGGCTTTCTAGCTCCAGGTCTTTGCACATGTCATTATAATATTATATGTTGTCTTCTCAAGCCAGCCTTTGAAATCTTCTGTTCAGCTCTTTTACTTCATCATTTCCTCCTTTCACTTTAGCTACTCGATGTTCAAGAGCAACTTTCAGAGTCTCTTCTGACATCCATTTTGGTCTTTTCTTTCCCGTCTTTTTAATAACCTCTTGCTTTCTTCATGTATGATGTCCTTGATGTCATTTCCACAACTTGTCTGGTCTTTGGTCATTAGTGTTTAATGAGTCAAATCTATTCTTGAGATGGTCTCCAAATTCAGGTGGAATATACTCAAGATTGTACTTTGGGTCTTGTGGACTTGTTCTAATTTTCTTCAGTTTCAACTTGAGCTTGCACATGAGCAATTGATGGTCTGTTCCGTGGTGGGCCCCTGGCCTTGTTCTGACTGATGATATTGAGCTTTTCCATTGTCTCTTTCCACAGATGTAGTCGATTTGATTCTTGTGTATTCCATCTGGCAAGATCTCTGTGTATAGTCGCCATTTATGTTGTTGAAAAAAGGTATTTGCAACGAAGAAGTCATTGGTCTTGCAAAATTCTATCATGTGATCTGTGGTGTCGTTTCTATCACCAAGGCCATATTTTCTAAGTACCGATCCTTCTTTGTGTCCAACTTTCGTATTCCAATCACCAGTAATTATCACTGCATCCTGATTGCATGTCCAGTCAATTTCAGACTGCAGAAGTTGGTAAAAATCTTCAATTTCTTCATCTGTGGCCTTAATGTTGGTGCGTAATTTGAATAATAGTATTAACTGGTCTTCCATATAGGCATATGGATATTATCCTATCACTGACAGTGTTGTACTTCAGTGTAGTTCTTGAAACATTCTTTTTTATGATGAATGCAATGCCATTCCTCTTCAAGTAGTCATCCCTGGCATAGAAGACCATATGATTATCGGATTCAAAATGGCCAGTACCAGTCCATTTCAGCTCACTAATGCCGAGGATATCGATGTTTACGTGTTCCATTTCGTTTTTGACAATTTCCAGTTTTCCTAGATTCATACTTCGTAGATTCCACGTTCCAATTATTAATGGATGTTTGCAACTGTTTCTTCTCATTTTGAGTCATGCCACACCAGGAAATGAAGATTCTGGAAAGCTTGACTCCATCCATTGCATTAAGGTAGACTTTAACTTGAGAAGGCAGCTGTTCCCCAGTCAGCTTTAGAGTGCCTTCCAACCTGAGGAGCTCATCTTCCGGCACTATATTAGACAATGCTCTGCGGCTATTTATAAGGTTTTCACTGGCCAATTCTTTCCAGAAGTAGACTGCCAGGTCCTTCTTCCTAGTCTGTCTTAGTCTGGAAGCTCAGCTGAAACCTGTCCGCTATGGGTGACCCTGCTGGTATTTGAAATACTGGTGGCATAGCTTCCAGCATCACAATGACATGCAAGCCGCCACAGTACGACAAACTGACAGACGCATGGGGGAAACTATGAAGTAAGTATTATTATTATCCCCATCTATTAGTTGAAGAATATGAGTCTCAGAAAGGTTAAGCAAGTTGCTCAGGGGTCACTTTGGACTGCTTGAGTGTCGCAAATGGTTGAGTGCTGTACTACTAACCAAAAGGTTGGTGGTTCAAACTCATCCAAAGGCACCTCAGAAGTAAGGCCTGTTTTTGGAAGGTCACAGCCCTGAAAACCCTATGGAGCAGCTCTACTCTGCACACATGGGGCCACCATGAGTCGGAATCCACTCAATGGCAACTAACAACAACAACAAGGACTCCTTTAATGATTTTAGTGAGATATATGGTTCATGTATAAACTGAAGTTATTGCTAATCTTCCAAGTGTAGAAACGGCTTCTAAGAATACCCCTAACCTCCACTGTGCTGAATAGAAAATGTGATGACCTGAAGGTGTCAGACAACTTTGGCCCTAGGGAATCCAGCACTAGAAGTATGAGGGAGTATAAAAGATTAGTCACCGCACAAGAAAATATGAGATTCCCTAAAATCTTACAGCTCATAAAGAAAATAAGCTTGATAGAGATGTTCCCAAATTTGATAACCATCTTAAAACAGTGACTCCGGAAACTGTGTCTTTTCTAAAGTAGCAGTAATAAAGAACAAATTTTGATCACCCATGAGAGAGCAAAGACTGAATGGTCTTTATATTCTCTCTATAGAAAATATTACAAACTTATTTTCATTGAAGAGGCAATTAAAGGATATGCAGCCAAAAAAATGTAGCGAAAATGTATAGTGGTATGCCAGGCAGTTAATTTTTTTTTGTTGTGGTAACAAAACAGGCAGTTAATTTTTAAAAAGTTATTTTTTTTTAATTTCATGATGTTTGTGTTATCAGCTTTTTAATTTTTTAATTTGTTGTATCTTTTCTCATAAATACGTTTTCACATTTGTACCCAATTTTGTATTTATAACTTTATATTCTTAGAGGAGTCCTGTCTTAGTTATCTAGTGCTGCTATAACAGAAATACCACAAGTGGATGGCTTTAACAAACAGAAGTTTGTTCTCTCACAGTCTAGTAGGCTAGAAGTCCCAATTCAGGGTGCCTAGCTCCAGGGGAAGGCTTTCTCTCTCTGTTGGCTGTGGGGGAAAGTCTTTGTCATCAATCTTCCCTTGGTCTAGGAGCTTCTCTGCACAGGAACCCCAGGTCCAAAGGATGTGTTCTGCTCTCGGCACTGCTTCCTTGGTGGTATGAGGTCCCCCTGTCTCTCTGCTCACTTCTCTCTTTTATATCTCAAAAGAGATTGACTTAAGACACAACCTAATCTTGTAGATTGAGTCCTGCCGCATTAAAATAACTGCCACTAATCCCACCTCTTTAACATCATAGAGACAGGATTTACAACATAAATGAAAATCACATTAGATGACAAAATGTTGGGCAATCAAACAATACTGGGAATCATGATGCAGCCAAGTTGACAGATATTTTGGGGGGATACAATTCAATCCATGGCAAGTCTCATGACATTATATAAGCTTCAGTCCTCACAAAACCCTAGACCTGTACCGCCCGGTTATAATTTCTTGTTGACCACTCTGATCAGGGCAGAGTAGGTATTTGTTCTCTTAATTTTAGAGCTGAGCAGATGGAAGCCCAGAGGGGTGAAGTTGCTTGCCCAAAGCTTTGCTACTGTGACTGGTAGAACTAGAATTAGAACCCAGCTCTTTTGGTTCTCTGTTTAGACATCTAGTTACACCAGGAGGCAAGTGCCCTATTCCAAAAACATTTCATCATCTTTAATGAGTAGGTCTTTAGTGTGTCTACTTGGCCTGTTTTTGGGTTCTGGATTCTACACAACCCAGATCAGAGACCTGCTAAAGCTAAAAGGGAACAAGTTGTGTTCCTGAAATGTTCCCAAATCTCAGGTGGTGGTAGCCTTCTCTGTGTCTTTCCACCCATTCTTCCCCTAGAGGTGAAAGAAGGCCAGCATGGGCCCTCCCTCTATGTCAGGATGAGAAGTGTGGCATATTTGAATAGAAACAGAATCAACTGGTGAACATGCTGTGTGAATATGCATGGACACATGTCTTTTGTTATTTCTCAAGCCAAGTGTATTTCTGGTCTGTTTCCCTGGAGACTTGGAATACTGAGAGGCCTTACCAAGTATAGCATGATTTTGCCAGATTCACTTCCTTTCCAGTTCTCAAAATCTGTCACCCCATCGCTCCACCTGGACTGATTGTACCCAAGATCACTAGCAAATTCTTTGCTGCTAAATCCAATTTTTCAGTCTTTACCTTAATTTACTAGTCTCTCCCCTGCTGCCAGTGGTCTTTTCAAATGTAAGTCTGACCCACCCCCACTTAAAGTCCTTCAGTGGCTCCCCATTGCTTTAAGGATTAAGACCCAGATCTCTGCTCTGCATGGTCAGGACCCTGTCATCTCCAGCATCATCCCAGTCACTTTAATCTTTCATTTCTCCAATGGGACATGCTCTTTCCTGACACAGGGATTTTGCACATGGTCCTTCACCCATTCTCTCTCTATATGTAGCACCTGCTATTTGCCAGCCATTGTTCTAGGTGCTGGGGACACAGCATCAAACAAAACAGAAAAAAATCCTTGCCATTGTGGAGCTCACATTCTGTGGTTTTTCTTTCTTTTTTATTGCTAGAATGTTCTCCTTTACTCTCTCTTTTTTTAACAGTAAGGAGTTTGTATTTTGTTCATCACGTTTTTAAAAATAACAGCTTTATTGAGATATAATATACATACCATGAAATCTTCCCGGCTCTTCATTCTTGGTGGTAGGAGGTCCCGCTGATCTCTGCTCACTTGTTTAATCTCTTTTATATCTCAAAAGAGATTGACAACATACAACCTAATCCTGTAGATTGTATCCTGCCTCATTAACATAATTTCCTCTAATCCTGCCTCATTAACATCATAGAGGTTAGGGTTTACAACACATAGGATAATTACATCAGATTACAGAATGGAGGATAATTACATAATACTGACAATAACGGCCTAGCCAAGTTGACATATATTCTGGGGGGACACAATTCAATCCATAACATCATTCAGAGTGGTTTGTTTTGGGGTTTTAGTGTTCAGGCTTCTGCAACCACCACCACAATCAATTTTAGAACATTTTCATCACCTCAAAAAGAAACTCTGTACCCATTAGCAGTCACCTCCCCTTTTCCTCCCAACCCCTCAGCCGTAAGCAACCAATCTAGTTTCTGTCTCTATAGATTTGCCAATTCTGGACATTTCATATAAATGAAATCATACAGTATATTGCCTTTTGTGTCTGGTTTCTTTCACTTAGCATAATGTCATCAAGATCCATCCATTCATGTTGTAACATGTATAAAGTACTTCCTTCTTTTTTATATTATTGTATGGATATACCACATTTTGTTTATCAATTCTCCAGTTGTTGGATATTTGGGTTGTTTCCCCTTTTGCCTATTATGAATAATGCTGTTATGAACATTCATGTACAAGTTTTTGTATGAACATATATTTTCAGTTTTCTTGGTATATACCTACCAGTAGAATTTCTAGGTCATATTGTAACTCAGTGTTTAACTGCCGAACTGTTTCTACAGCAGCTGCACCATTTTACATTCCCACAAGCAATGTTTGAGGGTTCCAATTTCTCCACATCTTCACCAACACTTTTTATTTTCTGTTTATTTTTTGTTATAGCCATCCTGGTGAGTATGAAGTACTATCTCATGTGGTTTAAATTAGAATTTTCCTAATGACTTTTGATGTTGACCATCTTTTCATGTGCTTATTGGCCATTTCTTCTTCCGTCTTCCTATTCATTGTCCAGCTTTTGCATGCATATGAGGTGATTGAAAAGATCCTGACTTGGGTCAGGCACACCTTAGTCCACAAAGTAATATCCTTGCTTTTTAGCATTTTAAAGAAGTCTTTTGCAGCAGATTTTCCCAGTGCAATAGGTCATTTTATTTTTTTGACTGCTGATTCCACGGGCGTTGATTGTGGATCCAAGTAAAATGAAACCCTTGACAACTTCAGTCTTTTCTCCGTTTATCATGATGTTGCTTATTGGTCCAGTTGTGAGGATTTTTGTTTTCTTTATGTAGAAGTGTAGTCCATATTGAAGGCTGTAGTCTTTGATCTTCAACAGTTAAGTGCTTCAAGTCCTGTTCACTTTCAGCAAGCAAGGTTGTGTCATCTGCATATCGCAGGTTGTTAATGAGATTTCCTCCAATCCTAATGCGGCATTTTTCTTCATATAGTCCAGCTTTGAAGAAAAACTGATGCCTTTGAATTATGGTGTTGGCGAAGAATATTGAATATACTATAGACTGCCAGAAGAATGAACAAATTTGTCTTAGAAGAAGTATAGCCAGAATACTTCTTGGAAGTGAGGATGGCGAGATTTCATCTCACATGCTTTGGACATGTTATCAGGAGGGACCAGTCCCTGGAGAAGTACATCATGCTTGATTAAGTAGAGGTCAGCAAAAAAGAGGAAGACCCTCAATGAGATGGATTGATACAGTGGCTGCAGTAATGGACTCAATCATAGCAACTATTGTGAGGATGGTGCAGGACTGAGCAGTGTTTGTTTTGTTGTACGTAGGGTTGCTATGAGTCAGAACCAACTTGACGACTGGCACCTAACAACAACTACATCTGTCATTTGTATATCTTCCTTGGATAAATGTCTATTCAAATCTTTTGCCCATTTTTTAATTGGGTTATTTGTCTTTTTATTATTGAGTTATAGTTCTTTTATTTTCTAAATAGAAGTCCCTTATCAAATAAATGATTTGCAAACATTTTCTCCCATTCTGTGGGTTGTCTGTTCACTTTCTTTTTCTTTTTTTAAATTCACACAGTTTTTTTACTGTTGTTGAAAGTATACACAGCAAAACATACACCAATTCAACAATTTCTACATGTACAATTGAGTGACACTAATTACAATCTTCAAGTTGTGCAACCATTCTCACCTTCCTTTTCCAAATTGTTCATTCCCCATTGACATAAACTCGCTGCCTCCTAAGCTTCCTCTTTGACCTTTCGACTTGTTGTTGATTTGATCCCATATATAGTTTTCTTCAAAAAAGTGCAATGTTCAAGGCAAACATTCTTTACTAAATATGCTAACTTATTGTTTAGTTTAAAGAAGACTTCAGGGGATATTTTTTGTTTAAGGTTTAAAGATTATCTCACTGCAACAGTTTTGTGGGTTCATCTAGCCTCAGTGGCTCTAGAAAGTCTGGATTCCATGAGAATATAGAAGTCTGTCCCACATTTTTCCCCTTAATCAGAATTCTTCTATAGAATGTCTGATCAAAATATTCAGTAGTGGTAGCCGGGCACCATTCTGTTCTTCTGGTCTCATGGCAAAGGAGGCAGATACAGCTTTTCATATTTGTGCAAGTTTATTTGGAGGATAAATGTTTAGTTAGTGGAATGGATATCAAAGAGTATGTAAATGTAAATTGGTAAATTCAAATTTACAAATTGCCCTACCAAAAAGACTACACCAATTTATACTCTAATCTCAAGCACTCATGCCTTTTTTTTTTTTTTTTACATCTTAGAAAATTAGAAGTCCAGAGAAATTAAATGAGGTCCCAGAGTTATATAATGGCAGAACAGACTGGAACTCATATTTTAAAAAATTTCCTACATTGTTCTAGCCACAACATACCTCTTGACTACTTATTTCATTTGAAAAAGTTTGAAAAGCCTTTTTAAAAAAATAAACTTTTCTTTTTTCTATGATTTCAAAAGTAACAAATGTCTGTTGCAGAAAATTTAGAATTTAAAAAAGGTTAAGGAAGAAAAAAATTAACACATACATCTTTATGCAAATATATTACTATTAACATTTTAGTTTCTTTATAAACATTTAACATTTACCAAACCAAAAAAAAAAAACCAACCAAACCAAGCCCTTTGCTGCTGAGTCGATTCTGACTCGTAGCGACCCTATAGGATGGAGTAAAACTGCCTCACAGGGTTACCAAGTCTGTATCTGTACGGGAGCAGACTACCACATCTTTGTCCCACAGAGCGGCTGGTGGGTTTGAACCACCAACCTTTCAGTTAGCAGCCAAGTGCTTAACCACAGTGCCACCAGGGCTCCTCGTTTGACATATATATTTTAAAATTAAAATTAGTATTACACAGTAAAACAGTTTTGTAACTACTTATCACTTGCCAACATTTAGTAAACACTTTCCCGTGTAAATATTTTTACATGATTTTTTTTTATTGTGCTTTAAGTGAAAGTTTACAGCTCAAGTTAGTTTCTCACACAAAAATTTATACACACATGGTTATATGACCCTAGTTCCTATGCCTATAATGTGACAGCACACTCCTCCTTTCCACTCCGGATTTCCTGTGTCCATTCAACTAGCTCCTATCCCTTTCTGCCATCTCATCTCACCTCCGGACAGGAGCTGCCCATTTAATCTAGTGTACCTACTTGAACTAACAAGCACGCTCTTCATGAGTGTCATTTTATGTCTTATAGTCCAGTCTAATCTTTGTCTGAAGAGTTGGTTTCAGGAATGGTTTTAGTTCTGGGTTAACAGAGAGTCCGGGGGCCATG
>NW_004443977.1:9976023-9977374 GCF_000243295.1 Trichechus manatus latirostris
TTTCAGTGCTTTGGATTCTGTTAAGGCTTGCTTTGTGGCCTAATATGTGGTCTATTCTGGAGAATGTTCTATGTGCATTGGAAAAGAAAATATACTAGTGTGTTGTTGGGTGGTGTTCTGTATATGTCTACGAGATCAAGTTGGTTGACTGTGGCATTTAGATCTTTCTTGTCTTCACTGAACTTCTTTCTGGATGTTCTGTCCTTCACCAAAAGTGGTGTGTTGAAGTGTCCTACTATTATTGTAGAGCTATCTATTTCTCTTTTCAAAGCTGTTAGAGTATGTTTTATGTATTTTGGAGCCCTGTCATTAGGTGCATAAATATTTATTATGGTTATGTCCTCCTGGTTTATTGACCCTTTAATCATTATATAGTGTCCTTCCTTATCCTTTGTGGTGGATTTTGCTTTAAAGTCTATTTTGTCAGAGATTAATATCGACACTCCTGCTCTTTTTGGATTGTTGTTTCCTTGCTATATTTTTTTCCATCCTTTGAGTTTTAGTTTGTTTGTGTCTTTAAATCTGAGGTGTGTCTGTTGTAGGCAGCATATAGATGGATTGTGTTTTTTTATCCTCTCTGCCACTCTCTGTCTCTTTATTGGTGCATTTAGTCCATTTACATTCAGCATAATTATTGATAGGTATGAGTTTAGTGCTGTCATTTTGTGTCTTTTTTTGTGTGTTATTCACAGTTTCTTTGTTCCACTTAATTTTCTGTGCTGAGTCGTTTTTCTTTCATCTTTTTCATTGTTGTTGATTTTTGTTTGCTGAGTGTTTATGTTTTTCTTGTTTTTTTAAATTTTGATGTGTAGGATTGTTAGTTTCCTTTGTGGTTACCTAAATATTTACCTCTATTTTTCTAAGTTTAAACCAATCTTTTATTTCTTTATATCACCTTGACTTCCTTTCCATATGAAAGATCTATGACTACATTATTTAGTCCCTCTTTTTTTTTGTTTTAATGTTGTCATCTTTTACATACTGATGTATCTGTTTTCCTATTTTCAGTGTTTTAGCTTTGATTTATTTTTGTGACTTCCCTATCTGGGTTGATATCTGGTTGTTCTATCCTGTGTTCTAGTCTTGGGTTATTATCTGATGTTATTGATTTTCTAACCGGAGGACTCCCTTTAGTATTTCTTGAATTTTGGGTTGGTTTTTACAAATTCCCTAAACTTCCGTTTATCTGGAAATGTCCTAATTTTGCCATCATATTTGAGAGACAGTTTTGCTGGATATATAATTCTTAGCTGGCAGTTTTTTTCCTTCAAGGCTTTATATATGTCATCCCATTGCCTTCTTGCCTGAATGGTTTCTTCTGAGTAGTCAGAGCTTAGTCTTATTGACTCTC
>NW_004443977.1:9977878-9980031 GCF_000243295.1 Trichechus manatus latirostris
GGTCTTGTATAACCTTCTTAAGTTCCTCTATTGCTTTGTCTGTGTGTTCCTTGGCTTGTTCTGCATTTTAAATGATCTTCTTCCTGATCTCTTGAAGAGCTCTATATATTAACCTTTTGAATTCTACCTCTGGTAATTCCAAGAAGTTCTGTTTGTCTGAAAGGTTTCTTGATTCTTTGTTTTGGTCACTTGCTGAAGTCATCATAGTCAACCTCTTTTTATGATTTAATATTGACTGTTGTCTCTGAGCCATTGACTAGTTATTATATTTATTTATTTTATGTCTGCTTATTGTGTCCTAGCTTCTTGCTTTGATATGCCCAAATAGGCTGGTTGTGTGAGCTAGTTTGATTATTGGTGCCTTTGAAGCTCTCATGTCTTATCACCAGGTGGGTAGAGCTGTTACTAGGTATGTGAGCCCAGGAGTCTGTTTACTTTTCTTGTACAGATTTAGCTCAGGTGTCCAGGTCATTGGTCAATGAGTGTGTAATGCAGGCTCTCACCTACAGTCCTAGATGGGTTACAGTGATTGGAGTAAGCACAGGTATCTGGCTGAAGTAGAGGGTCATGAGCTGAACAAGGCGGGGGCGGATGGCTGCCCCTGAGTGTCTGGGTGGAAGGCGTGTCCCTATTCCCTAGACATGTAGGTGGGTGGGTTTTGCAGCCGAACTATGGGCACCCAATGCTATTGGCTGTAAGGACTGGGAGGCACTACTTATTCTTGGACTCCTGTCACGGGTGGCTAGGTGGCATGAGTGGAGCCACCAGTCCTCAGGCCCCTGATGTGGGTAGGTGAGGACTCTGCTTAACAGGATGGGCAGGGTCAAATGTCACAAATCTGCCACTCCCCCTTATAGCTGATGCAGTTGAAAATTGACTTCAGGTATATACCTGTTGTACTGTGCTAATGAGGGCTTACACTGTTGAAATGGGCCCACCCAGGTCTATGCAGGGGTGAAAGGCATTCAAAGTCTGTGTATCCCTTATGCCTGCGCCTAGGCAAAGGGGCTGTGCCTGCACTGAGTTCCCAGCTTAGGGGAGCTGGCAGATTATTTTTTCCTGTTTGTTAATTTGTTCTCTCTCCAAGGCCGGGAGAATGGCTCAGGGTGCGTGATGGGTCCTACTTCTGACCCGGGGGCAAAGCAACCGCTGAAGCCTGACTGGGACCTGGAGCAGAGCGGGGAAGGGGCAGGTAAATGGGAGAGAGGTACTTCCCAAAGGGTGGGTTTTTTTGATCCACACGGTAGTTTAGATGCATATACTTATCTCTCATTGATTGAGCGCCACTTCTCGCTGGTTCTGGAGGCTTGAGCAGACTCTCCGCTGCTGGGTCTCTCCCGACGTGGAAAACCGGTCCTGAGCGCCACTGCTTGCCTCACCACAAGAACCAGCCAATCCAGCCTGCAGGGTGCTGGAGCCGGCCCGGTCATGTCTGGCAACTCCTAGTTGCTTCTGAACCGTCTCTCCCTCCCCCTGCCACTCAGTCTGATTCCTCAACTTTGTCTTTGATGTTCAGGGCCCCTAGATTGTCATATATGATCGATTCACTTGTTCTTTTGGTCTTTGTTGTAAGAGAGACCACAGGAAGCATCTGACTACTCCGTCATCTTGGCCCTGCCTCTAATGATATTTTTAATGAGTGTATGATATTTTATGTCACGAATAGGCCATAATTTACTTGTCCAATTTATTATTATTATTTTAATTGTACTTTAGATGAAGGTTTACAGCACAAACTAGCTTCTCATTAAACAATTACTACACTTATTGTTTTGTGAAATTGGTTACCAAACCCACAACATGTCAACACTCTCCCTTCTCGACCTTGGGTTCCCTATTACCAGCTGTCATGGATTGAACTGTGTCACCCCAAAAATGTGTGTAACAGTTTGGCTAGGCCATGATTCCCAGAATTGTGTGGTTGTCCTCCATTTTGTGATTGTAATCTTATGTTAAAGAGGATTAGGGTGGAATTGTAATACCACCCTTACTCAGGTCACATCCCTGATCCAATGTAAGGGAGTTTCTCTGGGATGTGGCCTGCACCACCTTTTATCTCTCAAGAGATAAAAAGGAAAGGGAAGCAAGCAGACAGTTGGGGACCTCATACCATCAAGAAAGCAGTGCTGGGAGCAGAGCACGTCCTTTGGACC
>NW_004443977.1:9980888-9983449 GCF_000243295.1 Trichechus manatus latirostris
AACAATCTTGGGCTGAAGGGTGGACCTCAGCAGTGACTTCATTACTGAGCTAAAAGGGTGTCTGGGGGCCATACTCGTGGAGTTTCTTCTATCTGTGTCAGGCCAGTAAGTCTGGTCTTTTTTGTGAGTTAGAATTTTGTTCTACATTTTTCTCCAGCTCTGTTTGGGACCCTCTATTGTGATCCCTGTCAGAGAAGTCTGTCTTTTTCACTTTCTTGATGATGTCCTTTGAACCACAAAAATTTCTAATTGTGATGATGTCCAATTTATCTATTTTTTTGTTGCTCATGCTTTTGGTGTCATATCTAATCCCTTTCCCTCTTGATTTAGTTCAAATGTCACTTCCTCAGTGAAGATTGCATTCCTTTGATATATGCCCTCACAAAGACATCTTTGTAATTACAAATTTATTGGTGAGATTTATTTGGTTGTCTTTCCCGCTAGACAGTAAATTCCATGACAGCAAGGTCCAAGTCTGCTTTTTCTTTCCCCTTTATGCCCCTAGTCCCTAGCACAGTGCCTGCCATGTAGCAGGTGCTCAGAATTGTTGAATGAATAAATGCTGATTGACTTTTTGGACCATTCCCTCTGTAAAACACTCTTCATATGGCCTGATAACATCCACTCTCCTGCTCCTCCTCCTACCTTTCTGGCTGCTCCTCAGTCAGCTCTGCTATTCCCCTTCTTTGACCCATCCTGTAGGCATAGGCCCTTCTCTCTTTTCACTCTCCAGACTTTATTTGCCTCCACTCCCAAAGCTTTAATTACCATCTTTAAGCTAACAACTCTCAAGTCTGTTTCCTAACCAGATGGCTCTCCTAAGCTGCACACCTGCATATACAACTGCCTACTGGATGCCTTCAATAGAATGTTCTTCAGACACCTAAAATGCAACATGGCCACAGCTGACCTCATTTTTTTCCCATCCCCAACCCTAACACTACATGTCCTTCTCTGTCTCGAGCTATTGCCCCAGAAGCAGACTCTGAGATGAAGATTTGTGTGCAAGTGACGTATGAAAGTGCTTCCAGAAAAGGCCCAGAAGGGAGTGGGGAAAGCAGCACAGTGAAGGGGGAGAAGGCAGGCAAGGGTGTGACTTTTGGTTTGATTTTGGGCAAAGTCCCATGGAGGTACATTAGCCTGATCCCACAGGGGAGCTTTGGAGCTTGTTCTGACTCAGGCATGACTCGTTCCGGCACCAGTCATGAACTAAAGCCCACCCCTTGGCCTTGGATTGTAAGTGCCCAGGCACTTCCAGGTGTTTGCCTGACTCCAAAGTGCAAGCATCTGAAGAGTGCTTGCAGGTGCAGGCCTTTGGAAGCACAAGGGCAGAGAAGTTGGGGACGGGCCCTCAGAAATGGTAAAAAAAAATCCTAGGGGAGCTGGGCAGAACACCAGGGCTCACTACTCTCCCACATCTAATACCTAATGAATCACTAGTGTTGGTGACTCTGCTTTTTGGGTATCTCAGATCTATCCACTTTTTTCTATCCCTCTGCTGCCACCCCAGTGCAGCAAGCCCCAATCATTGTTCATCTAGATTTAGCCTTTAATTTGACTTTTACCTTTACCTCTTGTGTTGCTGTCTAATCTGTTACCCATACTGCAGCCAAAATGGTATTACTAAAGTGTCTCTTCCCTGCTTAAAATCCTTCAGTGGACCCCTGTTTCCCTCAGGACAAAGTCCTAGCATCTATAAGGGTGCTATAATCTAGTCCTTGTTTAACTCAATTTTCATCTCTTGCCCCTTCTCATTTCATGTTCAAGTCTGTTGTTGGATATTCTGTTCTCTCTCTGGACCCGTCCTTTGTCTGGATCACCCTTACTTACACTAAAGAGCTCAGCTTTAGGATCATATCCTCCAGGCTTTCCCTGACACCTCAAGTCTAGATTAAACGTCCCTTCTGTGAGCTCCTGTGGCTCTTGTAGCAGGCCCCAGAGGGTGCCAAGTCCATTCAGTGAGGGAAAGAATAGTCTTTTCAACAAATGGTACTGGGATAACTGGATTTCCACATGCAGAAGAAAGAAGTTGGCCCCCTACCTCACACCATATATGAAAATTAACTAAAAATGAATCAATGACCTAAATCTAAGAGCTAAAACCATAAAACTCTTAGAAGAAAACACAGGCATAATGCTTTGAGACCTAGTTTTCAACCATGGATTCTTAAATATGACACCAAAAATTTTAGCAACAAAAGGAAAAATAGATAAATTGGACTTCATCAAAATGAAAAACTTCTTGTCAATCAAGAGACATCATCAAGAACGTGAAAAGACAAAAAAAGACCAGACTTACTGGCCTGACAGAGACTGGAGAAACCCCGAGAGAATGGCCCTCGGACAGCCTTTTAGCTCAGTAATGAAGTCACTCCCAAGGTTCACCCTTCATCCATAGATTAGACAGCCCCATAAAGCAAAACGAGACTAATGGAGCACAACAGCCCAGGGTCAAGGACTAGAAGTCATCTGGGGTATTAAAAGCCTGTGAGCAGCCATCTAAGATACTCCACTGGTCTCATCCCTTCGGGAGCAAGGGAGAATGAAGAGAACAGGATACA
>NW_004443977.1:9984182-9993118 GCF_000243295.1 Trichechus manatus latirostris
GTTGACATGTCATAGGGTTGTTAACCAATGTTATAAAACAATATGTGTACTAACTGTTTAATGAGAAACTATTTGTTCTATAAACCTTCATCTAAAGTACAATAAAAAAAATTAAAAACAAAGTGAAAAGACAACCTACAGAGTGGGAGAAATATCTGGGATAAGCGTTTAATATCCAGAATACATAAAGAACTCCTATAGTTCAAGAATAAAAAGACAAACAGCCCAATTAAAATATGGACAAAGAACTTGAATAGACTTTTCTCCAAAGAAGATATATGAATGGCCAATAAGCACATGAGAAGAAGTTCAACATCATTAACCACTCACCAACTGCTGTCAAGCCAATTCCGACTCATGGCAACCCCATGTATGTCAGAGTAGAATTGCGCTCCATGGGGTTTACAATAGCTGATTTTTTCAGAAGTAGAGGTCCAGGTCTTTCTTTTGGGTGGACTCGATCATCCAACCTTTTGGTTAGCAGCCAAACAAGTTAACTGTTCGCACCACCCAGGGACTCTAGAATTACCTATGGCCCAGCGACTTCACTCCTAGGTATATACCCAAAATAATTGAAAGCAGGGACTCAAACAGATGCATGTACACTAATGTTCACTGCAACATTATTCACAATAGCCAAAAGGTGGAAACAATGCAAGTGTCCATCAATGGATGAATGAATAAACAAAATGTGGTATATACATACAGTGGAATATTATTCAGCAATATAGAGAAATGAAGTTCTGATACATGCTATGCCGTGGATGAACCTTGAAAACATTATGCTGAGTGAAATAAGTCAGATACAAGAGGACAGATACTGTATTATCCCACTTACATGACATATCTAGAATAGGCAAATGCATGGAGACAAAAGTAGATTAGTGGCCACTTCATAGTCATCCATTTATTCATTCATTTAACAAACATGCACAGGCCACTGGCCCACTTTTTAGATTGTGTATCCACTAGGTAGGTGCTCAGTTCTGGTTTAATAGCTGTGGTTAAGGAGTAGAGTGAAGGCCAAGGTCATATAGTGGTAACAGCATGGAGATATATGTATTTAAGAAACTGCCTTAGGAAGGGGCTGTCATATCATGCATTCAAAGCCTTTGTCAGTTCAGGGGGAAAAATAATTTGTTTCAGCAAGGCTTTTGACAGGAATGATTAGCAAATAATTCAAAATTGAGAACTCTGGTGCTGAGGGAGTGACACTTCGTGTTACTGATCAACAAGAGTGTCTTTCCTTGAGATATGATTCTTAAAGGTGACAAGTTAATTTTAAGGTGAAACAAAACAGTTGACTTGTATTCTGGGCCAATGTATGATTACCTTTGCTTCAGGAGCCCTACAAGCAAGGCCAAGATTTCCCAGGAAATTCTGTCCCCTAAAATAATTAGATAGATAACCTTGGTCTAGAAGATATTCTCAGGAAAGAAGCTTAGAATATTTGGTTTTGAGCATGAATTAACTGCACAGTTCATAAATTAAACAAGCTGATCCACGAATAGTTGTTGAGATTATCCTTCCGGTTGCTGAATGATGTTAGCCAAAAAATGGGGATTTGACATTGATATATTCTTTCTGGTTAGCAGATTCCGTTGTCTTTCTTTCAGATTTTTTTTCTTTTTTAATTATGAAATGCATCATGTGCACATAAGTGTATTGAACGTTTATGTACAGTTTAAAGATTAATAGTTCAATGAACATCCATGTGCTTGCTACTCAGGTTAAGAAACACAATATTACCAGGGTCTCATATATCCCCTGTGACCCCTTCCATAATCATATCCTCCTCTCTCCTTCCACAGAGGCAACCTCTACCTTGTCTTCTATGTTAGTCACCCCCTAGTCATCCCCTGGGTGGTGCAAACAGTTAAGTGCTAGACTACTAGTCAAAAGGTTAGAAGTTTGAAGCCACCCAGAGGTACCTTGGGAGACAGGTGTGGCGATCTGCTTCCAAAAGGTCGCAGCCTTGAAAACCCTATGGAGAAGTTCTACTCTGCACACGTGGGGTCTCCATAGGTCAGAATCAACTTGATGGCAACTGCAACAACAAGTTTTCTTTATCGTTTCTAACACCTCTGTATTACTCTGCTGTATATTGCTTTGTTCTAGAAAACTGAGTAACGTGCAAAACCTGGCTGGGTAAGGACAGAGTACAAACTTTAGATAAAGGCTGCCAGGTGAAGGTCAGATGACAGAGGTTCTAGGTCAGTGGTGACCTCATGTTTTCTGACAGTTCACTGGGCAAAGTCACAAGTAAGTTTATAGGAAGAAACAAAAAACAAAAACAAACCAGTTGCCATTGAGTCAGCTCCAATTCATAGTGACCCCATGTGTGTCAGAGTAGAACTGTTCTCCATAGGGTTTTCAAAGGCTGATTTTTTTTTTTTTTGGAAGTGGATCTCCAGGTCCTTCTTCCTAGGCACTTGTGGGTAGACTGAAACATCCAAACTTTGGTTAGCAGCTGAACACAATAATTACCCGTTTGCACCACCTGGGCAACTGGGGCACCTGGCAGGATGATGTGTGAGCCACACATCAGGCAGGGATATGGTCAGGGAGAGTGGGCTACTCTGTATTTTCTGCTTCTAAGTTCCGACAGCCTACTTTCAGCTTTCAAGAATGATCCTGAGATCATATTTTGGGAGTGTAAACATTTCTGTGGGAGTGCAATAATATCTTCAGATACCCCAGGCAGGAGGGCATGGAAGGGAAAACAAGAACGTCATCAACACCTGGTCAAGACAAGCCTCTTGGTGATGCTCTGAGTCAGGGCTTCAAAGCTGTTTGTTCAGGTTCGAACCCCTGCTGAGAATTTGCATTTCCACCCCAGATATACTGAATCAGAATCTATAGTTTAACAAGATCCCCGGGTGATTCTTACTGTGTATACACTCCTGGGAACTTGTTAGAAATGCAAATTCTCAGCAGGGGTTCGAATCTGAACAAAAGGTTTGAAGCCCCACTCTGAACTTCAGAACCAGCTAAATATTTACCTTCAGCTAGGAGCGGCTGTGGGAATGACCCTCTCAGAAAGAAGAGATAAAAGGCCATCAGCATCTGTGATGATGATGGTAACTGAATGCTTACTCTGTGCCCTGCATGGAGCTAAACAGTGGTCATGGACTGTCTCATTTATGTGCATAACAATCCAGAAAGGTAGATATTAATATAATGTCCATTTTCTAAATGAGGAAGCAGACTCTGCGAGATTAAGTAACTTGTCTAAGGTCCCATGATAAATTGTGAGGCCTGTCCTCTTTACTGGATGCTTTCCAGGAACCGAGGCCACATCATCTGGTAGGGAGCGAGGTGAAGAGACCAGCATGGGGATAAACTGATGGGCGTATTCTGGGACTAGTGGGAATAATAATAAAAATAATAGCACTTACTGAGTGCTAACTAAGTGCCTGGCACTGTTCTAAACACATTTACATCCATTAACTTGAGATGAAATAAAACCCAAGTACACAAAACTGACACACGATGAACTAAGCTTGAAGCTTGTGGAAAAACGTGGAAATAACCTCTGTCCATATCATGTAGGCAAAAAAGTCCCAGCTGCATTGGAGATGTTCCCTCTAATCAGAGATGGCCATTCATTCAACAATGATTTGTGAAATGCTTATTGTCTGCCTGGCACGGTTCTAGGCACTGAGGACATAAACAGCAGGACAGACATTCCAGGAGAAGGAACAAAACAGAAACATAAAAATAAATATTCAGAAGTGTCTATATTTTTTATCCTCTCATCAACACCACCAGAAAAAGAAAAAGAGAGATGCTGTTGGATTTTGCCACCAGGTACTACCAACCTGTGCCCTTGACTAATTATGTTTCAGCAAGTCTCTATTGCAGATCCTTTATGTGCCATGACCATGTGTGGAGGTGTGGCCCAAAGATGAACAAGATGAGGTTTCTGTCCTTGAGGAGTGCAGTGTGGGAGACAGACAGATAAATGGATAATTATATTACGGATGATTCGTGCTATGATTAAGGTGTGAACAAAATTCAGTGGGAGCAGAAGAGTGACTAATTCTACCTGGGTATGTCAGATAATGTTTAACGGAGGAGGGGACATTTCAATTAGGTCTGAGGGAGACTAGGAGATCGCCAAATGGAGGTGGGGAGAAAAATACATCTAAGGAGGAGTAGTTTGTGGACAGGATGGCCAAGATGCAGATGTCATTTTGGAATCTGGGCTGAGCATGGGCAGCCTGGCACCTCAGACAATGGTGAGGGCTGGTGGGGGAGACCACAGAGATTAACTGACTTACTGAAAAGGAAGATTGAGACTTGTGTTGGTAACAGTTAAAATGACTGGGTTGATAAGCAACCCACCTACTGTTTCTCTCTGCAGAAATGTCTCAGACATCTACCATGTTTTCTCCACTCTGTGTTTAAGTGAAGGGGTCTAAAAAGCTTGAAGCACTCTTCACTTTTTGGGGGAGTATAAACTGGTATGACCCTACGGAAGGCAGCTTGGCAGCATCTGTCAAGATTACAAATGCACATAGCTTGTGACTCAGCACATTCACTTCTAGGAATTTATCTTCAGATACGCTCATTCACATGTGAAATAACTTATGTGAAAGTATTCATCACGCTGTTGTTTGTAATAGCAAAAGATTGGAAACTAAATGCTCATCACGAAGTGATTGGTTAAATAAAGTGTGTCTCTTTAAAATGGAATACTATTCATGCTAAAAAGGAACAAAGAATTAGGTAGCTCTTCATGTCCTGTTTGGAATGATTTCCAGGATATATTATTGAATGAAAAAATCAAGGGCAGAACCCCTGGCGTAAAATTGGGATGGAAAGAATTCAATTCCTCTATAAAGTATCTAACATGGACTCCCTGGATGGTACAAATGGTTAAGTACTTGACTACTAGCCTAAAGACTGGCAGTTCAAACCCACCCAGAGGCACCTCGGAAGATAGGCCTGGTGATCTGCTTCAGGAAGATCATAGCCCTGAAAACCCTATGGAGCAGTTCTGCTCTGCACACGTGGGGTCTCCATGAGTCGGAACTGACTGGACAGCAACTAACAACAACAACGTGAAGTATCTGAACTGCTGAATTAAAGAAACCTGGGTCGCCCTACCTTCAGACTCTCAGTGATGTGTGATAAGCAGCTCATTGTTTAAGCCAGCTGAAAAAGAGTCTTCTGTGACTTGTAGCCAAAGGCATACAGATACATAACTCTAAGGTCCGGGGAGATCCCTGTGTTGGTGCAGAAGATTAGTGCAGAAGAGAGAGTTAAATCCTGGACTTGCAGAAATTCTCCAGTTTTACCCCATTTTAACTCTAGTGGGCATTCCCAAGTGCTTTCTTTGCCAGGTATTCTGAGCTCTGGATGCCAGCCATCTGTACTATGCAGCTGCAGAGGTTTTCTGTGCAGAGATGCAATTTGGCAGTATTCGAACGGCCTAGGTTTTTGTTTATATATATAAAACCTCACAGAGCAATAAGTTAAAAGCCTAGCAGAATCTATTTGCGATCATGAAGCAAGAGGGCAATGTGATGGACGCTAGAATAAAGCCTTATAATGTGGAATTGTAATAACAGAACAGGCCCACCACCACTCCTCTGTCCTGTGGATAGAGAATGTGTTATTACAATTCCACATTATAAGGCTTAATTCTAGCATCCATTACATAGCCGTCTTGGCTTGCATGTTGCTGTGATGCTGGAACCTATGCCACTGGTATTCAATTACCAGCAGGGTTACCCAGGGTGGACAGATTTCAGCGGCGCTTCCAGACTAAAACAGACTAGGAAGAAGGACCTGGTGATCTACTTCTGAAAAAATTGGCCAGTGAAAACCTTAGGGATAGCAGCAGAACACTGATATAGTGCTGGAAGATGAGCCCCTCAGGATGGAAGGTACTCAAAATACGACTGGGTCAGAAAAGGAGGGTGAGAATGTTTGCACAACTCAAAGAATGTAATCAATCACTAAATGGTACGTGTAGAAACTGTTGAATTGGTGAATGCTTTGCTGTGTATATTCTCAAAAACAACAACAAAATAAATAAAATTTAAAGAAAAAAAACACAACTGGGGAAGAGCTGCCTCCTAAAGTAGAGACGACCTTAATGATGTGGATAGAGTAAAGATTTTGGGACCTTCATTTGCTGGTGTGGCATGACATAAAGTGAGAAGAAACAGCTGCAAACATCCATTAGTAATCGGAATGTGGAATGTACTAAGTATGAATCTAGGAAAACTGGAAGTTGTCAAAAAGGAAACGGAATGCACAAACATCGATATCCTAGGCATTAGTGAGCTGAAATGGACTGGTATTGACCATTTTGAATCAGACAATCACATGGTATACTAAGCTGGGAATGACAAATTGCAGAGGAATGGCGTTGCATTCATAGTCAAACAGAACATTTCAAGATCTATCCTGAAGTACAATACTGTCAGTGATAGGATAATATCCATGCGCCTAAAAGGAAGAGCAGTTAATAAAACTGTCATTCAAATTTACGCACCAACCACTAATGCCAAAGATGAGGAAACTGAAGATTTTTACCAGCTTCTGCAGTCTGAAATTGATCAAACATGCAATCAAGATGCATTGGTAATTACTGGAGATTGGAATGCAAAGTTGGAAACACAGATGAAAGAACAGTAGTTGGAAAATATGACCTTGGTGGTAGAAACAACACTGGAGATGGCACGACAGAATTTTGCAAGACCAACAACTTCTTCATTGCAAATACCTTTTTTCACCAGCGTAGCTGACAACTATACACATGAACCCTGGAATACACAGGAATCAAACTGACTACATCTGTGGAAAGAGACAATGAACGGAAAAGCTCAATATCATCAGTCAGAACAAGGCCAGAGGCCCACCACAGAACAGACCATCAATTGCTCATGTACAAATTCAAGTTGAAGCTGAAGAAAATTAAAACAAGTCTGCGAGACCCGAAGTATGACCTTGAGTATATCCCACCTGAATTTAGAGACCATCTCAAGAATAGATTTGATGCATTGAACACTAATGACCAAAGACCAGATGAGTTGTGGGATGACATCAAGGACATCATACCTGAAGAAAACAAAAGATTATTAAAAAGACTGAAAAGAAAGAAAACACCAAAATGGATGTCAGAAGAGACTCTGAGAGTTGCTCTTGAACGTAGAGTAGCTGAAGCGAATGGAAGAAATGATGAAGTAAAAGAGCTAAACAGAAGATTTCAAAAAGCTGCTCAAAGAAGGGGATAGGAAAGCTGGTGATAGGGAACCCAAGGTTGAGTAAGGACAGTGTTGACATGTAGTGGGGTTGTTAACCATTGTCATAGGGCAACATGTGTACTAACTGTTTAATGAGAAACTATTTTGTTCTGTAAACCTTCATCTAAAGTGAGAACAACAGCACAACTGGAAGAACGTAACCAATGTCACTGAAATGTGCATGTAGAAATTTTTGAAATGGTGTATCTTTGGCTATGTATATTTTCACCAAAAAAAAAAAAAAGAAAAAAGATCAAGAAGGGAGAGTGTTGACATGTGGTGGGGTTGTTAATCACTGTCATAAAACAATATGTGTACTAACTGTTTAATGAGAAACTATTTGCTCTGTAAACCTTCAACTAAAGTACAATTTAAAAAAAAGCTGCTCAGTAAGACAAAGTAAAATATTATAATGAAATTGTGCAAAGATATGGAGTTACAAAACCAAAAGGAAAGAACACGCACAGCATTTCTCAAGTTGAAGGAGCTGAAGAAAAAATTCAATCCTCAAGTTGCAATATTGAAGGATTCTATGGGGAAAAAATTGAATGATGCAGGAAGCATCAAAAGAAGATGGAAGGAATACACAGAGTTACTGTAACAAAAAAAATTGGTCAACATTCATCCATTTCAGGAGGTAGCATATAACCAAGAACCGATGGTACTGAGGGAAGAAGTTCAAGTTGCACTGAAGACATTGTCAAAAAAACAAGCCTCCAGGAACGGACAGAGTAACAACTGAAATGTTTCAACAAACGGATGCAGTGCTGGAGGTGCTCTATGCCAAGAAATTTGGGAGACAAAAGCAACTGGAAGAGATCCATATTTGTGTCCATCCAAAGAAAAGTGATCCAATAGAATGTGGAAATTATCAAACAATATCATTAATATCACATACAAGTAAAATTATGCTGAAGATAATTCAAAAGTAGTTGCAGCAGTACATCAACGGAACTGCTGGAAATTCAAGCTGGATTCAGAAGAGGACGTGTATGAGGGATGTCTTTGCTGATGTCAGATGGATCTTGGCTGAAAGAAGAGAATACCAGAAAGATCTTTACCTGTGTTTTATTGACTATGTAAAGGCATTCAACTGTGTGGATCATAACAAATTATGAATAACATTATGAAGAATGGGAATTCCAGAACACTTAACTGTGCTTATGTGGAACCTGTACATAGACCCAAAGGCAGCCGTTTGAACAGAACAAGGGGATACTGCATGTTTTAAAATCAGGAAAGGTGTGCATCGGGTTTGTATTCTTTCACCGTACTTATTCAATCTATAGGGTCTCTATGAGTCTGAATCCACTCGACAGCAATGGGTTTGGGTTTGGTTTTTTCATTCAATCTATATTGTTGTTGTTGTTAGGTGCTGTCAAGTCAGTTCCAACTCATAGTGACCCTATTTACAACAGAACGAAACTCTGCCCGGTCCTGAGCCGTCCTCACAGTCATTGTAATGTTTGAGCCCATTGATGCAACCACTGTGTCAATCTATCCCATTGAGGGTCCTCTTCTTTTTTGCTGACCCTTTACTCTACCGAGTACAACAATGCCGTTCTCCAGGGTCTGATCACTCCTGATAACATGTCCAAAGTATGTCCTGCTTTTGCATGCATATGAGGGGATTGAAAACACCATGGCTTCGGTCAGGCATACCTTAGTCCTCAAAGC
>NW_004443977.1:9993768-9995636 GCF_000243295.1 Trichechus manatus latirostris
TCCACACAGTCGAATGCCTTTGCACAGTCAATAAAACACAGGTAAACATCTTTCTCGTATTCTCTGCTTTCAGCCAAGATCCATCTGACATCAGCAATGATATCTCTGGTTCGAAGTCCTCTTCTGAATTTGACTGGAATTTCTGGCAATTTCCTGTCGATGTATGGCTGCAACAGCTTTCGAATGATCTTCAGGAAAAGTTTACTTGTGTGTGATATTAATGATATTGTTTGATAATTTCCACATTCTGTTGGATCACCTTTCTTTGGAATGGGCACAAATATGGATCTCTCCCAGTTGGTTGGCCAGGTAGCTATCTTCCAAATTTCTTGGCATAGACAAGTGAGTGCTTCCAGTGCTGGATCCGTTTGTTGAAACATCTCAGTTGGTATTGTCAATCCCTGGAGGCTTATTTTTCACCAATGCGTTCAGTGCAGCTTGGACTTCTTCCTTCAGTACCATTGGTTCTTGATCATATGCTACCTCCTGAAATGGTACAGTGACTGTGTATTCCTTCCATCTTCTTTTAATGCTTCCTGTGTTGTTTAATATTTTCCCCACAGAATCCTGCGATATTGCACCTTAAGATTTGAATTTTTTCTTCAGTTCTTTCAGTTTGAGAAACGCTGGGTGTGTTCTTCCCTTTTGGTTTTCTAATTCTAGGTATTTGCACATTTCATTATAATACTTTGTCTTCTCGAACCACCCTTTGAAATCTTCCTTTTGTTTCAGCTACTCTACATTCAAGAGCAACTTTCAGTCTCTTCTGACATCCATTTTGTTCTTATCTTTCTTTCCTGTCTTTTTAATGACTTCTTGCTTTCTTTATGTATGATGTCCTTGATGTCATCCCACAATTCATCAGGTCTTCGTTCACTAGTGTTTAATGAGTCAAATCTATTCCTGAGATGGTCTCTAAATTCAGGTGGGATATACTCAAGGGGATATACTTGTTATAACTTTCTTCAGCTTCAACTTGAACTTGCATATGAGCAGTTGGTGGTCTGTTCTGAGGTGGACCTCTGGCCTTGTTCTGACTGATGATATTGAGCTTTTCCATTGTCCCTTTCCACAGATGTAGTCAATTTGATTCTGTGGATTCCATCTGGCGAGGTCCATGTGCAGAGTCACCATCTATGTTGGTAAAAAAGGTATTTGCAATGAAGAAATTGTTGGTCTTGCAAAATTCTGTCATGCCATCTCCAGTGTGGTTTCTACCACCAAGGCCATATTTTCCAACTACTGTTCTTTCATCTGTGTTTCCAACTTTGCATTCCAATCTCCAGTAATTACCAATGCATCTTGATTGCATGTTTGATCAATTTCAGACTGCAGAAGCTGGTAAAAATCTTCAGTTTCCTCATCTTTGGCATTAGTGGTTGGTGCGTAAATTTAAATGATAGTTTTATTAACTGCTCTTCCTTTTAGGTGCATGGATATTATCCTATCACTGACAGTGTTGTACTTCAGGATAGATCTTGAAATGTTCTGTTTGACTATGAATGCAATGCCATTCCTCTTCAATTTGTCATTCCCAGAATAGTATACCATGTGATTGTCTGATTCAAAATGGCCAATACCAGTCAATTTTACCACATTAATGCCTATTTTTTTTTTTTTTGTCTACTGTTTATTTATTATCACTATGCTGCAGATGCAGGCACCCTTGCACCTGCAGATTTTTCTACATTGTGCAAAGCAAGTACATAGAACTGGAGGGTGGAATGGTAAGGGTGTTTACTATCAACAACAAACCTTCATTGAAGCAGGCTGCACAAAGGAGACTGAATAGCAGAGGGGTTGAGTAGTTAAGCTCTGAAGTCAAACCGTATGGGTTCAAATCTTGCCTCCACCACCATGAGCTGGAT
>NW_004443977.1:10002605-10018844 GCF_000243295.1 Trichechus manatus latirostris
ATAGGGAGAGCAATTAGAGTCACATAACAATATATGTATAAATTTTTGTATGGGAAAAAATTTAAAAAAAGAGATTTGCTTAAGACACTGTCTAATCTTGTAGAGCTCATCAGTATAACTGCCACTAATCCATCTCATTAACATCATAATGATAGGATTTACAACACATAGGGAAATCACATCAGATGACAAAATGGAAGACAATCATACAATACTGGGAATCATAACCTAGCTGAGTTGACAGATATTTTGGGGGGACGCAAGTCAATCCATGACAAATCTATATGCTGTTCAATCTATATGCTGAGAAATAATCTGAGAAACTGGACCATGTGAAGAATGTGGCATCAGGATTGGAAGAAGACTCATTAACAACCTGCGATCTGCAGATGGCACAACATTGCTTGGTGAGAGCGAAGAGGACTTGAAGCACTTTTTGATGAAGATCAAAGACCACAGCCTTCAGTATGGATTACACCTCAACATAAAGAAAACAAAAATCCTCACAACTGGACCAGTAAGCAACATCATGATAAATGGAGAAAAGATTGAAGTTGTCAAGGGTTTCATTTTACTTGGATCCACAATCAACACCCATGGAAGCAGCAGTCAAGAAATCAAAGGATGTATTGCATTGAGCAAATCTTCAGCAAATGACCTCTTTTAAGTGTTAAAAAGCAAAAATGTCACCTTGAGAACTAAGGTGTGCCTGACCCAAGCCCCATAGGAAAGCTGGACAATGAATAAGGAAAACAGAAGAAGAATGTATATATTTGAATTATGGTATTGGCGAAGACTGTTGAATATACTGTGGACTGCCGGAAGAATGAACAAACCTGTCTTGGAAGAAGTACAACCAGAATGCTCCTTAGAAGCAACAATGGTGAGCCAACAACTACCGCATCCTTTGCCATGAGACCAGAACTGGATGGTGCCTGGCTGCCATTACTGAATGTTTTGATCAAGGACTCAACAGACGGATCATGATCAAAAGCAGAAAAAACGTGGAACAGAATTTCAAATTTTTACAGAATCCCGACTTCCTGGACTCGTTGAGACTGAAGGAACCACTGAATCTATTACCCTAAGATAATCTTTAAACCTTGAACTGAAAATATCCTCTGAAGTCATCTTTACACCAAACAACAGCTTAGTTCAATTATTAAAGAAAGTTTGCCTTGAGCATTGTGCTCTTTTAAAGAGTTATATATATGAGATCAAACTGACAACATTAACTGTAAAACACAGATGAGAAGTTTAGGGGCCAGTAAATCTAAATTAATGGTGGTGAAATAATTTGGGAAGAGATAGCAAGAATGATGACACAACATGAAGAATGTAACCAATGTCATTGAATTATACATGTAGTAATTATTGAATGGGGCAATGTTTGGTTGTGTATGTTTTCAATAAAAATTAAAAAAAAAGAAAAGAAAAATACCTATTTTAGAATGGGGATCAGGGAAGACCTTCCTGAGGAAATGACTTTGAGCCGACGTCTGAAGAATGAGTGTAAATTAACTAGGTGATATGGGAGAAGAGCATTCCGGGCAGAAGTAACAGTTTATGCAAAGGCCCTGGGGTGGGAAATAGCATGGAACATTCAAGGAACTGAAAGAAGGCCAGTGTGGTTGGAGGGCAGAGAGTAAGGAGAGTGCTAGGATGTGAGGCTGGAGCACTGAGCAGGGTTCAGGCAAGACAGAGCTTTAGAGACCACGTAAAATATTTGTGTAAGAGCAATGGAAAACCGTTTGTGGCACAGAGAGTTCATTGTCCCCCAATATCCATTTTTCCCTTTATTCCTTTAGCAGTAGAACCTCAGCATTCTAGCTCAGCACAAGGCCAACCAATTAAAAACTATTTCCTGGACCTCTCTGTATATAGGTTTGCCCAAGTGACTAAGTTCTGGCCAATGAGTTGTGAGCAGAAGTAAGGGCATGATTCCATTCCCCTCATTCCCTTTTCACTGGCTAGAATACAGACAAGATGGTGGGGGCTGGAGGAGTCCTGCTAGACCATGAGATGGAAGCTATATATTGAGGATGGTGAAGTAACAAGATAGAGGGAAACTGGAGCCCCATCACCATGGAGCAGCCATAGCAGCCCTGAACTGTTAAGTTCAGAATCTACTTGATGGCAACTAGTTTGTTTTGGGGGGGGGGTGTAGATATAGATGATATAAAACAAGTTGCTATTAAGTTAATTCAGACTCACAGCAACCATGTATGCTTCAGAGTAGAACTACCCTCCGTAGAGTTTTCAATAGCTGATTTTTTGCAATTAGATTACCAGGTCTTTCTTCCAAGGCACCTCTGGGTAGATTCGAACTGCCAACTTCTTGGTTAGCAGCTGAGCACTTAATATTTGTACCACCCAGGGACTCCATAGATGATTAGATATAGATATATAATGATAGGCAGAATTCTAAGATGGCTCCCATGATACTTCTCTGGTGTTTCTCCCATGATTATCTTCTATCATACGGCAAAAAAGATTTTGCAGATGATTAAGTAAGGTTACCAACAAGTTGACCTTAAGACGGTGAAATTATCCAGGTAGGCCTAACTAACCTAAACATGATTTTCCCATTAAAAGTAGAAAGCTTTTTTCTGGCTTATCTCAGAAGTTGAAGTCAGAGAAGTTCCAAATGTGAGAAGAATTTGGCACACTGTTGCTGGTTTTGAGATGGAGGAGGCCACATGGCAAAGAATGTGGGCAGCCTCCAGGAGCTGGGAGAGGCCCCAGCCGAAAGCCAGCAAGGAAACCTCAGTTCTATAACCACAGGAACTGAATTTTGCCAACAACCTGAATGAGCTTGCAAGTGTAATCTTCTCCAGAGGCTCCAGATAAGAGCCCAGCCTTTGATTTTGGCCTTTTAAAATCCTCAGCAGAGAACCCAGTCCAGCCCACCAAACTTCAACCTACAGAACTGTGAGTGAACAAATGGGTATTAAATTTTAAGCCACTAAGTTTGTAAGTTTGTGGTAACTTGTTATGCAGCAATAGAAAACGTATATATATGTACTTGTTTAGACTGGATATCTACATATGTGGTAAGAGAATAAAAAAAGTATGGAAAGGTAAACACCAAATTTAGAATATTGGTTATTCATTTAGGGGGTGGGGTGAAGGAGGGAAAAGCTATTGGGGAAGAGAATATAAGGGGATTGAACTGTGTAGGCAATATTTTACTACTTAAACTAGGCAGGGGTGTTGTTTTATTTCTTATACCTTTTTGTACGTGACATGTTGAATAACAATTTTTTAAAGATTCCTGACCCTCAATTACAGTCTAGAAATAGTGACGCCAGACTTTTAAGCCCTGTAGGCTTGGAAAAGAAGTTCATCGAAATGACTGTGCTAGGTTGAAGATAGAGACTTTCCTCCATTTTCTGTAATATTGTGTAAACTTTGGGAGGAGAGAGTCCCCATAACAACTGTCTTAGTTATCTAGAGCTGCTATAACAGAAATAACACAAGTGGATGGCTTTAACAAAGAGAAATTTATTCTCTCACAGTCTAGGGGGCTAGAAGTCCTAATTAAGGGTGCCAGCTCTAGAGAAAGGCTTTCTCTCTCTGTCAACTCTGGAGGAAGGTCCTTGCCATCAATCTTCCCTGGTCAAGGCACTTCTCAGCGAATGGATCTTTGGTCCAAAGGATGTGCTATGCTCCTAGCTCTTGTTTCTTGGTGATATGAGGTCACCGTGCCTCTCTGCTCGCTTCTGTCTTTTATATCTCAAAAGAGATTTGCTTAAAACTCAGCCTAATCTTGTAGATTGAGTTCTGCCTCATTAACATAACTGCTGCTAATCCCACCTCATTAACATCATAGAGGTAGGATTTACAACACAAAGGAAAATCACATCACATGATAAAATGGTGGACAATCACACAATACTGGGAATTGTGGACTAGCCAAATTGACACACATTTTTGGGGGACACAATTCAATCCATAACAACTAAGACTGAATTCTCCTCTATCCCGACAGGACCAGGCTAGAAGTCAGATTTAATTTAACTAAATGAAATATTTTTTAAAGAAAATGTCTTGCACATTCAAATTTGTGTTGAGCTGGAGGTGGGGCCAGATGGTGGAGTAGTCAGACGCTTCCGGTGGACCCTCTTACAACAAAGACCGGAAAAAACAAGTGACTCAATTATATATGGCAATCTGGGAGCCCTGAACATCAAACGCAGAGTTGAGGAACCGGACTGAAAGGCGGGGGGAGGGAGAGACGGTTTGGAAGCAGCCAGGAGTTGCGAGAGCCTGAGCCCTTCAGGCCTGATCAGCTCATAGGTGAGCTGCCAGGCAGGCAAGCAGCCGAGCTCGGGAGGCGCAGTTTCCGCACTGGGAGAGACCCACACCAGAGAGTCTACATGGCTGTGCAAACCAGTGAGAAGCAGCCCTCTGTGAAAGACAAGTACTTGTGTAGGGCTTACTGCTTGGATCAAAAACACCTCCCTTAGGGAAAAACCTCTCTCCCATTTACCTCCCTGCTCCCCACTCTGCACGGGGTCCCTGACCGGCTTCAGCAATTGCTGAGTCCCCTGGGCCGGAAGTAGGATTCATCACAAGCCCAGAGCCATTCTCTCTGCCTTGGAGAGTGAACAAATTAACAAACAGGGGAAAAAATAAACTGCTGGATCCCCTAAGCCAGGAACCCAGGATAGGTACAGCTCTTTCGCCTACGCACAGGCATAAGGGATCCACGGACTTTGAGTGCCTTTCTGCCTGCATAGACTTGTGTGGGCCCATTTCAACAGTGTAGGCCCTCATTACTGCAGTACAACAGGGTATATACAAGAACCCTAATTTCAACTGTTTCAGCTGTGAAGTGGCAGGTTCTTGACATTTGACACTGCTCTGCCCATTATGCAGGGTCTTCACCTACCCACATCAGGGGCCTGAGGACTGGTGGCTCCACCCACGCCACCTAGCCACCTGCGAGAGGGGCCCATGAATAAGAGGTGCCCCCCAGTCCTTACAACCAACAGCATTAGGTGCTCATAGTCCAGCTGAAAAACCCACCCACCTACGCGCTCTAGGGAACAGGGACATGCTTTCCTTCTGGACACTAGGGGGTGGCCGACAGCCCCCTGCCTTGCTCAGAGTGTGTCTCCCTGCTGCAGCCAGATGCCTGTGCCTACACCAATCACCCATGCCTGTCTAGGACTGTAAGTGAGAGCCTACACCACACACTTGGTGGCTATCTACCTGGGCACCAGAGCTGAATCATACAGGAGGAGTGGGCAGACTCCTGTGATCACATACCTAGTAACAGAGCTAACCACCAGGTGACAGGACATTAGAGCTTCAAAAGTGCCAATAATCGAACTAGCTCATACGAGCAGCCTATTTGGGCATATCAAAACAAAACAAGAAGCTAGGACACAGTAAGCATACATAAAGTAAATAAATATAATAACTTATTGATGGCTCAGAGACAACAGTCAATATCAAATCACAGAAAGAGGCAATCCATGATGGCTTCAGCAAGCTCCCAAAATAAAGAATCTAGAAATTTCCCAGAGGAGGAAAATTTCTTGGAATTACTGGAGGCAGAATACAAAAGATTAATATAGAGAACTCTTCAAGATATTAGGAAGGAAATTAAGCAAAACACAGAACATGAAATAGAGGAAATTAAAAAGATTAGAGAAGAGCATAATGACAAATTTAACAGGCTGCAAGAATCCATAGAGAGACAGCAATCAGAAATCCAGAAGATTAACAATAAAATTTCAGAATTAGACAACTCAATAGAAAGTCATAAGAACACAATTGAGGCGATGAAAGTCAGAATTAGTGAGACTGAAGATAAAGCACTTGACACCAACTTATTTGAGGAAAATCAGATAAAAGGATTTAAAAAAATGAAGAAACCCTAAGAATTATGTGGGACTCTATCAAGAGGAATAACCTACGAGTGATTGGAGTACCAGAACAGGGGGGCATAACAGAAACAGAAAATTCAGAGAGAATTGTTGAAGATTTGTTGGCAGAAAACTTCCCTGATACCGTGAAAGATGACAAGATATCTTCCCAAGATGCTCATCGAACCCCACATAAGGTAGATACCGAAAGAAATTCATCAAGACATATTATAATCAAATTTGTGTTGAGCAAATGAGTGAATGAATGGACAAATGAATTATGAATAGTGCCTGTCATGGATTGAAGGTGTCCCCCAAAAGTATCTGTCAACTTGGCTAGTCCGCGATTCCCAGTATTGTGTGATTATCCACCATTTTGTCATCTGATGTGATTTTCCTATGTGTTGTAAATCCTACCTCTATGATGTTAATGAGGCAGAATCAGAGGCAGTTATGTTAATGAGACATGACTCGATCTACAAGATTAGATTGTGTCTTAAATCAATCACTTTTGAGATATAAAAGACAGAAGCTAGCAAAGAGGCATGAAGACCTCATACTACCAAGAAACAAGAGCCAGGAGTGTAGCGCATCCTTTGGACCTGGGGTCCCTGCGCTGAGAAACTCCTCGGCTGAGGAAGATTGATGATGAGGACCTTTCCCCAGAGCTGACAGAGAGAAAGCCTTCCTCTGGAGCTGGCGCCCTGAATTTGGCCTTCTAGCCTCCTAGACTATGAAAGAATAAATTTCTCTTTGTTAAAGCCATCCACTTGTGGTATTTCTGTTATAGCAGCACTATATAACTAAGACAGTGCCCAAGTACCCAAGGAGCTCTGGTGGTGCAGTGGTTAAGCAGCAGTTCAAACCCTCTTGCTGTGGGAAAAAGATGTGGCAATCTGTTTCCTTAAAGATTACAGTCCTGGAAACCCTATAGGGCAGTTCTACTCTGTCCTACAGGGCTACTTTGAATTGGAATTGACTTGATGGCAGTAGGTTTGGTTTGGTTTGGGCCCAAGCACCTACTGAATCACCACCAAGATTGTGTATTTGGACCACAGAGGGAGACAGGAAAATATTGCAGAATAATCCACGAACTACTTGAAAGTAAACTGCCTTGGAGTTTTAAAAAAGATAGGTGTGAACAATGTTATAACTAGAAAATTTTGGCATGACTGGAGCCTTAGCCATTGCCCTCAGAACCTTGAGGCCAGCCAGATAAGGAGTCCTGGAGTCCTGGACAAGAACCTTGGGGCAGCTAAAGCTCACCACCTCCCTCCCCAGAGACACTGTGCTAACAGCTTTGATGATAACAAATGGTTCTGTGTGACCACAGCTGCCTCTTACACTGGTCAGGGGCAAAATTGATTCAGAAGCATGATGGAGGGTGAAGCATCAGATTTCTTATTTGAGCAGGAAGCTGATACCCAAGGAATGCAACTGGCAGCATCCCAGAAAGAAGACATGACAGTTGTACAGGCTTCAGGGAAATGACTTTGCTGTCCCAAGGCTTTTACTTGTAGGAAAGGTCTCTGGGACCTGGTGAAGAACTCTGATCACCAGCTATGGTTTGCACAAGGAAGTTGGAGGAATCCAGCAGGAAATAGGCCTTGGAGCCAGACCCCTCCAGACTCAGACATGCACTGACAACCGGATGTAAGTCACCACCCTCCTCAGTAACTAAGACTAAACATGTACTTCTCTGGAATTACAGCCAACTTTCAGGAAGGAACCTTTCCAGGCAGGAAGTTTTATTAGTTGGGATGTTTTTTGTTTACTAGTGTTAGATTTGCAACTCAAATTACCTTATGGTTAGAAAAAAAGGGGAAAGGAAAGTTCATTGGCTCATAGAACTGCATCAGGCCCAGCTGGATCCAGGGACTAAAAATATGCCAGGAATCTGTCTCTCCATCTGTTGGCTCTGCTTCCCTTGTATTAGCTCAGATGGCCTCTGCCTATGTGGAGGCAAGAGAGTCACCAGCAGCTTTCATCCCACCAGTTAGCTACTCCAGAGTAAGGAAAGCATCTCTTTCCCCCGTTGTTGTAGTAAAACTCCACGAATTGAGCCTCACTCAAGCTGGCTTGGGTCACCAGCACATCCCTGAACCATTGTGACCAGGACAGTGGCTAGCCAGATCCATGTCTTGAATACACTCTTGGGGTCTAGGGAGGGGTTAAAAAACCAATTGCTGTCGAGTCAATTTTGACTCATGGTAACCCCATGTGTGTCAGAGTAGAACTGTGCTCCATAGAGTTTTCAGTGGCTGAATTTTTTGGACATAGATCACCAAGCCTTTCTTCCGAGGTGCCTCTGGGTAGACTAGAACTTCCAACCTTTTGGTTTGCATCATTTGGGAACTCAGGGAGGAGTTAGCCCCTTGTAAACCACATGGCTTGAGAGCATCGGAGAAGTGGTTTCCCAAAGGCAAATTAGGGGATTCTTACTGGGTAGGGAGGCTGGATACTTAGCTGGGAGCAACAATAGCAGTGGTCTACAGAAGGCACGGGCAGACTCCAGCCATTTCCCAGAGTATTCTTCTCCCTCTTGAGTTGTTCTTACAGTGATCTTACCTTGGGCCTTACCTGAGGAGGTTATGATTCCACAGGTCTGAGCTAGAGCCAAGAAATTGAATTTTTACAAAGATCTGCCAGGTGGTTCTGCTGGGCAGAGTAGTTTAGGAACCATTACTTTAATGGACAAACTCTTTACTCTTTTCTGCTCTCAGAATAAAAGACGAGCGTATGTGGGACTCTAATGCTTATTTGTCCAACGTCTTAGTCAGATAGGAGCCACTCCAGTTTACCTCTTATTTTTAAAATTAAAAAAAAAAAAATCCAGTTGTTGTGGAGTCAATTCTGACTCATGGTGACGTCATGTGTGTCAGAGTAGAACTGTGCTCCATAGACTTTTCAACGGTTGATTTTTCAGAAGTAGACCACCAAGCCTTTCTTCTGAGGTACCTCTGGGTAGACTCAAACCTCCAACCTTTTGGTTAGCAGCCGAGTGCTTTAACCATTTGCACCACCCAAGGACTCCATTTCTAAAATTAGGAGCATCTTTTCACTTAAAGGAGGTCAAAACAAAGAATCATCATTATATTTTAAAGCCAGAGAGAGGAAATGTAAATTAGTGAACCTGTTTCAAAGCACATTCCCGACCTGCCCCTAACCTGGACAAATAGGAGGTAAACATACATGGCTCCTATCTGACTAAGACATTGGACTAGTAAGCAGACCCACCAGGGTTCTTCACACAAGGAGTTACTCATTAACCCTCATCATGCTCAGAGGGCAGGAGCCTTAGTTGTTGCTGGGAGGGGGTTAGTGAGGCCTGGCCCTACCTTGAGAAAGGTGCTTATCACCATCACAGCCTGGGGTAGGTCAGGGCAGGTCATGATCTGGAAAGGACACAGTATCGGGGAAGAACTAGACCTCCGTTAAAAATTGATTTTAACTCCCTGCCCGGTGGTTGCTTAGCCATGAGAACTTAGGTCAGGCCAGGGATGGATCAGCCAGGGTCTGACTGAGCTGCAGTGGTGGAAGGTCAAGGGGGATGGGCAGAATCAACCAGAGTCATCAAATTCCATCAATCTGGGACTGAGCAGAGGGCACTGATCATTTTACTCCTATTTATTATTTTTTTTCATCTCTCTGTCATCCGTGTTTTGTGTTCTTTAAAGGCTGGAGCCCTACCTCATCCCCCTTACTGTCCCCAGGATCTACACCAGCACCTAGTATGTGACGGTTTCTTCAATAGTATTTGTCAATATAGATTTTATAATTCTTCAGAACATTTTCTCAAGGCTCTGAAAAAGCAGAATTGACCCTACATGGAGTCTCTGGATCTTTGGGGAAACAGTGGGGTATGGGATGAGTAGCTCAAGTATGCCCTGTAAAAGTGCAGTTAGAACGTGGGGCCAGCGTGATGCCTGGCACATAACAGGCACTCAAGTGTTCAAAACATTAATGAGGGACTTCAGTGGGACCAGGAGTTCCTGGGTGGTGCAAACAGTTAACATACTGGGCTGTTAACAGAAGGGTTGACAGTTCAAGCCCACCCAGAGGGACCTTGCAAGAACGGTTGGCCATCTATTTCTGAATAATCCGCCATCGAAAACCCTGTGGTGCACAGTTCTACTCTGACACACATGGGCGTTGCCATGAGTCAGAATCAACTCCGTGGCAGGCAACAACTGGCAGTGGGACCAGAAAAGGGGACCAGTGTTTGATACCTTGTCAGGTCTTCATGACTTTAGAATCAAATTAAATAGCCCCTCAGGAACAGTCTGAGTAGCAGTGGCCAATTACAAGCTGAGAAGAAAGGATAGTTTTAAATTTGGGTCTCAAAAATGAAACAAAAAGATATGATAGTACCACCCTGGTCCTTTAATGAAGAATGTTATAATGAGAGGGGGAAAAATGCTAATGGGACAGATCAAGCAACCTCTCTACTCAGTAAAAATAATGATAACATAATTTGCAATAAGTAACACTTTTTGAACACCAAGCACCACGCTCATATAATATACAAAAATTGTCGAGCATGGTCAGATTAAAGACAATTTTACAACAATCCTCCAATGATCCACTTTTGTAGACCTCAGAGGAATTAAGAATCTTGCCCAAAGTCCTCTGGCTTTTAAATGGATCGAATTTGAACCCAGACCTGGGTGACTCCAGAGCCCACATAGGAATCCCTGTACCGCCTCTTTTAAGGCGACAAAAATCTGTGCTATTTATGAATGAGTCTGATCCTTCCCCAGCCCCTCCCTCTGCTGAAAGGAATCTGGGCCAGTGAGCCCCTTGTTTGGTTCCAAAGGAGGACTGGACCCCAGGGCTCAGCTTCTCCCAGGAGACAGCTCCTGGAACTTCAGGGACCCCTGAGAGATTCCTATAAATCAAAATGAGAAAGGCCCTCATGGATGTGGCTGGAGTCTAGGGACCAAGTACGGTTCAGTTGTTGGAGAAGGCTCTGTGTGGATCCAGGGCTCATCTGGGCTAGTGTTCTTGCAGGTCCTTCTTGTTCCTCTACTGTCTCCCAGAGTGGGATTTTCAGACCTTACGGTGGTTAGGCCAAGGACAGAGGGGAACTCCTGTCCCAAGACACCAGGATGGGAAGGCAAGACTCACAGAGGATCTGTGTGCACAGAGTAGACTTGGGACAGAGAACAGGGCAGGGACAGGGGCAAGGACATGGAATGAGATGGAGACCCAGTCACAGTGGCAGCTTCTCTGCAGCCACCTGCCTGGTTGAGATGGAAACACTGATTCCAGCTTCAGCCCCCAGACAGGCTAAGAATATCCCAGAAAAGCAACAGCCACCACCCCCGTCCTTCTTGATCTGCTCCTACATCTGGAGTGCTATGCTGGGCGCCTGCGGGGGCAGGAGACGAGTGGGGGTGAGGGCCAGAGGGAGGAGGCAAGAAAGGGGCTTGGTGAAGGCAGGAACACGTTAACTGAGAAATAAAGCTATTGGAGGGTGCCTAGGGGACTGGGAAGGAAGAACTGTTCTCAGGGGGCAACAAAGGGAGGTGGAGGCAGGAGCCAGGGAGCAACAGCGAAAAGATCCAGGGATGAGAATGGGGAGGGAGAGGGCTGACTTTGGAACTTCTGGGCAGCAGAGCAGGTGGGGAGTTGGTAACCTAGAAGGGAGACCACAGCTCCCCCCCCACCCCATAGAGGAAGGAAGCAGGACTTAGCACAAAGAAAAGGAGCCCCCAGCTCATACCTATCTTTTCCCTCTGCCTTCATCCTGGGCCTTCCAGCATCTCAGCACTGGTCCCTTCTCTCCCTGGCCCAGAGTACCACATTTCTCATCTGTACTCCCAGCCCTATTCTCTGTTCTAAAGAACCTATGTTTGGGCTACTTGGTTAAGTCCTTCTAGCATGGTGCCTGCTGAAGTGGGAAAGATATGAGAATGTGGGGTTCCCTCCAGGCAGATAGCAGCACCTGGTTTAGGTTCATCTCTCCTCTCTGCTCACCCCCTTTCCACTCTCCACCACTACTGCCTCCCCAGGGCCTTACTCCTCTTCCCCACCCCTACACCCCTTGGAGTAAGGTCCTCAGGAAAGGGAGAGAGGGTTGGTCATGCCCTTCTGGGGCCATGCCTCAGCTGAGACTCTGGGGATGGGGATTGGATCAATGAGGGAGCCTGGGGCAGCAGGACCCAGGCATTCAGGTGTGAAGGCTTGGTCTCCATTAGGAACCTGCATTGTCATCAGCCTCTTTGTAGGGGCCTCTAGGAGACATGGGTGTGCAACGACTTTGGGTTCTACGACCTCCAGCCTGATGGTTATTGGGGGACCATGGGCCTCGGTGGTCGTGGCCTCCTCTCTTTTGCCTCATAGGCTTTCAGGGGCCCCTCTAAGGCTTGGAGGGATCTAGGGAGATACACACACTGAGATCCAAGCGCCCCAACTCTTCATCTCCTGGGCTGAACTACAGAAGCGCAGCCTCACATGGATGCTGTGCCCACAGAGCCTGAGCCCATCCAACAGAAACAGAATAGGGAGAACCAGACAACAGATTAGGAAGAAGCAAATTCATAGGACAGATATAAGAATAAATACGAATCAGAACTGTAGAACTGACAGGGCCTTTAGGAATCATCTTTTAGTCCAATCCCCAAAATGTTACCTTATTCTTTTAATATTCATTTTTGCGAGCCTGATATTAAAAGTGGAAACCCTGGTGGCATAGTGGCTAAGAACTATGGCTGCTGACCAAAACGTCAGCAGTTTGAATCCACCAGGTACTCCTTGGAAACCCTATGGGGCAGTTCTACCCCGTCCTATAGGGTTGCTATGAGTTGGAATCGACTTGATGACAATGAGTTTGTTTTTGATAATTTTTTTTTTATATTAAAAGTAAAATATATAGAATCCCTGTATTTTAAATATGAAGAAACAGAGGCCCAGAGAGTTGAAATGACTTTCCCAAGGTCATACAGCTGATAAGCCATAGGCTACAACTCCTGTCTCTTGCCTCCTACACTCAGAAAAAAACAAAAACAAAAACCATTGCTGTCGAGTCAGTTCCAACTTATGGTGACCCCCTGTGTTGTAGAGTAGAACTACTCCACAGGGTTTTTGTGGCTGTAATCTTTACGGAAGTGATCCCTGGATGGCGAAAACTATTTGCTCTCAGCTATTAACCAAAGGTTGGCAGTTGGAATCTATCCAGTGGCACCGTGGTAAAAAGGCTTAGCGATCTGCTTCTGTGGAGTACAGTTCTACTCTGAAGCACACTGGGGCACTATGAGTCAGAATCAACTTGATGGCAATTTTTTTTTTAAATCTTCATGGAAGCAGATCACCAGGACTTGCTTCCATGGTGCTGCTGGACGGGTTTGAACTACCAACCTTCAGTTAGTAGTTAAGCAAAGTTTGCATCACCTCCTAGACTCAGAGAAGAAGAGCCTGACCAGCATTGCCTAGAGATGTTCCTTAAAGATGAACTCATCTTCCTAAGTGGGTCAGTGAAGGGTCCATCTCTAAGGTGAGATTGGTGGTGACCCTAATCATTAAGGCTACATGGATTAAAACCTTGACTAGGTGTTTCAGTTCTTGGTCTAGGCCTAAAGCTCTTGCCTTAAAAATCCTCCAGGAATAACCACTTACCTATACAAAGCACTAGTCTAGGTACCTTACAGAGTGTGATAGAGACAGACAAGGAGATACATTTGACCTTAGGGAGTCTAATACAGCCAGCACAGTCCCAGAGGAGCATATGGCAAATGGACAGACAAGAAGCAATATACAAACACTAATACAGATGAATGAATCATATCATATAGACCCTAAGCATAACCCAACCAGGAAAGTAACTTGAAGATGCGGTGGGGAAGTTGCTGCCCTTCTGTAAAGCCTACCTCCTCCAGGTAGTCTTTCTGGTGTCACTGTGGTTATCCCCCTTGGCCTTCACCCTACAGAAAATATAACATCCCTCCATCTCACTTCCTAATGCCTCTGGCATGTATATAACAGAAATGCTGTCACTCTTTATGGATCTGTTTTGATTATTTTGTCTGCCCTTTAAAATTCCACCCATAGCTAGCTTGCACATCTTGAGCTGGGGACCCAGAGTCCAGCATAAACCAAATTATGCAGCTACTGCTGCTGGGGTCAGTGGCTGGAAAGGCCAGTGTCAGAAAGAGCCTTAAGTTCCTTCCAATCAGTCCAAAAGTCTTCCTGGAAGAGATGGGATTTCAAGAACATGACAAAAGACAAGGTGGTGATCTGAGGGTGGGTTCTGGCCCAGGAGTGAAAGTTTGGAGATTTAAGGGGGATAACCAGACCAGCAGGGAGGAGAACATGCGAGCCAGAGAGGAGGGCAAGGCAGGGCGGGATGAAAAGTGAGAAGGAGAAGTGAGCCCCTCTGAGGCACCTGGTTTAGGACCCCTGAGCAGAGGGGGATATTCTTCATTTTGACCAAGAGGATAACAGGAGGTCACTGATGGGCCTGGAGAGGGGCACCATGGTGGTGGCATCTGTGGGTGTGGCATAGAAGATCTTGTCCTAAATGACACCAGCAATAGCCTTACGTCAATGAGGGACTCCCAGGAGCAGAGCTGGGAGAACCCACGTGCCACTCAGGTCCACGTGCCTGGTGTTTCTGCCAGCACAACTCAGTCTCCATGGGGCTTGTCCTTAACTCCCGGGGAGCTGGCTGTTCCTTGGGTGTCAGATAAAGGCTGACTCAGAAGGCCTTATAGGAGGAAGTGGGGCAATTACAGGAGCTGAAAAGAGGGAACATTTTCTTCAACTATGAGGAGAATGAAAGGTTGGGCAGGTCAGCTTGGGTTACGAGAGAATAAAGATCAGATCCAAGGGAGCAGCAGCAGAGACCCCGTTGAGAAAGTGCATATTAGGCGCTGAGTCAGGGAGGGAGTAGGAACGTAGGTTGTAAAGGGATTCCGAATCAAGACAGAGCCAGACCACTGGCTTTCAGGAGAGGGACAGGGAGGTAGGCTGCAGGGCAGCTAAGAAAACTTATGCCTCTGGCAGCTGGAGCTGCAACCCAAGAGGATTCTGGAACAGCCTATCTGGAATGAAATACACACACGTGTATGCACCAACCCTGGTCACAGTTGCTCCTTGGAGCCTTGTTGGTAGTCTGAGGAGCCTGGAGGCGACCCAGGGGTGATTCTCAGGTTTTTGCTCAATCTATTAGGCAGGGGCTTCTCTCCTCATCAAACCCAACCCATCTTCAAGGTCTACTATTAAGAAGCCAGAAGATCCCTGCCCTGCGGGAGCCACAGAGAGCAGACCCTAAGGAGGGTGGATATAGTCCTACAAAGCAGATAGACCAGGCCCAGAACTGGCTGGGCTGAGGACGTGCAGCAAGGCTAGGGGAGCCCAAAATCCAGGGCAAAAGTCTTGCAGGGGTTGCAGAGGAAACAGACCCAGAGAGAGAGGTGGGCAGGGCCCAGCCTAACTGCTTGCAGCTGGGAGTGAGGACACCTGGGGCCTGAGCAGCACAAAGCACTAATGATGAAAACCCACCCCAGCCTGGACCCAGGACTGGGGTGCAGGTTGGGTCAAGCCTCTTGGGCCTCCCTCTACACAGGAGGCCCCCTCTACGGCCCGACCCTGGGAAGATCAACCATGCATCACTAACCGAAGTGTGGGATCAGGGTGCATTGGGTAGGGGTGGGAATGGAGAGCTGAAGAGGAGCTGCCGTTTGACCAGAGCCCTGAGCCTCGCCCGCCAGGCTCAGCTGCAGGGAATCAGGCCAGCAAACCGCGGCCTCAAGCAACATCTGAGGGTCTTGCTGCCCCCAGAGCGAGGGGCCCAGGGATGAGGGGTGTGACCTGCAGGAAGGTCCCCGTCCCGCCAGCACCCCCTCCCAGGCAGAGCAAGAATGCGCCCGCTCCATAGCGGCCTCGTGGGGAAAAGAAGGGAAAGGGAAGAGGCCCGGCGGCCACACTGGAGAAGCCAGTCCAGCGCGACCCAGCCGGGGTCGGGGAGCCCGGATGAGGGCGCTCACTACCCGTGCCGTCCCTTAAACACACAAAAAGGGGGAGGGTATTCCCAAGGCGTCTGGGTTACCGCGCGACCCAGGGCCCTAGGACCTGGAGGGGAGACGGGGAGCAGCCGTCCCCCACCCCCAGCTCTCATCTGAAGGGGCGCTCCTCGAGCGACTGCCACCTTCTCCCCCTTTCCCCTTCTCGGGTGAAGGAAGAGGACCCGAGACCGAGGGTGGGGGATGGGGCGGGACCTGAGATGGGCATGGGGGACTCGATTGGTCAGAGAAGCTGCCGGTCACGAGGGCAGCTCGGACGTGGATTGGCTGCGTGAGGCGGGCGCGGCGCGGCGAGGGCAGGGCCCCGGGGTGGGGCCGGCGCTGCAGCTGGCGCAGCTCAG
>NW_004443977.1:10019571-10031618 GCF_000243295.1 Trichechus manatus latirostris
CATTGTACAGGCGTCCACGGGCGAGCTGCTGCGCTGTCTGGGCGACTTCGTGTGCCGGCGCTGCTACCGCCTCAAGGAACTGAGCCCCGGCGAGCTGGTGGGCTGGTTCCGCGGCGTAGACCGCTCGCTGCTGCTGCAGGGCTGGCAAGACCAGGCCTTCATTACGCCCGCCAACCTGGTGTTCGTGTACCTGCTGTGCCGCGAGTCGCTGCGCGGGGACGAGCTGGCGTCGGCCGCCGAGCTGCAGGCTGCCTTCCTCACCTGCCTCTACCTCGCCTACTCCTACATGGGCAACGAGATCTCCTACCCGCTCAAGCCCTTCCTAGTGGAGCCCGACAAGGAGCGCTTCTGGCAGCGCTGCCTGCGCCTCATCCAGCGGCTCAGCCCGCAGATGCTGCGGCTAAACGCAGACCCCCATTTCTTTACGCAGGTCTTCCAAGACCTCAAGAACGAAGGCGAAGCCGCCGCCGCCGCCACCGGGGGTCTCCAGAGCGGGGCTGCCCCCGCAGTCTCCTCCGCCGCCAGGGACAGCTGCGCGGCCGGAGCCAAGCACTGGACTATGAACCTGGACCGCTAGGGACGTCCGGGGCCGCGCCCGCCCCCCGCCTCAGCCCCCCGATACACACTCGGAGCCCCGGGGACCATCATGCCGCCGCCGCCGCTGATACAGCTGCTCTGCGTCCCGCCGGGCAGAGAAGGAGCCGCCCCTGACCCGCATGGGCAGCCAGAGGCCCGGACGCCAGAGACTGCCGCGTCTGGATTTGCCGGGGAGAGGGAGAGATGAGCGCAGGAAGGGGACCCCCAGCCTCACCCTTTCTGTCTGCCTGCGCCCCGTGTCCGCAATGTACCCGGAGCCCCCTTCCCTGCTGTGCGTGTCTGTTGGTCCGTCTCGCCTTGGTTTTGCCCATTTTCTCACCTCCTTCCTGCGTCTTTATCGTTCCTCCTGTCTGCGTCCCCTTCTCCCTTCTGCCTTTCCGTGTGTGTGTTTCCATCTCCCTCTCGCTCTCTGCCTGCCTGTCTCCTATTGCCCCCGTTTCTCCTCCTGCACCTGTCTCGGCATCTCCCCGTCTTGGTCGCTTTTCCTCCTCTCCTGTCATGTGTCACCATCTTCTCTCCTGTCTGCCTTCCTTCCTCCGCCAGTATCACCCTCCATTTCTTCCCCCGACTGAGTCCCCATACCCACCCCCAGGACGAAAGGAAACGTTAGTTCTTAATTTGGACCGATTGGGGTGCGACGAGCAGCTGCAGCCTGGGCCCCCAGACACCCTCCAGGATGGTCCCTCACCCTGCCCCCGCCTCCTCTTCCCACCTTTTCCTACATGTTGCATGCTGGGAGTTGGGGGAAAGGGGGATGCCGGCTTCAGAAGGCTGAGGTGTGGGGCAAAATCAATCTGGAAGGCCACCCTGGGGGCGGCAGCGGCGGCGGCGCCTCAGCCGAAGGGTGGGAGGAGAAAGAAAACTCTTCTCACTCTGGGGGAGGGGCGCCCCTCTTCTTTATCCTTAGTTTTTTCCCCTTTTTAATTTATTTGATTGTTGGGGGGGAGGGGGAGGGGGGCCGGGAGCTGTCCAAGGTGCTGAGCTAGGGCCGGGCCGGAATCCTCCCGGAAGGGGACCAGGGGCTGGGTTGGGCCTGGGGCCTTGTCCAAGGTGCCAATGACGCGGGCCGACGGCGCGGGCCGCACTGTCTGTCTGTCCGTCTGTCCCAGAGGGAACTATAAAGCGCTGGAAGCGCCTGCAGATGGTTCTGCGCCGGCCTTTCTTTGGGCCCCAGGAGGGAGGGAGCGGGAGTGGAACTGTCATGGGCAGGGCAGGAGGGCAAGAAATGAGAGCCTAGTGAAGGAGGTCGAGTCCCTGAGAGCTGCTACTCTTTACCCCCTCCCCCAAGGTTTCCATTAACAAAGTAAAGTGAGGTCGCCTAATGTTGTGGCTTGGTGATAAAGCTAAATCCCTCCCCCTCCATCTTGTCTGACCTAGCCACTCATTAGTGCCCAGGCTACTTAAGGGCTGAGTGATGAGGACAGCAGAAGTTGTTTCCTTTCTGTGATGGGTCCCACTGAGGCAGAACTAGCTATCCATCATTGTTGCTTTTCTCTTCCTCCCCTCTCTCTTCCCACCCTATATCCGGTCAAGAGGTCAAGAGTTCAGTCAGGCCTGACTAAATTTATCACTCTCAGGTGGGGCCTGACTGCCGCCTTCAGCCCCCCACTCTCTGACGGGGTTGCTTCGGCCACACGCCCACTCAGGACAGCCGTGGGAGGTCCATCCCTGCTTGAGAGTCATCCCCTGCCCCTTTACCCCCAGGGAGAAGGGAGGCAGCCGGGAGAAGGGAACCATTTTCCGGGATTGGAGAACAGGATAAACAAACTATTCAGCCTGAGATCCCTGTTCTGTCCCCCGTCTTCTTAGCCACATGCCTAAGCGCCCCTTTCACTGTTTCATTGGCCAGGGAGGCCTGGCTCGAGCAGGGCGCTCCGTCTCCGACCCTGATCGCCGCCTGGGCGGCCAGGATCCGGGGAGAGAGCCGGGCGGGGCGGCAGAAACAATGCCCGGAATCGCTGTCCGTGGTGCTGACGGGCTTCCTCCGGCAAGGTAGGGGCTTGCAGGGGCAGCGTGAGTTGCGGACACTGCCTCAACTGGGTCTTCTGGATAATTTGGGAATTGGGAGGGATTTATTCTGGCCGGAAGTTACAGGAGTCTGGTCGGAGAACCCAGGAATGTTGGCTCCCACTTGCCCTCTTAAAAGGACAAGACTCGACTCTCCCCACGCCTGGACCTAGCGTCCTTGCACCCGGCCTGGAGCCGGAAATCCCCAGTCCAGATTTGCGAATAGAGTTCGGGGGGGAGGGGGAGGGAGAGCTGGCGGAAGGAAAGGCGGGAACAACCCCCCATTGGCTGGAATTTGGCGCAGTCAGCGCGGTGCCGTCATCTCTTTTGGTTTGGGAGGAGGGAGAGGAGGAGCACACAGGTCACTCCGCGGCTGTCGCCATAGTAACCAGACTGAGCTGAGCGGGCGGGGCCCCCTCTCCACTTTCCCACCTCTTGCTGGGGAAGCAATCCTACTCGGCTTTATTTGGAGCTAGTTAGCAAGACTAACTACCTGGTTAGAATTTCTGGGTTAGAGAAGCTCAAAGGGAGTAGAAAAGAAATGGGAGAGCCTATAGAGATTCTCAAGCATCCTGAGGCCTTCGGAGACAGCCCCTGAACCCACAGGCACAGCGCCCTTCGTTTACTACACACACACGCACACCACGCCACACACAGCCACTACCCTCCCTCCACCCCAACTCGCCTCCAGGAACCTGTGGCCTGGCGCTTGGAGACCTAGAATAAGAAAAGAAGTCTCCCTGACTGGTGTCAACTCTCACTTTCCTTGCATTACTCCAAGGCATGAGACACTGCCCTGATCCGATTAGAGATGAGGACTGGAGGAGGATCAGCATGAAAACACCGAAGACTTAGCCTCCTGGGTCAAACTTGGTCAGACTCCGGCTTCTGAGGGAGAGCTGGGTCCCAAGGGTACCAGGAGGAGAAGGGCTGAGAACTGTCTTCTGAGAAGGGAGGGGGAGAAACGGAGTGAGAAGCCCAGCAGTGAACCTGGGGAAAGAGAGTGGGGCTGAGGAGGGTGGGGGCGAAGTGGGCACAGAGCTCTTGAGAGAGCCCAGCAGAGGTGAGGGGTGGCCTAAGAAAAGGATGTAGCTGAGAGATGGGAGGCGGAAACTCAGCTGGAGCCATGACTCAGCACTTCGCATGGAAAAGGGCTGGGGCGAAATCTGCCAGCACACGGACAGGGGAGAGGAGAGGGGAGCAGGAAAGCGGATAGGTGGATAAACGGCGAACATGCTGATACACTGACACACAACAAAATGCACACATTTTAACCCAAAGACAAGCACATATGCATTTACATCAATGAAGGTTCATCGAGTCATAACATACACGCAATTCTACTCTTGCCTCTGCCCCCTTCCTGGAGCAGAGGACATTCTGTCCTGAGAAGTGTGCTCGCCTGTCCCTGAAATACCTCAGTACTTACTGGGAAAGGAGAAATGAAAAAAAAAACAAAAAAATCACAGACATGTGGGCTGGGGAGTTGTCATGGCAACTGCTTTGCCAGTCGGGCAGTGTGCCCAGCAACCAGAGCATCTGGCAGGATCCAGGAGGATGTCCTATGGCCTCTACCCAGTGGGACCCTGCCTCGGGTGCCCAGATGGGCACCTCCAGAAGATTTCTACAAGAGACTGCTGAAGCAGCCCCTCCAGCCACACCACCAGCACCAGGAATAGCTGGCAGCTGATCGAGGATCTGACTTTTTCCGTGTGCCCCACTTTGAGCGGTACTCCTGAGCCCTTTATACAACATGCTGTTGTTGTTGGGTCCCACCTTTCTCCTGCAGAGCCCTTGGGTGGGTTCAAACTGCCAACCTTTCAGTTAGCAGCTGAGCACTTAACTGTTGTGCCACCAGGGCTGCTTGTATACACCGCAGACAACATTTTCTGCCAGTGGCCTCAAGGCAGCAGGAATGAACACTTTAAAGACCTATTTAAGATGGTTAGCTTCCCTCTCAGCACCTTGCAACACACCCTACAAAGAAAGTCATTTATACCCACACGGCTAGATGTGTAGATGAGGGGTAGAGAAATTGTTTTAGTTCAGTGTGATGAAAGACTAGGTATGCAATAAAGTAACTGCAGGGCAGTCTCTGCGTTCAAGTTCCTCTGACGTTAGTTTAATACATTAATGAGGTTTTTAGAGGTGGGTGCCTCTGTTGCACTTCGAGACAGGCTGGTTGACTTTCCACCCCAGTTATTTTTTCTAAGTACTCAGGTTTAACATCTTAGTTTCTGCTTTAAAACCTCCCAATCCAGTTGTCATTTTATGTTTTTTTCCTGGATTCTTCCAACTGTCTCTTTAGCAATGAACTGCTCTCAAAGTTTCTTTTTCTGTTTGAAGAAATTGCCCGCAGTAGTTACTCCCCTTTTCCCTCTCTTAAGACTTTCCCCCGTTTTCATTCCACTCTCCTTGGTCACAGTTTCCTGTGATTTATTTAGCATTGAGCCCATAAATCATAAAATTATGTGTGCATTTTTATATATGATAACCTAAAAGGAAGAAGGGGTAATAATAAACAATATAAATAGGGAAAGAGATACTTCTTTACATTACAACTTTTGTACACATTACTTCTTTAAAAATATAGTTTACATATTATCCCAGAAAAACAAAAACACCAAGAATAGCCTAAGAAAGAAGAGTAATGCTGGAGGGTTTTCCATGCCAGATATTAAAATGTATCACACAGCTAACGTAGCTAAAATATGTCCCACAAATACAGGAATAGACGTATCAGGAAAACAGAATAGATAATCCAAAGTTAAAGTTTGGCATACATGGGAATTTAATATATGATAAAGGCCCCATCTCAAATGTATTGGGAAAAGATAGATTAGTCAGTAAATGGTTTAGGGACAACGGGTTAGTGATTTATAGGGAGAAAAAAACATCCATCATTCTTCATTTTCACTCCAGAATAAATTTCAAATTGATCAAAGATTTAAACAAAACAGGAAAAAAACTATAAAAGCCTTAGAAAAGGGGGCAACTTGAAAGTATCTATTAAAATTTTAAATGTACGTGCCTTTGTACTCCGGAAGTCCCATTTCCAGTATTTCTCCTAAAGAAATACCTAAACACGTGCATAGAGATAAGACAGGGATTTTTTATTGTCTTGTTGTTTGGAGAGGGAAAAGTTGGAATCAACCCAAATATCCACAGTAGGTTAGGGGTTAAATAAACTTTTATTCATCCAAATTACTGAGTACTACAGTACTTATTAAAAAAAAAAAAAAAAATGAGTTGGATTACATGTAGTGACATGAAAGATCTCCAAAGCATGTAGTTAAAAGTCGAATAACAATACAGTATGTCATTTATGCCAAAGCAAAACAAATCAAACTAAACTATAATTTCTTTGTGTGTATGGCTAGCAAAGGTTGGGAAAGATACACACCACTCTTAATAAGTGACTTCTGGGAAGGAACTGGGATTGGAGGGATGTTGTCTAGGGGAATTTCACCTTAACTGTGGAGTTTAATTTTTTACAATGAGAATGTATTAGTATATTGCTTGTATAATTAGAAAACAGTCATTAATATATGACAGTAGTCAAATATTAAATAAAAATACTTGAAGACAATACGTGTAATGTATTATTATTATTTGCATCTTGAGATGGGTGGAGAACATCTTTTTAAGGATATAGAGACCTTAAAGGAAAAGGTTGATTCATCTGACTGCATAAAATTTGGAACTTCTGAATGTCAGAGAAAGAGAGAGAAGAAAAACTACCATATATAAGCTTGAAAGTCATGTAACAGATAGAGAAAATATATATGCCACACAATATATTTTTCAATAGAAAAAAAGCTAAAAACACTAAGAGAGAATTCACAAAAAGAAATGTAAATTATCAATAAACACATAAAAAAACACTTAACTTCACTATTGACTGAAGAGCTAAGTCAAAACAATAATGAGATATTTCACCTCTTATACTGACAAAGATGATAAAAATGAAGATTCCAGCAGTGGTGGAAACATGGAGAAAAGTGCTCTCTTGCACTGTTTGTAGACAGGCACATTGGTTTAGTCTTTTTGGAGGGCTATTTGCCTCTGGATCAAAATGTGAAAGGCATCATGATCCAGTTTCCACATTTCCAGAAGTTTACCTGAAGGAGATAAGTGGGAAAAGACACCCGACACAAGAATGCTTATCATAACGTTGTTTATAATAATGAAAAGTTGGATACAACCTGAATGAACATCAGTAGGAGACTAAGTAAATTATGTCAAATCAATATTCATTGGGATATTCTAGGCCATTAAAATGATGCATCAATCTCTAGTGACATGAAAAACTGACCATGACAATGTGAAAATAGGGGGTTAAAAATAGTATAATATGGTCCCATTTATGTAAAAGGCTGAGAAAGAGAGATAGATGTCTTTGAACAGCTGACTCCTTCTTGTCATTCAGATCTTGACTTAATAGCCACCTCCTCCCTGACCCCTTCATCATCAAGTCTGCCTCACAGTCACCTTCCATCACAGATCCCTGATTAATTTTCTTCATAGCATTTATTTTGTATCCTCGCGATAAAATATCTATCTTGTTTGCTGCTATGTTCCTCAGTCCCTAACACAGTGCTGGACACACAGTACAAAAAACAACAAACCAAACCCATTGCTGTCAAATCAGTTCTGACTCATGGCGACCCCATGTGTTACACAGTAGAACTGCTTCATAGGGTTTGGTTTTCTTGGCTGTAATCTTCAAGGAAGCAGATCACCAAGCCTTTCTTTTGCAGTGCTGCTGGGTGGGTTCAAACCGCCAACCTTTAGGCTAGCAGTTGAGTGCAAACCATTTGTACCACTCAGGGACCTGGACGCACAGTAGGCAGTCAATAAATATATATTAAATGAGTGTGTGTGTGCACGCACATGTGCGTGTAGGGGTAGAGACTTTTGAAAGGATGTTTTAAAATTTTAATGGTTACTATCTAAGTGGTAAGGTTTTAAATGATCATTTTTACTCTCCTCTTAGTATTTTTCTAAGTTTTCTAGTTGGTTACAATGAATTATATTATTTTTACCAAAACAAAAGAAGAAAAATTATCAAGGAAGGGAGAGAAGCAGGAAGGAAGGCAGCAAAAAAAAAGAGAGAGGAAGGGAGGAGGAGGAAAAAAGTGAGGCTGCTGTCTTAGTCATCTAGTGCTGCTATAACAGAAATACCACAAGTGGATGGTTTTAATAAAGAGAAGTTTATTTCCTTACAGTAAAGTAGGCTAAAATCCAAATTCAGGGCGTCAGCTCCAGGGGAGGGCTTTCTCTCTCTGTTGGCCTTCTCATCAATGTTCCCCTGGACTAGGAGCTTCTCCGCTCAGGGACCCCGAGTCCAAAGGACTCGCTCTGCTCCTGGCAATGCTTTCTTGGTGGTATGAGGTTCCCCATGTCTCTCTGCTCACTTCTGTCTTTTATATCTCAAGAGATTGCCTCAGGACACAATCCAGTCTTGTAGATTGAGTCCTGCCTCACTAATACATCTGCTGCCCATCCTCCCTCATTAACATCATAGAGGCAGGATTTACAACATATTGGAAAATCACACAATAGCAGGAATCATGGCCCAGCCAAATTGATACACACATTTTTTGGGGGACATAATTCAATCCATGACAGCTGGGCAGTGTGTCTGTTCATCTAAGTCTGCAAGTGGAGAAACACAAATCTACGGCCCTGTTCTCTTCCTCTCTTACACATCTCCAAAGTCTCTTTGCTCCTTTAACTCTCCTCAAGCTGTTTCCAAATTCTTGGGGGTTTAAGAGCGTCCCTTGCTGAAGAAGGGGGGCTGGACACCTCTCTAGCCTGGCCAGCATGTGTGTGCATGCACAAAACACATGCATAGTGCACGTACACACGCAGATGGGCACACAGGCACACACCTTATCAGGATCTGTCTGAGACCATTTAAAGAACATTTCGCTATCTTTTGTGTAACTGCCAAGGAAGACTCAGTGTCTGTTATTCAAATAATCAAGCCAGGGGAAAATTGTCTCTTCATATTAGCTTGTTTATACCCTTTGTTTAAACAATGAGAACTAGCACTGTGCCTAGCACTTAGTAGGCTCTCAATAAATGTTAAATGAATAAATGAACTTAAAAAGGTGACAGTCTTCATGTTTTTCTTTGGTTGCACAACTAAAGATATATCTTTAGGATACAACTATGGCAACGAGTTCCTAGACGTTCTTGTTTAATGCTGGATTTTGGGGATTAGTATTTTTTTGCCTTTTTTTTTTTTAATTTTCGGAATTTATTCTGGGTTTTTTTTATAGTGTTTTTATTTCACTCTTTAATCTACCTTGGAATTGACTTTTTTTGTATGTGATGAAAAGTGAAGATATAATTAACATTTTCCCCCAATTAATAGAAAGTTGTCTCAACTTTTGGATAGTTTACCATTTTCTCCAGTGAATGCCATTTTTATCATTTATGAAATTCCCATATATACATGTTCTGTCTTAAGGCTTTACTTGGTTCCATTGGTCTACTTGACTATTGCTGTGCCAAAGCACACCTGTAATAACTGTAGATTTGCAGTATGCTCATTGTTCTGCTAAAATTGTCTTGACGATTCTTAATCATAGTCCAGAAGAACTTTGGAACTAAGCCTGTCAAGTTCCATAAAATTTCTTTGGGACTTGGGTTGAGACTGTATCAATTTTATAGATCAATTTGAAGAAATTGGGTGATTTTTCAATATTTACTCTTTCTATCCAGGAGCATACTAGGTCTCCATTTATTTGGACCTTTTTTTTTTTTTTAAATGTTCCTTAGTGAAGATTTATAGTTTTAGTCATTTGATATTTCCTATATTTTTCATTAGATTTATCCAGAAGCATATTTTATTGTTATTGTAAATACCTTACTCCTAATTATTGTTCTTATTATTACTAGGCTATAGAAAAACCAAGGAGCCCTGATGGCACTAACAGTTAAGCGCTTGATTGCTAACGGAAAGGTTGTTGGCAGTTAGAACCCACCCAGTGGCTCTACGGGAGAAAGACCTGGCAATCTGCTCCTGTAAAGATGACAGCCTAGAAAACCCTATGGGGAGGTTGTGCTCTGTCACACAGGGTCGCTATGAGTTGGAATTGACTCCACAACACCTAACAACAACAGCAAAGGAAAACCACAGATTTTTGTATGTTGTTCTTTTATCTTACTGGAGTTTCATTAGTTCTAATTGTTTTTCATTTGAGTCTGTTGGATTCTCTAGGTAGGCAATCACATTGTCTGCAAATGAAGACGTTTTATATCTTCCTTTCCAATATTTACACATATATTTATTTTTCTTGTCTTACTGCATTGACAGAAACCTCTAGCTTATGTTCAATGGTAGCAGTGATGATAAGGGTCAGAGTAGCAGCGACGACAAGGTTCGAAGGGATAAAAAAGTCATCCTTGCCTTGTCCCTGACTTTCATGGAAATTCTTCTCACATTTCACCAGCTGCTTTTTGATCTGTCTTTTGAAAACGAATATCCTGTTTTTGTGTAAATTAGTATATAGTAGGTTATCTCAAATCATGTTTTGGAAATTGATAAAATTTAATTCAGAATAGTTATTCAAATCACCAGTCCTGTGTGGAGCACCAGCTGAGCCGTGTTGGATTGCACAGTCCTGGGCATGTGCAATTTGGGGAGAGAAGAGGAGGTGGTTGACTGCTCCCACGGGACTCCCTTCTCCCACCTGACATTTAAAGGCAGTGTGATATGATGTGCAGAACAAAAGACTAGGAGTCAGAGCTTTGAGTCCTACTCTGCCATTTATTAGCTGTTGATCTAAGACAACTGCTCTGGATTTCAGTTTTGTCATCTATCAGATGGAAACAATGATCTCTGACTTGCTGTGTCTAGCAAATGGCTATGATAGGAATGACAATATTACTGTTGTTGGGGTGACAACAATTGCTATGGTAGCCAACACTATTAATAAATACTGACAGGAGGATTAAGAGACAGAGTTCAGAATGGGACCCTGGACTTCTCTGATCAGCTCTGCTGGCCCCCGAGGCAGTAGGGAGCCCTAGAGGCCTGGGCTCCCATAGGCTATTCTGTAACCCGGGTAACACGTGTTTACTCCTTGCTGTCAGGCCTTGGCCCCAGTGAGACCCAAGTGCCTCTCTCTGGAATGCCAGCCAGGGGACTTGCTTCAGCTGCTGGTGTGTAGATGCTTGTGCCAGCCTGGCCCAGCAAAGCAGCACTACTAAGTCTATGTCTGGGAGCCAAGGTCCCCTCTAGGTCTCACTCCAGGGATACCCCTGTCAACAGGGAAGAATAGTTGAACCTCACTTCCACAACTCATCTACTTTGTGACCAGGGGTGGGAGAGGTTAATCTTGGGCATCTTGGGACCCCAGGCCCTGAGAACCCTCAAACCCTGTTTGTGAGGAAATGGGCTGGTATACTCACATGTATATGCCCATGCCTGTACTAACACCCACACTACAGAGGGTAGTGGACATATCCTGGTTTTTGTAGCAAATCTGGGCTCTGCTATTTCCTCACTGTGGGACCTTGGGGGAATTTTTCTCCTTCATCTGTCATGTAGAAATAATAATAACCATCTCACGATCAGAGATTGTTGTATTCAGTGAAATTGTTTCTATGGATGCACTTGGGAAGGTGTAAAGCACACAACAAACGTAAGATAGGCCTGTGTCTGACCCTTCTAAACATGATCACGGAGGTGGTCATTGCACCGATGTGTGTGCAAAGTAGACCCTGGAACATGTCTCTGCCTCTGTGTGCCAAAGGTAGAAATAGTCAAGGAGAAAGGGCTGGGGGAGTTGGGAAGGGGATCATAGCAAAGGGAGATGAGGCTCAGAGGTTACCACCAGAGTTCAGGACCCTTTCCACTTCCCCATTCATCTCCCCAACCAGCACTGTCCCAGATCTCCATTATGCGGGATAAAAAGGGACAGCACTGCCTGGAGCCTCCCTGACAACCTCACGCTGTGTTGCTAAGCAACTTGGCCTCCTCTTCCAGAAAAAGGAACTTGATGCTCAGGGCCTGGCCTTCCAGGCTCCTTTAGGTACTCCCCCCACCCCTGGCCCTGCCACCATCCCCCGCCCCAAGGAAGAAACTCAAGGAATGAGCTTCTCTGATGCATGGAGGGGGAACTGGGGTATGGAATTGGAGAGATAGACTGGTGGGAAATGATGTGAGCTTGCAGGGCAAGGCTCTGCCTCTGGGCTGATCTATGTTGGGGGCAGTAATGCTTATGGAGCAGCCCTGTGCTGGGCTTTTTATGCACACGCTCTGTCCAGCAAACCAAGGAGGTGGGTGTAGTCAGTGTCTCCATCTTACAGATGAGGTCACTGAAACTCAGAGAGAGTAAGTAGTCTTCTTAGTCCCACAGGAAGTAAACAGAGGTGAGGTATGAATCATAGCCATGTGGGCTCCTACTACTCCATCATGCCATTTTAAA
>NW_004443977.1:10032174-10037883 GCF_000243295.1 Trichechus manatus latirostris
AAACAGCATGTGTGTTACTGTTACATGAGAAACTATCTGTTCTGTAAGCCTTCACCTGAAGTACAATAAAATATTAAAAAAAAAAAAAAAAGTGCAAGCATCACAGTGGGCCACAAGATTTCTAAAATGCATTTCCCACACTTACTGGTTTGGTGATGAATGCATTTTGAAATACTTCTTACCCTGGGACCCCATGTGCTAGAATTGGGAACCTGTCCTGGGGTGAGGCTGGGGTTTGGGTATATAGTTCTGCCACTTCCTGTGCCTCTCAGAATCTCAGAAACTGCTCATTCCTCCATGAGAGATGATCAGGGAATAAGGGGTGGGGAAGGGAGATAAAGCTGGGTTGCCAGGGTTTGAATCACTTCTCCACCACTTAGCAGCTCTGTGATCTTAGGCAAGCAATGTAACATTTTTTGTGCCTCAGTTTCCTTCATCTACAGAATGGGTATAATACTAGAACCAACTCTAGAGCATTGTAGAATTAAATAAATGTAAAGCTCCACACAAAAAGAAAATATCTTTGATGGTTACGAGGGAGGGGAGGGGTGGGGGGGGGACACTAAATAGACAATAGATAAGTGCTAACTTTAGTGAGGGGTAAGAAAGTACACAATACTGGGGAAGCCAGCACAACTTGTCCAAGGCAAGGTCATGGAAGCGCCATAGAAACATCCAAACTCCCTGAGGGACTGAATTACTGGGCTGAGGGCTGGGGACCATGGTCGCGGGAAATATCTAGCTCAATTGGCATAGCATAGTTTATAAAGAAAATGTTCTACATCCTACTTTGGTGAGTAGCATCTGGGGTCTTAAAAGTTTGCGAGCGGCCATCTAAGATGCTCCACTGGTCTCACCCCATCTGGAGCAAGAGAGAATAAACAAAACCAAATACACAAGAGAAAGATTAGACCAAAGGACTAATGGACCACAAGTACCACAGCCTTCACCAGACTGAGTCCAGCACAACTAGATGGTGCCCAGCTACCACCACAGACTGCTCTGACAGGGATCACAATAGAGGGTCCCAGCCAGAGCTGGAGAAAAGTATAGAACAAAATTCTAACTCTCTCTGTCTCTCTCTGTCTCTCTCTCTCTCACACACACACACACACACACACACACACACACACACACACAAGACCAGACTTACTGGTCTAACAGAGACTGGAGAAACCCCGAGAGTATCATCCCCGGATTCCCTTTTAAATCAGTACTGAAGTCACTCTTCAGGTTCACCCTTCAGCAAAAGATTAGACAGGCCCATAAAACAAAACAAGATTAAATGGGCACATCAGCAAGGATGAGAAGGCAGGAGGGGACAAAAGAGCTGGTAATGGGGAACGCAAGGTTGAGAAGGGGAGAGTGTTGACATGTCTTGGGGGTGGCAACCAATGTCACAAAACAATGCGCATATTAAGTGTTTAAAGACAAATTAATTTGCTTTGTAAACCTGCATCTAAAATACAATAAAAAATATTGTTTAAAAATGAGTAAAATAAATAAATGTAAAGCTCTTCGAATAGTGCTGGCACATAAGTGTACAATAAGTTTTAGCTCTTATTATTATTACTTCTAGGAGGCTTTAGTGTATAAAGCTCTCTCACACCCTTGGTAGTTAAGAGAACTCACTGCCTCTGAAACCAGCCTGCCTGATTTCAGATCCCGCTCTGCCCTTTCTTACTGTGTGACTTTAGAGAAGTTACTTAACCTCTCTGTACCTTAGCATTAGTTATGATTATGTTAGTTGCTATAACAAGAAAATACCCAATTTCATAATAGCCTAATGCATGTTGATGAGCAACTTCCCTCCCATGTTTTCGGGACAAAGACCCTTCCATATTGTAGCTCTTCCATCTCTTAGGGTTCTATCTTTATCTGAATCCAGCTAGCAGAAAGGGAACAAGAGAGCATGAAGAAAGCACATCCACTTCTAAATTCCTGGATCTGGAAGCAACATGCATTTCCGTCAGCAAAAACCAAGAGGCAAGGAGGGCTGGAAAGTTAGTCCCTGGCTGGGCAACAATGTCTGGGTGAGGAGCAAGAAGACACAAGTCCTAGAACAAGCCTTGAAACTTTGGCCAAGTCATGTAACATCTTGGGTCTTAGTTTACTTATCCTCCAAGTGGACAAGAAATCAAAAGACGCACTGCATTGGGCAAATCTGCTGCAAAAAACCTCTTGAAAGTGTCGAAAAGCAAAGATATCACCTTGAAGACTAAGGTGCGCCTGACCCAAGCCATGGAGTTTTCAGTTGCTTCATCTGCATATAAAAGCTAGAGGATGAATAAGGAAGATTGAAGAAGAATTGATGCTTTTCAATTGTGGTGTTGGAGAAGAATATTGAATATACCGTGGACTGCCAGAAGAATGAACAAATCTGTCTTGGAAGAAGTACGACCAGAATGCTCCTTAGAAGCAAGGATGGCGAGACTACGTCTCACATACTTTGGACATATAATCAGGAGCGATCAATCCCTGGAGAACGACATCATGCTTGGTAGACGGTCAGGAAAAAAGAGGAAGACCCTCAGTGAGATGGACTGACACAGTGGCTGCAACAATGGGCTTAAGCATAACAATGATTGTGAGGATGGCCCAGGACGGGGCAGTGTTTCATTCTGTTGTGCATGGCGTTGCTATGAGTCAGAATCCACTTGACGGCACCTAACAACAACAAGGAGTGGACAAGCAATCCGTGCCCTGTCTTCTTCCTTGACCTTGGAGGGGATTAATAAAACAATGAATGTGAAAGCGTTTTGTAACTCTGTGGTGCAAACACATTAAGGGATGAGCCACATTTTCACCAGTGACATAATGAGGAAATAGAGGGAAAGGTTAGAACTTCAGGGAATAGGGCTGTATCCTGGATTGGGAGAATGAAGCAATGGTGGATCAATGCCTTTAAGGGCCAAGGACCAAGGGTTAAGGGTCAACGAGAAGAGGTCTGGATCATCAGGAAGCTGAGAATGGGTAACAGTATGACTCCATCAGGGTTTGGATGGAGTTAAGAGTCATCCTAAGACCACAGTAACCTAGAGCTTGGAGACATCACAGAGGCAGAGAAGCTACCAGAGCCAAGATAGCCTGGGAAAGAGGATAATCATCCAATGGTGGGGCTGAATTCAGCCTTAAAGACCGTCTTCGACAAACTTTTTCCAATTCTTGTGTTTTGGAACAGAGAGAACCTGGGGTTCCACAGAGCAGAGTTTGCAAATCCCTGGTCCAGCCTCATGATTTTAATGAGATGATAATGGAATCCCAGAGAAGAGTTGTGATTGTCTAAAGGTCAATTAACAAGTTAGCTGCCTAGTGAGGACTGGAACTCAGGTTTCCTGGTTCCCAGTCCTACATCTTAGCTTCTCAAACTGGCAGTTCATGCAGGAAAGAACAGAGAGGCAGGCTGTGATTTCGCAGATAAGAAGACCCCTACTCTGAAAACACCTCCCTCTGCTGTCTGAATGTCTGAGATCCCCCCTTTACTCATAGGACTCAGAATTCCAAGAGTCTCAAGGTCAGAGAAGTCACCTCGTCCACCTCCTCTCTCATTTCCCAAGGAAAGGCCTGCTGAGCATGCTGATGACACAGAACTCTCTACTGGCTTGTTTTGTGTCAGAAGGTTTTGTTTTACTGTAGCTTCCAACCATGTGTCCCAATACTGTCCTTAGTCACACACTCTCAAGTCCTCTGCCCCAGAAGAGACCTTTGAATAATGGTGGAAGGCTCCCAGATCCCTTGCCCCAATGTGATTTTCTAGACTATATCTCCCAATGCTGTTGGTTTTCCAACATTTCTCCTCTTCACTTCCTGGGTGCGCTACTCTGTATGTTCTCCAGTTGGTCTTCTCCTGAAAGTGTTACCTAGCACTGTGCATCATGCTCTGGAAGTGAAATTATTGAAACAAGTGGATCCCTTCCTTCGTTCTAGGTGCTATAGCTCCATCAGCGCATCCCTAGATCATGATGATTTTTCAGCCTTTGCACCCTACAGGCTGAAATTTAACATTGCTAAGACACCACTGATTCAGACATGGCCTCTGCTGAGCCCCACCCTTCCCACTCCACCCACTCTGGCCTTCTGTCTTTCCTTTAAAGATAGATCCAAGTACAGGACCTCACATTCCTTGCCAGGAAATCTCGCCTTATTACATTCAGACCACAATTCCTAGCAGCCCAGATCTCCCTGGATCCTGTTCTGTCTCCCCAATGTATCATCCCACCCCAGCTTCCTGCCCCCTGCAAAAATGCAAGCCCGTCCTTTGCCTCCGCTTTCAAGTCACTGAGGCCCTCACCAGGCCAGACTCCTTCCCTGGCTCATCTACTCACTCAGTGGAACACATGAGCCCTCCCACCCCATGAGGTCCGTCGGGAGATCAGAATGACATGGAACATGTTTATCCTAGAATGTTAGATGACCAAAGCGGGGTACCAATGAAGTTTAAAAGACGTGGAGAAAAGGAAGGAGGTTGTGATAAAGAGTTATCAATAGTGGCCTCTGTAATGGGACTATAGCTGTTTTTCTCCTCCCCATGCTTTATTCTGCTCTTCTTCCAACAAATACTTAATGGACACCTTATGTGTGTGCTTGCCAAATTTTCTATGCTGAGTATGTGTTATTTGGAAAACCAGAAAAAATAAAAGGAAAAGGAAAAAAGAATCTTTCCCTGGATGAATTCATCAGCCCCCTTGGGAAGGGGTACTCAGGCCCTCCCCCACGTGACAGGAACTGTTCTAGCTTCCACCTGCACTTCCCATTCCTGCCCATAGGGCTCAGGGTAGCCTCCCACCTACCGGCGAGAAACCCTTGGTTTAACAGGAGGCATGCACCTGGGAAAGAAATACAAGGACCACAAGGGAGTGGTGGGGAGCAAGGGGCTTACCCGGTCTGCAGCCCCCAGTCGGGCTGGCAAGTCAGGCACTTTCCCCCTTGTTATTCCCGTCTAAGCGAAAGCGTTTAAGGCAGTTTTCCTGCCAGCAGGTTTCAGAAACGGTTTTGGAAAAGACCCCCTAGGTGGTGAGGGAAAGGGCCCAGCCAGGAGAGTGACCCACTTAACCCACTTCCCAGACTTCCCGAAACCTGACTGCCCAGAGGTGATCGGTCCGCAGTCGGGGGGAGGTTCCTGAGGCGCCGCTACTCCGCACGCGGTGCCTTCCCATCCTGGCCCTGGCTTACGCTCGTCCGACCAGCAGAGGGCGCGCGCCACCCGCGAGAAGCAGGGTGCAACCCCAAACCACCGCCGGGAGCGGCAGGCGCGGGGCGGGGATCAGGGTACCCCTTCTGCAAATGAGGCAGATCCAGAGGAAACATAGCGATGGAGAATCTAGAGAAAGGGGTTAGGTTGTGAGTGAGGTTGAGAGAGAGTCAGAGTGACAGTGGGATAGGAAGGGGGGGGGCAAAGGTGAGGAAGGGAATGAAGGTGGGAAGAGGGTGAAAGGGGGTGAACGAAGGTTGAGATGGGGTGAAGATGAGACAAGGTGGGATGGACGTTAGGATGGGGCAAGGGACAGTTGGAAGGACGGGTGAGACGGGTGAAGGTGGAATGCGCGTGCACGTTACGACGACGTTGAGATTGGTGGGGTGAGGGGTGGGTGAAAGGCTAGGCGAGGAGAGCCTGAGTCCAGCTGCGGAGAGGGAGGAACTGACTCCATCCACCAGGGACTCCTCGCTCTGGTCCAACAGCATCCAAGCCTGCTTCACCCCCATTGTCTC
>NW_004443977.1:10038251-10042396 GCF_000243295.1 Trichechus manatus latirostris
GACAGAAGAGCTGAAGAAATATTTGAAATTCGGAAGAGAGAGATCAGCCTGGAGGGAGCTTCCAGGAGCCAGGCCAAAGTGTAGGTAGAGGAGAGAGAAAGACAGAGGGGGCCAGGGAACCCCTTTGGGGGTCTGGGGACCTGGAAGAAGATAGAAGTTAAAGAAATCCAGGGAGGCCACAGCCGCCCTCCCCCTTCCTCTTTTGGGGAGGTGGTTGTTATTGTTGTCAGCTGCCGTTGAGTCGCCCGACTCATGGCGACACCGTGTGTTACAGAGTAGAACTGCTCCACAGGGTTTTCTTGGCTGTAATCTTTATGGAAGCAGATCGCCAGGACTTTTCTTCCGCTGAGCCACCGGGTGGGTTCCATAGGTTAGCAACCATGGCAAACAGCTTGCCACACCCAGGCCCCACCAAACCCGTTGCCGTGAAGTCATTCTGACTCATGGTGACCCCATGTAAGGCAGGTGCAAATCTAGAGTTGAAGGGAGGTTGAGGAGGCTTCAGGGCCTTCCTCCCAGGCTGGGTGCAGCGAGTGGAGTAAAACGTAGGGTTAAAGGAGCGTTAGGGGAGGCTCCGGGCCCCCTCTTCTGGACATGGATGGGATTGGGTGAGGCCCAGGGCGTCTTGGGAGAGGCTGCGCGGCACCCTGCCGCCCCGTCTAGTGGTAATGGCCTCCCAAGTGCGAGGCGGCGGCCACGGTGCCGAAGGGCCCTGGCGGGGGCTGCAAACCCGGGCTAGGGTAGAGAGCGGCGGTAGCCGCAGCGGTGGCCGCAGGGCCTGGGCCGGGCCAGTAGGAGAAGCCGGCGGGCGCTACGCCGGCCGAGGCGGCCATGAGGTTGAGTTTGGAGAGGCCGGGGAACGGCAGCGGGGTTAGGCCGGCTGGCAGCTTGTAAAGCGCGCCGTCCTGGGCGGCAGCGGCCGCAGCCGCTGCGGCCGCAGCGGCGTGGGCGTGCGCGGGTGGCGGCTGGCAAGCCTGCGCCAGGCCCTGGAAGTCGAAGCGGTAGGCGTAACGCTTGCCGTGCACCTTGCTCATGATGTTTTTGTCGTAGTAGTAGCGCAGCGCGCGGCTCAGCTTGTCGTAGTTCATGTTGGGCTTGCTCTTGCGCTCGCCCCAGCGCCGCGCCACCTCGTCTGGGTCAGTGAGCTTGAACTCACCGTGGCCGCCCTCCCACGCGATGCAGCCAGCGTTTGCGCGGTCGGCCAGCAGCTCCAGCAGAAACTGCCACAGCTGAATCTGTCCGCTGCCTGCGGGGAGGAGGGCGGTCAGCCTCTTGTAGGAGGAGAGGAGGGAGCTGGGGGAGGAGGTGGGGCTGGAGACCAAGCCAGCCCACCTGGAGCCGGAGTCGGGGAAGGAGTGCGGGTCCAGCTGGAGCAGCTGCGTGCTACCCGAGCGGCCCGCCAGGGAGGGGCTGTTCAGCGGAGCGGTCTCCAGCCCCGACGGCGCCTTTGCACGATGGGAACAGCGCTCCCGCTTAGAAGGACGCGCAGCCTGGCAAGCGCAAGGCTTTGTGAGAACTAGGCAGGGAAGCATCGCCTCCTCCGCGCAGAGGCCGCGGCGCACCAAGGCGCACGGCTTTCCGAGGCGAGCAGGGGCCGGATTGCAGCCTCTACCCGCCACCGCTGCTGGACGCCCTTATTCAGGGCAGGGCCTGCACAACCGCAAGGACGATCCTGGGCAGGTGACTGGCTGCGCCATCCCAGCTGGACGGTGGCCAGAGACCCAGACGGGAATGGGTAAGCGGCAGCAGGACGGTCCAGTCCCCTTTCCCCAAAGGCACACAGTTGGACAGTCCCGCCTGAGATGGAGAAGGGGTGCCAGCCGACTTCCTTGTGTCAAATAGGCATGGGAGAGTGGCCCCCATATGTAGTAGAGGGGTGGGGTCTCAGCCGGCTCCCCACCCCCGCCGCCGTCAGGTGCGCAGAGTTCTGCGCTGGCAACACTCTGGTTTGGCCCTGTTTCGGAACAGGCGGGATTCCTGGTGCACTAAGGTGCCATGGCTCCCTGAGGAGCGGGATGAGACGGGAAAGCTGCTGGCCCTGGCCCCTTGTCTCGTCCCGTCCCTGGCAGGGCTCCGGGCTCCTCGCCCTGTCCAGATCTCTGGGTTGCTGAAGGCGAGTGGTGAGAGGGCGGGAACCCAGAACTTCCGCTCCCCTCTCTTGGCACCTCAGACAAACGGAGAAAAATCTTGATACAATCCCACCGCCCCCGTTAAAAATAAAATGGATTTCCCGCCAAGGTATCTGATAAGTGCCTCAGATCGATACTGATGAACCCTTCTTTTTCAACGACCTGCTCAGAACCCAGACACTGCCCTTCACCATAACCTCAATCCCAATCCCTCTTTGTCAGCCCAGCAAGAAGCTGCCTCCGGGTCGTGACTGTGGAGTTTTAGGGTCAGAAGCAGGGAAGTTTGGGGTAAAAAAGTGTGCCTGGCAGCAACGGGGGTGCGACATCAGAGGCTTGGGAACCCGTTTCACTGGGCATCGTGTTCCGTTCGGGTAAAGGAGTCGCCAACCTTGTTTCTACGGTTACTGTAACTTGATGGGATCCAGGGTGCTGGCTGGGGTAGGGGCTGTGGGAGGCACTGCCTGGAGGGCCAGCCGGCCTGCTGTGACAGGACAAAGCCAACAGGATTTAGCAACCCGCGGCGAACCTGGGAACCAACTACAAATGCCTGACTAGACTTAGCCCGCAGAGCCTTGCGGGGCGCAGGCAGGCGAAGCAGGAGGCACCGACCCCTGTGCTAGTGGTAGCATGGCCCCGTGTAGTCAGGGAGTAATTCTCCTGGTCTCTTTGCCCAGCCGTGCCAAGAACTTGCGCGCCTGCTGCGAACGGGAAAGGACGCCAAGCACCCCAAACCAAGCCCCAAGGCCAGAAAAACCATACTCAGTAGAGAAAGTCCCAGGGCCAAAATTCTCTCCGTCTGTCCCTCGCCTGCAAACGCAGCCCTGGGACTGGGAAGAAGCAGGAGTGGTCAAGTGAACGTCCCCCCAGGTCCTCCCCGAAATCAGGCCCGTACCCTACGCTTCCTGGAGCCCGGCTTGTAAATCGCTCCCACCCTCTCTGGTAGCGGTGGCGCCGTCCTTCCGGGGTCGGTGCCCAGGCTGCCAACCTACTGTCCTCGCACAGCCCGCCCAGTGCTCCAGCCAGCTCACCTTTCTGCACCGCGGGGCTCAGCGGCCCCCAGCCCGGGCTCTTCCCTTCCTTGAAGAGACCGTCTCCGACTGGATCTGCAGCAGCAGGATAAAGCAGTCAGACGGGCCATGGTCAGGGGCGGAGGTTGTGGACTTGGCCGAAAGGGCCTCAGGCCAAGGCTCCAGGGGGAGCCGTGGTTCCCCGGCGCAAGACTCGGGGCCCGGGCAGCCGGGCTCCTCCTCCCCGAGCCCGGCCTCGGCGCGCGCGGCGCGGAACCCCTCGTAGCGCCCAAGTCAGGAAACGCGTCCAGGAAAAAGGAAATCCGCTTTCCGAACGGGCCGGCGGGAGCCTTATAAAGCCGAGCGGGGGTGCGGCAGCTGAGCCGGAGCGCGGGTAGCCCATCGGGGAGAGGAGGAGGGCGCCTGGAGGGCCGGGCCCGAGGGGACGCTCGGAGCACGGAGGTGAGGAGAGGTGAGGGCGCAGGAGTGACGCTAGGCGGACCACAGTCTCCTGGCACTGCTAGCGCACAGAGGCCACCACCACACCGACGACCCCTGTTCCCGCGACCAGGCTCTTTCGGGCCCCTGGGCCCGCGTCCTCGACCTCCTAGGCTCCCAATCTGCCGGGTTCGAGTCCTCTAGCCCGCACAGCGAAACTCCAAAGCTCCCCGTATGCCTTTAAGGTCCTCCCCCCTCCGCATTGCTCAGCGCTCCCAGCCGCGGGAGTCTCGGGACCGCGCCCCCTTCCCTAGCTCCCCGGCGTCCCCTTCCCACGCCAGAGCCCAGACTTCCCGCCCTGAATCCTGGTGCCTCCAGTCCCCAGCTGGTCCCTGGTACCTGGCAGGTACATGTTGATCAGCAGGGGCTGGGAGGCGCCGCTCTGTCTCATCGCCACCGGGGACTGGGCGGTGGGAGGTTGGCGGGGGGGTGTACGGGGGGCGGGGAGCGCGGCAGGCTTCGCACCCCGGGGCACCGATCCCCGCCCGAGGCGCCCGCGGGTGTTGGGGAG
>NW_004443977.1:10042545-10074982 GCF_000243295.1 Trichechus manatus latirostris
TCCCAGCTACCAGGCTGCTTGGAACCCTCCGGCCCCGGCGCGGGCAGGGGCCGCAATTTCCGTTTTAATTAAAGCGCAGCCGCCTGGGCCCCCCGAACCCGCCCCCGCCCCCCTTATCGGCCCATCGCAATAAAGTCTCCAGTGCGCCGCGTCGCAGCCTAGCGCACCCGGCAGCCCCCCGCGCCGCCCCGCAGTCGGGAGACCGCGGGGGATGGGCCCGGGCGCGCTCCGGCAGCGGCCGGGAGCGCCTCGCTTTTCCGCCTCCCAGACTATCCGCAAACAGTGTTGGGGCGGGGGTGCCCGGCTCCACCTCGGACCCCCGCAGCCACAGTCCCTTCCCCAGAGCCTCCTGTTCGCTGGTCCCCGCCCCCTCCCGCTTCACTCTCCCCCCCTTCCTCCTCCCCCCACCCGGGTTCCCGTCTCCAGGCTGCGTTATCTGTATCTTCACTTTTAAATTTCCGCTTCCCTCCCTCTCGCCTGTCGCTGCGTTCCCGGCTGGGCGGCAGCCGTCGCTCCCTTTATCTCCGTCCTCCCCTTGCGCCTTCTCTCCCCCCTTCATCTCCCACTCTCTGCGCTTCCCTAGAGACCCGATCCCCTTCTCTGCCTCTCTCTGCCTTTCGCCCTATTTCCTGCCTGCTTACCGCTCCTAGGCCTCAGGCCCGGCGCTGGGCGTCTCCCTCGCGACTTCGCGTGGGTCTCCCTCCCCCACCCCCTTGGCTTCCTAGGTCTGTCATTCCTCTTCTGTCTCGCCTCTGCCGCCTCTCTCCTACTCTCGTCTCCCTTCCAGTCTCCTCTCTCATTCTTCCCACTCCCCTTTCCTTTCTGATTCTTTCAGTCCTACAACTATTGCCCTTCCATCCTTCCCATCCGATCATCCCAGCCTACCACCCACCCTCTCTCCTCCCTGTCTTGGTTCTCTCTGAACCAGGCTGCAATTGGCACCTTGCTGTAGCAGAGGTAGAGGGGCTAAGACAGGGCTGCTCCATTCGGCTGTGCAGGTTGTGGACTGTACAAGACCCTGAGCCCAGGGAGCAGTGGAGACTGAAATCCACCTGGAGAAAGGGGCCTCTTTTCCTAACTCAAGCAAAGATGCTGGTTGTGTTATTAGTGATGCTGAGGTGGTTCCCAAGTGGCCTAGAGTCTCTGGGTACCTGTGGGGCTTCCGGGTTCTAGAGAGGCAGGCTAAGGAGGATGTGGCTGAAGATGGGACCCAGGACTGGGAGCCCACCCTCTGCAGCCATGCAGCACCCTTGGCTACTGTCAGAATCAGTAAGCTTAAGGCCCTTCTCTCCCACTGCTTGAGCTCAGGAGATAAGGAGGCCTGGGACCCTGGGGTCCCACAGAGCCAGGAAGGAGTATGGGAGGCAGAGTCTGGGGCAAAGTGGGGGATCCCAGGATCCCAGAGGATCCTAAAGAGACAGGGATGGGGGCTTCAGAATGTGGATGTGGAATCTGTTGGGAGCAAAGACGGAGAGGTTGGGATGCTCCCTGGGGACGAAACTCAGGGCTCCGAGGGAGAGGAGGACCGTGAGGTGGGTTCCAGGTTCCTATGCCTCTTCTTTGTGCCCTTGTACATTTTGCCACTTCCCCAAGTCACTGCTGACAGAAAACAAGAGCAGGAGTGTGGAGTGCGATAGTGGGATCTGGCAGTGGGGTTCACCCACTTAAGGTTCTCAGTGGAAGGCCGAGGCAAAAAGGAGAGATGCTCAGAGTGGGGTCTACCCAGAAATCCTAGCTGGAGTGGGAAAAAGATCAACAGTGCAAATAGGCTCCTTGCCAGGCCCTCATTGCAGGCACTCAGGTGCTGAAGGGGTAGGGCTCAGGGAGTTTGTGCTGGGGGTCCTCCCATCCCACCTGGGTCCTGGCCCACCAGATGGAGGCAACCTCCTCCATCCCCTCAGGCTGTGAGTGTGGCCTGGGTAGAGGTCGATGGGGTGAGTCTAGAGCACCTTCCCTTCCATCCCCTTCTGTCTTAGTTATCTAGTAATGCTGTAAGAGAAATACCACAAGTGGCTGGCTTTAACAAACGGAAGTTTATTTTCTCACAGTTTAGAAGGCTATATGTCTGAATTCAGGCTGCAGGCTCTAGGGGAAGTCTTTCTCTCTCTCTGTCGGCTCTGGAGGAAGGTCCTTGTCTCTTCTGAGTTTCTGCTCCTGGGCATCTCTTCATGTGGCTGGGCATCTCTTCTCCCATCTCTGCTCTGCTCACTTGTTTAATCTCTTTTACATCTCAAAAAAGATTGACTCAAGATACACCCTTCACTAATCCTGCCCCATTAACATAACAAAGACAACCCATTCCCAAATGGGATTATAAACACAGGCATAGAGATTAGGATTTACAACACATATTTTGGGGGGACGTAATTTAATCCATAACACCTTCCAACCCAACTGGGTGGGAGTCCCATGGGGTTCTGCCTGCACAGAATAGGAGGGGGCACGGAAGTGAAAACACTCAGGCTGTTCCTGGCCCCTGACTGTGGGAGTAGGGAGCCTAGGGAACCCAGTGTCCGAAAAATCTGGAAGATCTGAGCATCAAAGGCTGCAGCAGGGATCAGCTCCCCTTACGTTCTCCTTGTACAGTTGTGGAAACTGAGACCCAGAGAGGGGGAGAGCCCTGCTCAGGGTCGCACACCAGATTCTGAAGCTCTCTTGCTGACTCTTTCCAGTGACCACAGCATCTGCTAGGGGGAGGGCAGCTCAGCTGAGGGTGGATATCAGAGCTCCATTTACCCTCCACCTGGCCCCCAAAACAACGGTGGGGAGATAGCCTGAAGTTAGTTTGTCTGGGTTCTGGGTTCAACTCCTAGCTCCCCCATTTCCCTAGTTGTATGACTGAGGGACGTTACCTAACCTCTACACCTCAGCTTTCTCATCTGTAAATGGGGATCATAGTACATACCATATAGGGTGTTGAGGTTTATATAACACATGTGGAGTGCTCAGAACAAGCTCTATATGTGTTAGCTATTACTATTACCATCCCCCAAGGTAATGGGGAGGAGCCTGTGACCAGCTAGGAACCCCAGGCTCCCCTGGGGCCCCACAGAGGTGTAGAGCTCTGCTGAGGCCTGGGGCTTTTAGTCTCCACTTAGCCTGGATTTGGGGTCAGGAGCCCTGTGTTCAAGTCCTGACTTTATCACAATTAAGTGGGTGATCTTATCAAGATCTCTCCCTCTCTGAGTCCCAGTTGCTTCATTGGTGAGGTGGATGAAGAATGAAGGCTGCTGGGGAGATCAAATGCAACAGGAGCATGGACTGTAGAGTCCACCCAGGTGTAAAGCAGAATTCATAAACTGCCTGGAGCTCCATCCCTTGGCATCGGCTGCCTCAATGCTTCTCCATAACACCAGCAAGCATTTTCCGGGCTTTCTTATTGAATCCTCACAATGACCCTGTGAGACCATCAAGGTATGAATGAATCACCACATTTTAGAGGTGAGGGAATTGTGGCTCAAGGATGCTATGTGATTGGGCCCCAGGTATGCTGATTTCTGGGCCAGGGCTCTTCTTTTTTTCCCCTGATTCTTCTTTTTTTTTTTTTAATTGTACTTTAGATGAAGGTTTACAGAACAAATAGTTTCTTATTAAACAGTTAGTACACATATTGTTTTATGACAATGGCTAACAACCCCACGACATGTCAACACTGTCCCTTCTCAACCTTGGGTTCCCTATTACCAGCTTTCCTGTCCCCTCCTACCTTCTAGTCCTTGTCCCTGGACTGTTGTGCCCCATTAGTTTCAGTTTTTTTATGGGGCTGTCTAATCTTTGGCTGAAGGGTGAAACTCGGGAGTGACTTCATTCCTGAGCTAAAAGGTTGTCTGCAGGCCATACCCTTGGGGTTTCTCCAGTCTCTGTCAGGCCAGTAAGTCTGGTCTTTTTTTGTGAATTAGAATTTTGTTCTACATTTTTCTCCAGCTCTGTCTGGGACCCTCTGTTGTGATCCCAGTCACAGCAGTCAGTGGTGGTAGCCGGGCACCAGCTAGTTGTACTGGACTCAGTCTGGTGGAGGCCATGGTAGTTGTGGTCCATTAGTCCTTTGGACTAATCTTTCCCTTATGTATTTGGTTTTCTTCATTCTCTCTTGCTCCAAATGGGGTGAGACCTGTGGTGCATCTTAGATGGCTGCTCACAGGCTTTGAAGACCCCAGACGCTACTTACCAAGGTAGAATGTAGAACATTTTCCTTAAATACTGTGTTATGCCAGTTGAGCTAGATGTTCCCTGAGACCATGGTCCCCACAGTCCTCCATGGGCCAGGGCTCTTTTCCAGAGAGCAGCTACCTGACTTTACTGCTGGGCCCCAGGAGACTGCCCAGGCACAGGTCTGATGGCTCTCCAACACTACCCTGCCTCCCTTTGGCTGGGGCAGTGATCGGGCCACCGCTTTCCATTGATAGGTCCACTGTGGGGGGCCTGAAAATGAAAGCACCCCTGAAGCACAGGATGAGGGAAGCCCAAGGGCTTTAGGAGGCTCTTCTTATGTGGGGGTGGGGTACCATTCACTGGGCCCAAAAGAGGGCCCAGAAGAAACCACACTGATGCCAGGGATTCTAATGGCTACTACTACACTCAGCCCCACCTGCCCCAGAACCCGGGCTCACTGATGTGAGTGGCAGAGGGGTGGCTTCTCTAGCTCACCAGTCCTCTGAAGAGTGGGGAGGGACAGGAAGAGTGAAGAGAGGGTTGTTTGGATCGACTGAGGGGAATATGAAAAAAATTTTTAATGCTAGAGCCCAGTACCGTGTTAGGGACTGTTATTCAGACAAGGGATCTGGAGGCTGGGCTCAGAGAGAGGAAGTCTCCTCCTTAGAAAGCCGTGGGAGGCAATGGGACCTCCCACCTGCTCCGCCCCTCACACCGTGTTCCTCTATAAGACCAAGATTCTGTAAAGCTGGGACTGGAGGGAAAAGGACTATTGAAAGAGGTGCAAGCTTCCCTTGGCTGGATGGGGAACCAGAATGAAGGAAAGGCTGAAAATGTTCAGGGGGTTAGAGAGGAACCCAACAGAGCCTCTACATAGGGTTAAAGAGGTTCAGCCCTGCACACCAGTACTTGGCCCAGGGGGTGTGTGGAGGTTGAAACCACTGCTGTGGGGCTCTGTCCACCCCACCCAGAGGACAGCAAAGTTGCTGTCTGGGTTAGCCATACTCCTGGCCCAAGCTGATGGGTCTTTGCCAAAGAGACGTGTGAGATTGGCTATATTTAACAGGATCCCCAAGATTCTTGCCAGTGGCTTCCTCTCAGCCCCATCAGAGGCTGCCCACATACATCCTAAACTAGTTTATGCTCCATAGTCAACGGTCCTGGAGCCTGAGGGGAGGGGAGAGTTGGCAGGGATGAGGATGGAGATCATAAAGCAAGGCAGCAAGGAAGCAAGAGGGACAGGCAGATTCAGGAGGCTTTACTGAGTCCTCAATGGAGGTGTCTGGGGCCACAGAGCCTAGTGCTGGACTCTCTGAATGGACTGTAGCTGCCTGGTGTGGACCTGAGTACCAAATTTTCTGTAGGTCCGGAACTCCCCACTATGCCAATCTCACTCCAACACATACTGGTATCCCCGGTAGCCAAGACATACTGGTAACCCCCGGTAGGCACAGGGTGGTGAGTAGGTCCTGCCCTGCCCTGGCATCTCCCCCACCTCCACCTGAATCCTCCATTAGTACTCCCCCTTTCTCACCTCCCTACCCCCAGCTCCAACACCATTGCTTCAGCTTTCTTAATGTGGATCTCTCCCTGCTTTGCCTACTGCTCCCAGTCTTTTTATCACCTTCTTTATCTTGTTCTCCTGTCCCCACCTCCCACTGCCCCACCCATGTTTCCAAGCCCTTCCTCTAGCCCCACATTACTCCTCTTTCCCATTCTCCTATCTCTTCTCTTCTCTTTCCCTCTAAGTCTCCATCATTTCATTTCCCCCCTTGCCTCCAATCCTCCATGTCTCCCCCCTCATCACTTTCCCCACCCACCTCCCTGGTCCCCATTGCCTCTCTGCTCTTCTTCCCATGCCCCTTATTCCAGTCCCAGGACTCATGCTCCAGAACTGACTTTGAGGGAACCCACGTCCTTGCTGGCCCACCCCATGGCAGACAAAGATGGGTAGTCATCACTGAGTTCAAACCTGCAGCCCTGGAAGTTCTCCCCCTCAAACAGTGTCACACGGCTGTCACTATGGTTCTGAAGGACAGGAAGATGGGAGGGGTCAGGACTCCCAAGGGGTGTGAATGGCCTCATCCTCAGCCCCACTCCCCCAACCCACTGTCCAACACAAGCTGTGCAGCCATTTAGGTCCCACAAATGTTCCCTGTGTTCACTCTGCTAGCTCCCTGCCAAGCTGAAATGCTCAGAGGTCCTTTGCCTGGCCCCTCCTGTGGCTTTGGGCTGAGGGGATGAGACTGGGGGATTCCCAGAGATCATTCCAGGTTGGGGATGGAAGATATCTGTTTTGCAGGGGGAAAATAAGAGGACCTGAGAGAATCTGGCCCGTTAACCAAGACAAGTTCCCTAAGGGCTGCACTGACTAGCTAATCCCCTGCCTGGCACTCTGGACTTGGCTTCTCACAGGGAAGGGCCCAGCTAAGGCGGACTGGATGGCAGAGTCAGAACAGACAGGCCAGGACATCAGCATTGGGTCTTGGCTACTTCAGCTCCAGGCCCTTCCCTCTGCAGGGCTTCTTGGCCTCATGGAATGGAGAAACTGGGCTAGGTCAGCACCTGCTCTCTGCCCTCCGCCTTCCGGCCCCAGACTCACCAGTACCATAGCTAGGTCAACACAAATGGGAAATGCAATCCTCCTCTCCAGTATATTGATTCATTATCAACCCTGCCCCACTACACAAACACACACACACACAAACACAAACACTGAAGCCCACCCTCTTCTCAACCTTGATCTCTGGACTGAGTTCTAATCTTATCTCCATGTTAACCCTTGTGGCTCTGGGCAAGTCGCTTTACCCCTCTGAGCCCTATTTCCACATCTGTTTATTGGGCTAACAGCAGCCACCCCACCTCACAGGGCTGGGTAAGGACAGAGGCCCCACACGTGTAGAGGAGGGGATATGAGGGGCCCATGCTTCTTCAAGACAGGAAGGGTCTCGTCGCTGTCCGCAGTGCTGATTCCCGGCTGCCTGGGCTACCCCACCATCCCAACCTTCTGAGTCCCCTCTGATTCTGAGATGTGATGCCACTACCACTCATCTATAAGTTGTGCTTACAACCACATGGAGGGGGCGGGCGACCTTCCCGTGCGCTGTGGTGAGGCCAGGGCCTGCAGCTGGGAGGCAGAGGAGGAGGGGGAGTGGACATGATCACCGCGCAGAGCACCGGCTGGAAGGACAGCAGCGGGTCGCTGTGGAGGCCGCTGCTGCCGCTCCAGGCGCTCCACGGAGGATAGTCACCCTTCTCCATGATGAACTGCTGTCCCTGGAAGTCGGGGTACTCGAAGCCCACCCAGCTGAGGAAGGAGAAGAGGATCTCGGAGGCACCTGCCTCAGGCTCAATCTTTCCCCCCTCCCGCTTGCTTGCTGTGATTGAAAAGCCCCAGAAACCCGGTCTTTTTTCCCAACCCCAGGCCCTTCCCCTTGACACACCCACCACATGGCAGATCCAGCCGCTCTGAAAGGTGAAGACCCAAACCGACTGCAATCCGAGGTCTGAGGGGCCCAGGCTTTCCGCTCAGGGGCCTCAGGTTGGTAGCAATTTTTAGGTTTGCAGTTCAACCAACCAAGCACCTCAAGGACTTAAGCGCAGACACAGTGAGGCTTCGCGGCCTCCCTACCCGCGGTAGCAGTAACAGGGGCCTCAGCTCTGCCGGGGCCCCAGGCTGGGCTCTAGAAGACCAGGGCGTGGCGAGCGGAAGGGGTGTGGCTTTTGTTAAACAAAGCCCAGAGCCATCTAAGTGCACACAGAAAACCTTGGGGAGGATATAAGTACAGTGGAAACCGCGCTGAAGTTTCGGCCTTCCCCATGGAGCTCCGTAAGGGGGCATTACTCGCCTCTGTCCCTTTAGCTCACGCAAGGACACACTCTCCTTCCCATGATTGCTTTGCAGGGTGACGGGAGCCTTGGGGGAAGCCGTGGGATTTGCCATGTTGGTGGGTCTCTCTCAGGGCTTAAGGTCTAGGACACAGTGTCCGGGGGCAGAAGGGCTGGGGGCTGAGGTCCCAAGCTCCGAGCTTGTTCCTGGGGAGCCTGGTGCCTCCAGTCCCCGCCGCAGCCCAGCTGCGGCCGGGTGATCAGTCACGCGCCGCTTTCCACCTTGACTGAGCGCACCCTGCGCAAGCCGCTGCGCTCGCTGATGTTGGCGCAGGTGTTCAGCAGCCGGCAGTGGCGACCCTGGAAGTCCTCGCCGTCCCAGAGCGTGAGGCAAGCGGGCGTGGGGCCCCTGCCGCTGCGGACAGTAGGGGTGGGATGCCACGCTCAGTTCCGCGCAGGCCCCCCTCCCTGGCCTGGACCACCCAACCCGGTTGGTGGTGAAGGCCCCGAGGGCTGGAGCTGGGGTGGGCTTCGAGCCACTCTCCCTGTCCGGCACCGGGTCGTCACCGTGTGGTGGGCGGGGCGCAGACCGAAGATGGAAAGGCTGCGCGTGGGGCTTTATACCTAGAGCTCGCCCCGGCTCCCACCCTCTCCCACTGGGGTGGGGGCGGCTGAGTCAGCCGGCAGGCTATGGTCAGCTCTGGGGGTCCTCCGGCAGCAAGGCCTGGCGGGGGTCACAACGGAAAGTACTGAGGCGCTCGACCCGCGCCAGGCACAGCCGGGGCTGACTCCCGTGTTTGCTTTCTTTCCGGCCTGAGCCACGCAGGGCATAGCCGGCCTCAGGGCAGAACACACCCCTTTTGGTCTCCTCTGATGCACGCACCTAGCCGCCTTGGGGCCCCGGCGAAGCCCGCACTCTCCTGTCTAGCCGGCAAGTTCTTCCCAGCATATAAATCCCATCTCTTCTTCAGCCTTAGGTCGAGGCCTCTCTTCTGGGCGACGCTAGTGTGGAGGGAGAGGAAGCGCTCGGCAAACCACTGTCCGCCCGCCCCTCAGTCGTCTTTGCCCTGGAGGATTCGGCCATCGCGGCCCCTTTTCTCCCAAGCGTGAGTTCACAGACCCTGCGCTGCTCTTCGGGAGTTTCCTCTGGCCGCGCTGAAGCCGGATGGAGGCGGTGACCAGAACTCGCCGCAAGGCGGCGCTAAGCGCAGGGAATTTGAGGGTACCGGGTTATAAAACATTTAGGAATAATAGTAATCACCTCTGGTGGCGTAGTGGTTAAGTGCTACGGCTGCTAACCACAAAGGTTGGAGGTTCGAATCCACCAGGCGCTCGTTGGAAACCCTATGGGGCAGTTCTACTCTGTCCTGTAGGGTTCCTGAGCCGGAATCAACTCGACTGCAACGGGTTGGGTTTTTTGGTTTTAGTAATCAACAGAGTAGCTAGCTAAGGTAGGTAAGAAGAGTGTTTCAACCTTCAACCTAAGAAGAGTGCTGTGACTGAAAAGCCCCAGAAACCCGGTCTTTTTTCCCAACCCCAGGCCCTTCCCCTTGACACACCCACCACATGGCAGATCCAGCCGCTCTGAAAGGTGAAGACCCAAACCGACTGCAATCCAGGCCTGAGGGGCCCAGGCTTTCTGCTCAGAGGCCTCAGGTTGGAAGCAATTTTTAACTTTGCAGTTCAACCAACCAAGCACCTCAAGGACTTAAGCACAGACACAGCGAGGCTTCGCAGCCTCCCTACCTGCAGTAGCAGTAACAGGGGCCTCAGCTCCCCCAGGGGACCCAGGCTGGGCTCTAGAAGAGCCAGGGCTGCTTCCAGGCCTACCACAAAACTCCTGTTCAACGACCACCCGAGAGCCAACAGGAGGTTATTGAGTGCCTCGTATAGGCCAGGTTCTCTGCTCCCCGCTTTCACGTGCGTGGTCTCATGTAATTCTCATACCCATCCGGTGAGGTAAGCGCTGTTATTAGTCTGTGTTTCACAGACGATGAAGCAGACACCTAGAGGGCCTGGCTGAGATGTGACCCAGGACTTCTGTTTGAGTGAAGGTCCCGGGCTCTTTCTTAACCCCCCTCCCCCATTCCAATACCAGATGCAGTAGGGGAAAAGGTTTGGAGCTGCAAAAGGAAGCTCCAGGGAGGAAATTTCCTGACAACTTGCAGCAGAATTTCCTACCCGCTGTACAGTCAACGGGACACAAAGGCTTCTAGCAAAATAATGAGTTCTCCTTAAATAGGGATATCAGCTAAGTGTGAGGGGTGAGTGCAAAGGGAACTAATATTGTTGGTGCTACCATGAGCCAAGCGCTTCCTTTACAGACATTTACAATAGCCCTATGAGGTTGGTTTTTGTGTACAGATGTGGAAAGTGAGGCTCAAGTTGAGGGCCTTGTCCAAGCTCATAACGTCAGAGTGAGATTAGAATTTAGAACTTTTGACGTCAAAGCCAGTGCTCTCAACACTACCTCATTCAATCTCCAGTGACAAAATGTTCAAGCAGGCCAGATGGAGCCACAGCCAGCTCACGGAAGGCCAGCCACACTGCCCTTCTTTCCCTTCAGTGTGCCAAGCTTATTCCCACCTCAGAGCCTTTGCATTTGCTGTTCCCTTTACCTGGAATGTCTGAGTCACAAGATCTCGCATGGCTGGCACTGCCTCGCGTGGGGAGGCTGACCCTCTCATTCTTGCTCTTCATCGCATCACTTGTCTTCTCTATAGCATTTATCACTCTGTAAAGTTGTCTTTGTCATCTTTCATTGAGGAGTGGGCTGAGTGCCTCCCTTACTAGAGTGTAAGCTCCATTCAGGGGGGCAGGGATGTGTCTGTCTTGTTCTCAGCTATTGTCCTCAAACCTAGAGCAGTGCTGGACATGTAATAGGTACTCAGTAAAACTTCTGAAATGAATGAGTGAACACAGTAGTCAGGTGTGGGCCCAACGCCCGGGAGGAGGGGGCCATAGAGAAAATTCTCTGACGGGGGTGGGGAGTGATGGTTTGCGCATCCTACCAACCTCCCCATCCCCAAAGTCCTCGGATGCTGAGAACAAGCGCTGGGAGCAGCCGGAGCCTCCCTTGCACCTCTCTTTCACTGGTGAGGAATTGCTGTTGAGGCTCACATGTTTAGTAAAGATGCCAGGAGTACAGCTGCTAGAACTGGGCATGGAGTGGGGGTAAAGTTCAGGCTGGAAGGACTAGGTTCAGAGCAGGGACAACAGCAGCCAAACATAGTTGGGGGTGGGAAAAGGACCGTGACGGGTCCCCTGACTCCCTGCCTTAGGGAGGGATTGAAGAAACACAGATAGGGTATAATTTCTCCATATGCCACAAGGAGGAAATCCAAATTACAGAGGGGTCAAGAGCCGGCCCTGGAGCCCTTGTGTCCTGGCCCTTGCTTTACCTTCGGTTTCTCAAGTCGGAGCTATGGCAGCAGGAAGGGGTGGAGATGAGCAATCCGTCTTTTTTTTCTCCCCCCGGCAATTCTGGATTTGGCCACCAGGGGGCGCGGGTGGGCCGCGCAGGCCGGAAAATGGGCTCGGCGGGGCGGGGTAGAAGGAGAATTGGTGGGAGGTTGAGGTCAGGACCGGCAGCGGGGAGGGTGGCGAGTGCGTCAGGTTGTGCGTCCGTGCTGGTCCGTGACGCAGGCGCTGTCTGTTAGTCCAGAGGGTGCAAGGGTGTCTATCGGAGGCTGGACGCTGTGTTTGTGGGGTCTAGGCCTGCCTCTGAATTCAGAGCCCCACCTAGGAGGGCGTGGGGGCAGTTTCCAGTCCAGATGTTGGTCAGGGGACTGTATTCTGCAGGAGGGTTTGTGTATTTACAAGGGGGGGGGTGTAGAAGAGCTGAGCTCTAGGTTGGAATTAGGGGTCCCTCGGGATTTGGGGTGGAGACCCTGTGTGAGAAGGGCCACCGCTCATCTTCCAGTCGTAAGTGCTGATCTTGGCTCTGCATTAAGTAACTGGGTAGCATTCCACCGCCCCCACCCCACCCAGTGAGTCCATGGCTTTTAGTTGTGGCTGCCTGCCATCAACTGTCTCAGAAGTGGGCATGCTCACCCACACTGCCAATAGCCACTTGCCCAGGAGACCTCTTCTCTCAGGATCCTCACATACCCAAACACATCTCCCTCGTATTGGGCCTCACAGTCACTGAGAAAGGGAAGAAGGAGCCTCTGAGGGGAAGGGACAAGGAAGGGGCTCTCCGGGCCCTGCCTGGTGTGCAAGAGTGGGACTCTATCACTACCCATCTCCTGTACTGTGGACTCCCTTCCAGTTTCCTCCTCTCGCCACTGGGCTGTCCCAGCACAGGCCCCCCACCCTCCCTCCATCCCCCTCCTATCTTGCTCCCAGTCCCCAGCAGCTGTTCCTGTTTGTTTTCCTAGATTGGTTGTGCTCACAGCTTCCTGAAGGATGGATGCACAGGTGGCTTTGTTTGCCAGCTCAGCACCCTCCTACCCTCTCCACACCCACAGCTCGGCCCTTGGGCTTGGAGGGGGGAGTTAGGTAGGCCAAAAAAAAAAAAAAAAAAAATACCAGAATGCCCAGATCTACACCTCAAAGAGACCTCGCAATCCATAGGGTTCTCATCACCCTCCAAGAACCCACCCCCAGACCCATCCAGTCCTCCATTTCATATATGGATCTTTGGACCCCACAGAGAAATCCTCAGGGTTCCTCTCAAAGATTCTACCAAAACATCCATCCCAGACACGTACTGTAAGGTCCTTCAGAGAAGCCCTCAGACTTAATCCCGAGTCCCCTCAGTGAAGCCCTCAGATTCCACTAAGCCCCCCCATCCCAAATGGGGCACATGGATCCCACAAAGAAACCTCAAACCCAATCCTGAGCTCCCACCCCGGTCTCTATCCCAGATGAAGGCCCCGAGAACCCCAGGTTCTCTCGTATAGAGCCCCATTTCGAAAACAGCCCACTTCCCAGCACTGCTGAACAGCTTAGAGGAGCCAATGTCTTCTCCTCAAGTCAGCCTGCCTCCACCTCTCACCCCTCATTTTACTGGGAAATCATTCAGGGCTTTGGTGACTGAAGATGCAAATTCTGTGAATGGTGCCCTCCCCACCTGGTCTCAGCTCCCCACCCTGGCACCATCATTGGCCCCTCCTTTCCAGTGCTGCTCCTCTGCTCCCCACCCCCACCCAGGTCTGGAGTCAGGAACAGGCAGATGAGCACCTTCCCTGGGGCTGTGCAGGTCTGGTCTCCCGGGAGACAGAGATAACGCGGGTGCAGAGACCAGCCCAGCTCCCTCAGGCAGGGTCCGACAGCTGGGCCCAAAGAGGTGGGTTCTGAGGGGAACAGGAGCCCCACCCACACAGACTCATTGTCCTCTCCCAGTATAAACACAGCCCCTCTTTGTTGCCCGTCAGTGGGGATGGAGAACTGCCCCCATCCAGGGAGATGGGAGGCAGCTTTCCCCACCTCCCACTCACCAAGACAGAGCCAGGGCCTCACACAGGGCGGCATGTTCAAGGTCAGATGGAGACAGAGCCATCCACCCAGATACAGTTACATGGGTGCGCTCTCACACGCAGCCCATGTGAACAGTCTCGTTCTAGGATTCCATAAACATCTCAACAGTCACATTCACTTACGGGCGGACATTTGTTCATTGGCTTAGTACCCAAATATTTCATAAGACATATCCTGTGCCAGGAGCCCTGGTGTGTAGTGGTTAAGAGCTTGGCTGCTAACCAAAATGTTGGCAGTTCAAATCCACCAGCCGCTCCTTGGAAACCCTATGGGGCAGTTCTACACAGTTGGAACTGACTCGAGGGCAATGATTTTTTTTTTTTTTTATGGGTATCTTGTGCCAGGTTCTGTGCTGGGTGTCGGACTCAAGGATGTATGCACCACACAGGCTCATACCCATTCCATGGTTACCTAGAGGGGCCTCATCTCAGTCACCCAACCACCATCATACAGACACTGAGGGACAGTGTGGACTCTGGAGCTACACTGCCTGGCTTCAAATACAAGCTTCCCTGCTTATAAGTTGGATAAACTCGCACTCTCCTTCTCAGTTTTCCCCTCTGTAAAATGGGAATAATGATGATGAAGATGATGACAGTGATGGTAGAGCTGTTATGAAGATTTAAATGCATGTAAAGCACAGAACTAGCCTGCAGTATGAACCCAATAAATATTAGCTATTACTGTTGTTGTGGCTGTGATTATAACTGGCTTTGTTGCATGTTTCTCCCTCGCCCCCTACCTGGGGCTGGACCCACTTGGGGGGAGTCATCAGGACAGCAAGCATGGCCCCTGCATCCCCTTCCCATACCTGGCCCTGGGGAAACCAGCCTAGCACTCGGGATGGGGCCCCTTCCTGCTTCACCCCATTCAAGCGACTATACCCATGATCTCAGTTTGTGAGGATCAGGGGGGCCAGCAGGGGGCATCGCAATTTCCTTTGTTCTTGTTCAGGCCTCTGCTCTCCTTTGGAAAGAACCCTTGGGAGTGGTGCTGGAGACCTGGTGCAGGGTCCTGTGCTTTCTCTGAACCCATGTGTGGCCTTGGCCAGTCACTCCCCATCTTGGGGCCTCAGTTTCCACCTGTAAACTAAGTTGGCTGCTGATCCTGAGGGACCTCCCAGCCCTAACTCCTGTGATGCCTCAGGAAATGTCTTTCCTCACCCCACCCCACCCCAGCCTCTGCCTGCCCCCCCCCACCTGGCCCAGCCAGAGTGAGGGGGCGAATTGTCACAGTCACCATGGGGACTAATCTCCAAGAAGGTCATCTAGGCTCCCAGACTGCCTTGGCTGGATGGGGATTAACACCTGGGTATGAGCCCCCCACTCCCCCCAGTGCCTCCGCTGCCAGATCCTCCACCCAAACCCAGACCTTGGGCAGTGTCCAAGCCCAGAAGTCCCAAGGCTGGGCCAGAATCAGCGAGGTGAATGGTGGTGTGTCCAGCTGTGGCCAGGAGAGAAAGGGGGAGGGATGGAGTCAGATCCATGCCCCCCTGCTCACAGCCCCCAGTCCCTGGCCAGAGGCAGGGGGACTCCAGGCTGAAGTCTCATCCCTCTTCATCTTTTGTCCTTTAATGAGGGGAGATGGGCCTCTCAAGACAGGGGCATCACCCCCACCTCCAGCCCTGGCTGTCCCCATTTACAGCCCACCTAGATGCCACTTCTTTCTCCTCTGCTGGGGGTAATTTCTCTATCCCAATGTGTGGTTCCTGGGTGGTGCAAACAGTTAAGCGCTGGGCTACTAGAGGAAAGGTTCATGGTTTGAATCAACCCAGAGGTGCCTCAGAAGAAAGGCCTGGTGATTTGCTTCTGAAAGGTTATAGCCACGAAAACCCCTTGGAATAGTTCTACTCTGAAACACATGGAGTCACCATTAGTCAGAATCAACTCGAAGGCAACTGGTTTAATGTGGGGTAGGACGGGTTGATTTCACATAGCCACACCCCTCCTCCCCACAAACTGTGCCTCCACTTCTGGTTGCCCCAAAGTCTATCCCCACATCTTCAGATCCATCCATCTCTCTGAAGTGTACATCTCTCACTAACTCAACATTGTCTCTCTCTGTCTGTCTGTCCCTCCTCTGGTTTCTCTCTGGTTGTCAGTCACTCTGCCTCTGTGTCTGTCTGTCCCTCTTCTCTTGTTCTCAGTCACTTTGTTCTGTACCTGCCTGTGTGTCTCTTGCTCTCACTGTCTGGGGGTCTGCTGCCTCTCTGGACCCTGAAACCCCCCCTGTGGTTCTTACACCCCTCTGGGCTGCACTCTCTATCTGTCCTATGTTCTCTTTCTCATCCTTCTCTGCTTTCCATTTCTCTTCTGCAGTTTCCCAGTGCCACCCCTACCCCCTCTCCAACTGCTGGGTCCCTTTTTCCCCTTCCTCTACTACCTGTCCCCTCCCCCACCCAGGGCACTGCTGACAGGGATGACAGGAAGCAGGCTCTGGCTTTGAGCAGGAGGGGGAGGGGACCGCCTCGCACACCAGCTGCTGAACCCCCCTCAGCCCCGCACCTGCAGGCCTGCCTGGCGCCTGGAGACTCCACCCCAGCCAGGCAGGGGAGGAGGGACCTGGATGAGGCCAGATTTCTGGTCACGGTCAGGAAATGCGGGTCTTGGGGATGGGTGAGGGTGCAGGTCGGGAGGAAATTAGGCCCTGGGGGAAGGGCAGTGGCTCTCTGTCACCAGGGGATACCCCCAGCCCACTTGGGGGATTTCATTCTTCTGTGTATGGTGGTGGTGGAGGGAGGTGTCATTCTAGAGGAGACCTCTTTATTGCGCGGCCTCAGGGTCTGGAATCCCAGCCAGAGGGGAGTTCTGGCCCCCTTCCATGATGGGGGGAGGAGAGGAGAAGCCCTCAAAGACACAGGGAAGACATGCCAGCCCCATGCCAGGCCCCTGACAGGCAAACCATCCAGTGCCAGACAAGGAGCAAGCGCTGGTCAGAGGCCTGGTCAGGAAGCCAGGCTGCGGCTCCTGCCCCCAGCCCATGGGTCTCCCTTCCCCCCAGGGCTGCTCCACAGAGCCGAGCTGCAATCCACCCTCCCAACCCTGCCTGGGATCTGTCAGAGCCATCTCACCCCTCCCCCTCCCTTTCTCAGTGCCAAGCACTCAGCAGAGCCTGTGGGGCCTGTGGGTAGTTGGGTAAGGGGTTGAGGTGTGGAGTGAGTGGTGGTGGAGGGGACAAGCCAGCGCCACCAGAAACATCCAGTTTGGAGCTGGAAAGGGACCAGTGACTCCTGGCCCTGGTTCCTTTCTCCCTGGGGGTTCCTCTGCCCAGGTGTGTGGGGTGCAGTCCCTCTCCCATGATGCTTCCTCAGGCTCAGGGAAAGGAGCTCCTTATTGCTATCCAAGGAGCCTGCCTCCCACTCCCAACTTCCACTGGCCCCTCTCTCTGGTATTGTAGGGAGGAGGATGGAAGACACCTGGAGTCACAGGGCAAGAGACTCAGCTGGGCCCTCAGGCTCACCCCAGGCCTTGTGAGGAGCCCTCAGTTCTGGGCTCTCCAAGCAGGACGCCAGGGGTCCAGGCCATCTCTTCCTTCCCCACCCCCTACCCCCAGCCTTAACACTTTATGTAACTGGAAAGGGGGATGATCTGTTCCAGGTTTGGGTTGAGGCTAATGATCCAGGGCGTCAGAGATCCACTCCCACTCCCAGCTGACTAAAATGAGAGGATGGGGATTATGAAGCTTGGGGGAGGTCATGCACTGCTGGGCCTTATCAGGCAAGGGCTGCCTTGCCGGTTAGTCCATTTTAGTCCATCTGCTCGTCTGTCTCAGACCTGAGAAAACTGAAATCTCAGGGTGTCAGCACCAATGCATCCTACCCCTATCTGCAGGCCGCGACTTAAGTCTCCATCTTGGCCCTCAGCTCCCCTCATCCAGATTTTCCACACCTCACAGGTTCTGCTGGGCGCCTTGAGAGCGTCCATCTTCCCAGGGTCAGGAGCCCAAAGGAATTGCTAGTAGCCTAGTAAGCAGGATATGAGGGCTGGGGAGGCCCTCTCAGAGGCCGGAGGCCGGGCCAAGCCCTCACTGTGCAAATGGAAAGCAGAGGAAAGGCCGGGAAATGACTTGCCCAAGGCCACAGAAGTCTCTGGGACAAAGCTGGACTAGAATATAGGTTTCCACACCACAGCCCGCTCCGCCGCCCGGTGGAGCCTGCTGGCCCGGATTACCCGGAATCGGCAAGGCAGCCCAGGAGCTGCGGGCAGGGCCAGGCAGGGCGGGTGGGGCCGGATGGGAGCCGGATCTCCCCGGGGAGCGGCGCACCGGCCTCTGCGACCCATATGGCGGCGGCGGCGGCTGCAGGTGCCTGCGTGGCGATCCGGCCGGGCCCCCGGGCGGGTGCTGAGAGGCCGCCCCTGCCTCACGCGAGCCGAACGAACAAAACGCTCAGGTCCGGTTTGTGCGAGGGGCTCGTCGCGGGGCGGGAGCGGAGGGCTCGGGGCCGGGCCGTGGGCCTCGATGATCGCCTGGTCCTCGTCTTCCCGAGCGCAGTGCCGCCCCGCGCTCCGCTATCCGCCGCCCTCACCTGCGCGCACCTGCGGCTGACACGTCGGCGGCGGCCACCACAGGTGCGCGCCCGGCCCGCCCCTCCCTCTTGTTCGCCCTCCACCGGCTTCCCTGCTCCCTCTGCCTGGCCCGGCCCTGCTTGGCTTGGTCCCCGGCCCCCGCCCCGGAGCTTGTGCCGCGGCCCGGGCTCTGCGCTCTCTTATACGGCCGGCCAGCCCCCGCCTCTAGACGCACACACACACTCACACCTGTCCTGGCGCCCGTTTGCTCAGGGCAAATATTGACTCAGAGGAGGCGGAGCGCCCCCCTCCTGTCCCCGCCCCCACTCACTCGGGGGCCGGAGCTCCTGCAAGGCCTTGGAGGGGGAGGGGGTGTGAGGGGGTGCCGGAGACCTGGGCGCCTCTGGAACAACACCAGATGTCACTTTTCCACGCACCTGCCTCTCAGGGGGGAGGAGCTGAGCAGTGGAGGACTGAGGGTGCCGGGTGGGAGCTGGGGATAGCGGGGAGGTGGTATCCCAGGGAAGGCGGTACAGTCCCTGGTCTGCGGATTCAGAATCACCATGGGAGACGCTTGATAGGGTTTGTGGCCCGTTGTCTGGCAGTGGCCTCGAAATACGCCCCAGAGCCTAGTTCCTGGCCCTCGGAGGCGTGCCTGGATTTCCCGATCTCTCACCTGAGAGTGCCGGGCGCCGAGAGAAAGAGCTGGCCCGGGGCCTACCGAGCCTCGGGGCTGGCGCCGCGGGGAGAGGGTAAGGGTGGTCACCCCATCTCGCGGCCACCTGCCGCGCTGGCCGGCCTGGCGCTCAGTTCGTGCCCACCGGTGCGCTGGGGCCAAGGCCAATCAAGCCCGGGCTGGAGCGCCCTCCACTGGCCGGACGGAGTTCCTTACCGGGCCCCGAGCTGCAAGAACTCTTGCCTGCTGCTGGGCTGAGTGTGAAGGCGCATCCTCCGGGCTCCCAGACCCGCCAGGCCGTTGAGGGCCACCCCGACCGCCCCCACCAGCCGTCCCTCCCAGAGCGCGCGCACGAGTTCTTCCCGTGTCGGGGAAATAAAGTCAAGGGCGATGTAGAAAAAAGGCTAGATGCTTTACGCGGTGGGGGGGGGGGGCGGGGGCGGGGGGGAGCGAGGAGAGGTCAGCGGGGCTAGGGCGGCAGGTCCGAGAGGCTGGGCTCTGCCATCCTCGAAGAGTCAGTAGCGTGCGGCATTGCCAGGCGGGGCGCCTCCTCTTGCTGCTGGTGCACTGGTGATGTCTGTGGCAGCGGATCCGGGGTCACCATCCTGGAAGACAGGAAGCCCCAGGTAGGGATGGGGCTGCCGGCTGAGCCTGCCCTCCCCTGCCGCCCGAGCGTCGCCTGGCCCAGGCGCCCCCACCTGGGCACGCTGAGCGGCGGCAAGGCGATGACGCGCGGCCGCGAGGTAAGCACCACCTCCCCACGGCTAGCTTCCACCAGGATGTTCTGGATCATGTTCTCCAGCAGCGCCTCCTGCAGGCTGGCGAAGGCCGGGAGCCTGCGGATGGAGTGGGGAGGGGCACCAGCGTCGGTACCGCCACGGTCCGAGGGCGCTTCTCCTCGCCTCGCGTGCGCGGTACAGTGCACCATGTGCTTTACTTGGATTCTCATTTCACCATCCCCTTCCCAACGCTATGGGGCATCTTTTACACACCCCAAGAGTGGCTAAGACAGGCCAAGTGGCCAAAAGGCACGGTGCTGGTAGAAGTGGTGGGATTCGAATCCTGGCAATCCTACTCCGCATCCTTGGGCCAGGTTTGGGAAAAGGCAGTGAGCGATGTGAGGGTGCAAAAGAGACTGACTGGGGCCTAGGGAATCCGGACAAGGACAAAAAGCATCCACAGAGCAGGCCTGGGGGAAGGTGGTGCAAGACACCATACTTCTCTCCTGGCTGTAGAAACCCATTTAAAAGGTGCTAACCACTCTGTGAGGAGGAAAAAAAATCACAAAACCTAAAAGCTCAGGCTTGCTGTTCAAACGTTCTGTAAATATTCCCATCAAGGCCTTAAGCTACCAACCTGGTGTCACTGAACGCTGAATTGGGAAGAGATGCCCACGTGGCAGAAACCTACCCAGCTTACCATGGCATCCTGGGTCCTTGTGCACACAGCCCTCTGCCAACCCTCACCCGGGCCCGGCTGCTCACCGACTGATGGTCTCCTTCTCATCCCTCTCCTGCTCCTCCTGCATCATGACCTTCAGCTGCTGCTGCCACTGCCATTGCAGGGACTCTCGGGACGCAGTCTGCAGCGTGGGCTCCATCGCTATCCAGGCCAGCTTCTCTTCCTTCTCCTCCATCTTCTCCTCCTCTATCTCCTCCTTGCCCATATCCTCTTCCTTTTCTGTCTCTTCTTCCTCTTCCATTTCCTCCTCCTCCTCTTCTTCTTCCTCTTGTTCCTCCTCCTCTTCCTCTTGCTCCTCCTCTTCCCCCGATTTCTTCTTCCTCGGCGTGGGTTTGAACTCCTCCTCCTCCTTGCTTTTCCCTTCCTTCCTGATTTTGGGAGGTGGAGGCAGGACTGGCACTAAGTGCAGGCTGCTCTTCTTGGCCATGGACCTGGCCGACTGCTCGTTCCAGAACTGGCAGAAGTAAGGCACCTGCTCCACCAGACTTTGGTCCACAGCCTCATGGAAGTTCTTGTCCTCCAACAGACCCCTGGGTGGCAGGGAGGAGAAGACGGTCCTTGTTGAAGGGTCTCAAAGACCCCTGTGGGGCCCTGGCTTCAGGGTTCCCAAAGGGGCAGCTCTTGCCTACTGTGTCCACAGGCAGGTGCTAGGTGGAGGAGGGGAGCCCTTGGTCGGTTGCCCTTCCCACCCTTCTTCAGAGGAAGGCATCTTTGGGTTCCATAGATTCTTGGAGGTGACCATTACATGGTGGAGGAGGAGCCAGGAGGTCAGAGTTACACTGATGAGGGTCAAAAACCCTGGGGAGACAGTGAACTCCAAACCTAATCTACCAGCCATGGATGGGGAGAACTTAGGACCCAACCCTGAGGATCCCTCCAGCCCGTTCCAGTATAGCTGCACTATCCTGGGGGTCCTGGGGCCACCAGTGAAGGGATCTTCTGAGGAAGTTCTATTTCTCAGAAAAAGAAGGTCAGGGACTTCAGAGGCTATGGATAGACGCAGAATTGTCTAGATGAACTGGAGAAATGGTTAGGGCGAGGGTACAGGAAGCGGGTGGTTACCTGATGATAGTGGTGAGAGAGTCAATCAGGAGCAACTTCTCCTGCTTGGAGACAGAGGCCCACTTACTGTAGGTGGATTCTTCCTCAGAAATCTCTGGCACCTCCCCAGGGGGCTTCTTCTTTGGCAGTTTCCTGGGGTAGACCATGGCATTTTGAGTGGCCTGGGCAAGCCAGCATGCTGGGTTTGAGGGCACAAGCAATGGTGGTGGCTGCCCAGGCATAAGGACATAAGTGAGTTCAGGGCTTCCAACCGGTTCAAACCCCTGCTGAGAATTTGCATTTCTAACAAGTTCCCTGCTGAGAATTTGCATTTCCACCCCAGATATACTGAATCATAATCTACATTTTAATAAGATCCCCAGGTGATTCTTCAGTATAAATTCCTGGGAACTTTTTAGAAATGCAGATTCTCAGCAGGGAACTTGTTAGAAATGTACATTCTCAGCCTTAACCCAAATGTGGTGGTATTGCAGGGGGAACAAAACCCAACACTCAGAGGAAGTGCAGGACCTAGAAAGGCTCCAAGTTGGAAAAGGAAGGAACGAGGAGAGGCAGGGAGGCCTAAGTGGTTTCCTTAGGAGGCTCTGGCTGTTTTGCCCCTCTCTTGTAAGGGCCTAAGCAGTAATGAGGCATCTTGGGTCCAGCAGTGCCCAATGGGTCCCACCACCTCTGCACTTGCTTCAACCAGTCACCAAGGGCTATATCTGGGCAGCCCCAGTTCTGGAGCAGGGGAGGGGACAAGAGAGTAGAGGAAGGAGACTTCTGCCTCCCCGAGAGTTCACCGATGCAAGAAGTGGCAGGAAAACTCTGAGAAGAAGTTGGCCAGGAAGTAGTCGGTGGCATGGGTGCGGGCAGTGAGGCCCAGGTAGAGCATGCCTGGCAGGGGCGGCTTGGGGCGTGGCCAGGATGACTCCTCCTTTGGGATCTTCAGGTTCCAGCTGGCAGGCTGGTTGAAAGACTGCTGGTTCTTGATGGGGGGCAGCGTCTTTGGAAAGGGGGAGGCATGGACAACAAGGGTTTGGAGGCTGCATTCCCATCACCCATCGGTCACTTGGCCTAGCCCCCCAACCAGGACTCTTGAGCCACATAGGGGTTTGGCCCCACCCATTGGCACACTTGACCGTCCCTTTTAGGAGGCTGAGCAAAGGGTTGTAGGTATCTCTGGGAGACAGCAAGAACCCCCTCAAGTTATCCCAAGGAGATGGGCCTAGAGCTGATGGCCTCACCTTGTACTTCCTCACTGGTGCGCAGGCTGTGCAGTACACCCTTCTCTGTGGAAGCAGACAGAACCCTGCTTAGGATGGCGAGAGACCCCAAACAGACTTCCCACTTCCTAGCCCTCTTGCGGACCCATGGAGGGCCTGAAGTCAATGTCAGGCCCTGCTGTGTCCTCTTGGTCCTGCCCAGCTCCCACACCCTACTCCAGAACCTTTCCTAGGGACATGCTGGGCTGGAAGGCGGCCCTTCACATTTTGCCTGCAGACAAGGAAAATCTGGTTACCCGAAAGAAGGGAAGACAAGGAGGACAAGGAGACGCCACCTAACACTTGCAAGCTGCCCCAAGGGTCCTGGTTCTTATGCCTGGTGCTCTGTGGTTTGGTGAGATTAGGAAACATCCTCCCTTATTAAGACTTCATGCAGAAATCCTTTCTCCTATGCCCCCCAAGAAATAATTTGCATTCAGGTTAAGCCAGAGCTTCAGAGGGGAACAGTGTCTCCCTGGGGGTTGAGTGTGGTGAACACAGAGGTGATCAGGGTGAATAAATCAGGTAAGAGCTGAGATGGAAGTCTGTCTCGTGTTTATTATCATTCTCCCTCCACAAATACTAACAGCCCATGTTTAGTGCGAGCTTCCTGGGTGCTAGGCAGTTTTACGCATGTTACATATATCAACTCATTTAATCCTCACAACAACCCTACAAAGCAGATAATATTCTACTTTCATCTTAAGTACAGTTTAAACTTTTATTTTTAACCTTTTTAATATGGAACATTTCAAACGTACACAAAAGTGGAGAGAATGCTACAAAGAATCCTCCATTAGCCATCACCCGGCTTCAACAATTAGCAACTCATGGCCATGGCCAATGTTTCATCTATACTCCACCTCTGGATTATCTTGAAGCCGATCCCAAGTGTCACATTACCCTCAATTTACAGTTGAGGGAACTGAGAGGTTAGATGACTTGGCCAAGGTCACAGAGCTAGAAATTGTCAAAGCCAGGAATCAAAACCAGGTGGTCTGTTTCCAGAGCCTGCACCCAAAACTACTATGCCACACTCTTCTATCAGAAGGTGAGCTCTGTCGTGTTTCCCCTGGGTCTTCAGTGCCTAGCACGCAGTAGGCACTCATTAAATACTGGTTACATGAAGGAAGGGACGGTCAGCCAGCCTTCTGTACCCGAAGAGTCTCATGGGAGAGCTGTGAACATGTTATGTTTAACCTAATGAATTAAATTTAATCTCTTATGGTGGATCAGCCAATTTTGCGTGCAAAACCACCTCGGATCACACCCCTTTCACCTCTGATAAGGCCATTCAGAAAGCTCTAGGGTGTCCCAGGCCCACTCAGCCCTCCTCACCTTCACTTTCCTATCTGTGATGGTGAATTCCACTTCCTGCCGTGCCTTCTCTTCCTTCCACTCCTGCAGTTCCTTATTGTACCGCCTCAGGAGTTGCTGCCGGTACACCTGTGGCCCAGGACAAGGAGAGAGAAGACCAAGGTCTGGACGGTCTGCAGCCAGGCCTTGCCCTGCGCCTGTGCTATGGGCCCCTACCCTTCCAGTGGCTGGCCCCTACCTCTCTCTAGGGATCTGGGGATCTCAGAGCCCACCTCACCCTCCAGTACAGGAAGGACAGGGCATCCCACCTTTTCTCTGGGACTGGTCCTTACCTTGCATACCAGGTCCAAACTGTAGAAACTGGCATGCACGGAAGCCTTCAGGGTCACCACAAATGGGACCGTCTCTTCAGGAGCCACTTCCCCTACCATGGGACTCACGGACACCTGTTGATTTGGAGAAGGGTTCTCTGGAGTTTCATATGGATGGGACGGGGTGGGATGGAATGAGATGGGGTGAGGTGGGATGGAATGAGGGGAAGGGTGGGAGGGTGGAGTGGAATGAGGTGGGGTGGGACAGGATGGGGTGGGGTAGAGTGGGATGGGATGAAAAGGAATGGGATAGGATGGGGTGGGGTGGGGTGAGGTAAGTGGGGTGGGGTGGGATGAGATGGGGCTGGACAGGATGGGTGTTGGGCTCTGCTGAAGGTTCTGATTCTGTGAGCACAGGGGATGCTCACCTCCCCAAAGACTAGAGGCTTCAGTTGCCAGGCAAAGACAATTGTCTCATTCTTGGAGATATTGTTGAGGAACAGCAAGCGGCTGCATTTGCTCTGCACAGGGATGTTTCCCAGGGAGATATGAGACTGAGACAGGAAGACAGTCTGTTGGTGGAGACAGCACAATAGCAACTTTGGGAGGGGAAGGAATAATAACCATAGTAACCACTACCAGTAACTGAGTCTTTTGACAGGCCAGGTACCATGTTAATTGCCTTACCATGTTAAGTGCTCTACATGCATTTGATCTTCACAATGGCCCTATGATGTCAGTGCTACTATTGTCCGCATTTACAGATGTGCCACCGAGGTTCAGGGAGCATAAGTAATTTGCCAAAGATCTCTCACATACACAACTGGTATAAACCCAGACAGTCTCACTCTACAGCCTATGCTTTTAACCATTAAAATAGGCTTGGAAGGGCTGAGAGAATCTGACTTAGCTTAGAGAAGACAGAACTAAACCAGCATGAGTTGTCTCTGAAGGATAGTTAAAAAACAGCCCACTCCCTGGAAGTTTCTGGCTTCTTCACTGGGCACAGAACAGGAGCTGTACTGTAGAGGTGTCTGGAAAGACTGAGACCACACAGAAGGGCCCTTTCGCTCTGCCCAGACCCTGAGTGCCTCCAGAGAAGAGGATTTATCAGGCTCTTCTCTGTCCCCAGGACCTACACAGTACTCATCCCAGAAGAGGAGTCCAACTAGCATCTGAGTGGATGGGTGGACAGGTTGATGTATGGGTAGATAATGATTGGATGGATGGGTACATGGATGGATGGATGAAGAAGTGGATGGATAGATGGCTGGATGGGTATATGGATCAATGGGCAGTTGGATGAATGCATAGATGGGCAGGTGTATGGATGAATGTATTAGACCTCCCAACAGTGAGGAGTGTGTGAATAAAAAGTAGTCTTATTGACCCTAGATGTCTTTCAGCAGAATCCATCCAGGTCTAGGGGAGGGACTGTTATGTATGAAGATAATAACCTAGAGTTCTAGAATGGGAGTGCTTCTTTCTGTCCCTTCCAGTAGTCCCATCCCAATGCCCATAAAAGAGGGCAGGATGGAGGGCCCTCAAGTAAGTAGAATGGCATGAGCAGGAACACCTGTGGGCACTAGGTGGCAGGGTAAGCCTCTCCTGGAGCTGGTGCTGCCTCCTAAATCTGGAGAAGGCTTGTTCCAGGCCTCACCTCTGCATCCCTTCTCAATTCCATCTTCCAAGCTCCCTAGACCTCTGTCTGCACTGCCCACTTTGGGCCCTCGTACTCCCCTCCAAGGCCTCAGGCCTTCCCAGGTCCCTTTCCCCCACCTGTCCAGGAACCATCAGCCTAAAGTGTGTGGAGCTGTTGTCCAACGAGGAGATGTTGTGAAATGGGGCTGTGTCTCCCATGACATGGGGGTCATAGCCCACTCCCTGGAAGCGGATGAGGGCTGAGTTCCATCCCAGGATATGAATGGGCACGTCCACCTGGGAAGTCAGCAGGGTGGGGGTTAGGGTTGGTCAGAGCAAGGTCTCCTGAGGGAGCCAATGCCCACTCCCCAGCCCATATTATTCCAGGTTGCTGCTCACTGTGTAGGTCTTGGCCTCGATGGGTGAGAAGATCCATAAGATCTGAGCAGTTGTGCCCGGCTGGATCTCCCCTTGGGGATTGAGGCAGCTGAAGATGGGGTGATTGAAGTTTTGTTCCTGAATCTGCAACAGGATGCTGATCTGAATCTCATACGTCACAGGCACTGAACCCCCGTTGTACAGCTCATAAATCTGCAGGGGGCAGGAACAGGGAACTCTTCACACCGGCTCAGGACTGCAATCCAGAGAGCCTGAGGTTCTATGTCCATTGCAGAAGGACAGGTTTATTTCCATAATGTCACCCTTAGAGTCTCAGAGCTCCTGTAAGTCCCCTTGATTTCCCTCATGGCTTGATCACCCCAGAAGTATGTAAACCATTTTTGAAACTACTTTCAGCTTGTGACATTTTAGGACAATTTGTAATCCTATTTGTAAAGGAACACTTTATTTACTCTCAACTCACCTTTGTCAAGCTATACAAGGACCTAGTGCTTGTGTCCCTAGTGTTGGGATTTAGGGAAGTGTCCATGCACAAACCGTCCAGACCCTTCATCACTTTACAGGCTCCTCGTTCTTGTTACCTGCAAGGCCGCCACTTTCCATGGCTGCCATTAGAGGTAGTCCTGCTCAAAGGCAAGTAAGGGGGCAGAAGGAAGGTCTGAAGTCCCCAAGAACTAAGTCCAAAAGTTGGGAGCCACAGAATGTCCTAGAAGAAACCAGAGATCTTCTGGTCCAATCCCTCATTTTATAGATGAGACAACTGAAGCCAGAGAGAATAAATCAGGACCTAGTCCTGGACCGTCTTCTCATCTCTCTCAACACTCACTCCAGGGAATGCAGACTGTAGTTCTCTGGCCTGGACCACCCCTCTGAGCTCTAGACCTGCTGTCCAACTCTACTTGACAACCCCTCTTGGTTATCTCATAGTCATCTCAATCTTGGCCCAAACCAAACTCTTCCCTTTAAAACCTATTCCTCGCCCCACCCATTTGTCTCCTCTCAGCAAATGGCACCACGTATCCTCAGCAGCTCAAACTAGGAATCCAATATGTCCAATATGCCCTCTCCCTTTTTCTTCCCATATTCAATGTCCAGCAAGTCCCAGTGATTCTGCTGCCAAGATATATATTAAATCTGTTTACTTATCTATCTCCCCTGCCCTCTCACAGGTCCAGACCATCATTCTCTCTCATAATCTCAAGAATGAAAGACGAAGCTTGGCCACCATGATGAAGTTGGGGTGGAGGCACAATTGGGTGTCTTGACTCTGGGTCTGGGAGACTTCCCATTGCTTATACCCAGGACCACAGGGAAGTGGTTCAGTCTTGCTGGAAAGCTTGTGGGGGCCACAGAGTCTTTGCCTTCCTTTTCTAAGGCTTGGTGGTGTCCAGCCCCAAATGGGGCTGCTGGGAAACCAGCAGGGTAGAGGGTGGTATACGGAAGTACACATAGCTCAGGGTTAGGGCCCCTACCCCCCTCAGGATGAGAAAATCCATTTCTCTGCCTCTAGGCTGAACGGCCAGAGGTGCTGCCCAGAAACACGCAGGCTTCTAAACGGGTAGAATTTTCACAGCTGTGAAATGTTTGGGAAAATACTATATGTCCCTCTCTTGGAGATTTCCAATGTACATTTTCAGAGCAAAGGAACCCGATTCCCTCCGGTTAATAAAGAAAGAAAGTTCTATAGCTTCCTTAGGAGTCAGTCACCCTCCGGCTCTTCTCACTCTAGAAAGGCATTCTTCTTGGAGCAGTGTTTTTCAGTCTGTGGCTGAAACCTATTAGTGAGTGGGTCATGGGATCAATTTAGTGGGTCATGTCCAGCATTTAGAAAATGGGACATTAAAAAAAAAAAATCAGAGTACTTTTCATGTAGCAGCTTAAGTATAAGGTCCCTAGGTGGCACAAACGGTTTGAGCTCAACCGCTAACCTATAGCAGTTTGAACGCATCCAGTGGGACCATGGAAGAAAAGGCTCGGCAATCTGCTTCTGTTACAGCCAAGAAAACCCTAGGGAGCAGTTCTGCTCTAACTCATGGGGTCACCATGAGTTGGAATGGACTCGGTGGCAACAGCAACAGCTTAAGTATTGACTTGTGATACTTTTGCTTTGGTTGTATGTGTATTTACATACTGGGTCATAATCTAAAATAGATTAGCGTGGTTCATGGTCAGGGAAGTTTGAAGAACCCTGCTCTAGAGGAAGGAACCCCTAACTTTTGCAGGGAAACTAGGCCTGGCAAAAGGGCTTAGCACCAGGCACCAGGGACTAAGGTCTGTCACTTTGGGTCTCTCTCAGCTGCCCAGACTTGGGGTTTGACCCACCAGCACCCCCTCTTAGAGTGGAGGCTCCTGGAGGGCAGGGTCTCTACCACCTTGTCAAGTGCTGACCCAGATACACAGACATCAACGCTCAGCCTTTTTGGTGACTAGGAAGATGCAGACCACTGACCTGCCGTGGGGGCAGCGTGTCACCGATGGGGACAGGGATAAACTGGTGGCTAGTGGAGGTGAAGTGCACGTACTTCTGCTCCAGCTCCACTGTCACACCTATGAAATTAAGCTGTAAACACAAAGTCCCATGAGTAGAATCCTGGCCTGGGAGGAAATGATGCTTCCACAGAGAGATCTGGACCCCAGCTCCCTGGGGGGCACCACTCCCTTCTGTCCAGAGAGCCCCTTCTCCTCCAGCCTGAGACCCAGGACAGGACAAGGGTGCTGGGGCCTCACCAGGATCTCTCGGCCATGGGACACCTTGAAGAGCACCGGGAGGCGATCGGTGCCGACGAACAGGTGGCTGGAAGGGAGGAGACAAGTCTAGTGGTGAGATCTTGAGCCTGGGACAAGTTGGGGGATGCACGGAGACGACACACCTATGGCTTTGAGCAGGCTAGCCCCTAGGAGCATATGGAGACCTTGACCTGGGGCCAGGCTGGGAGGGGATTAAACTAGGCCTGGAGCCTTCCCTATAGGTGGGAAGGTGGGGTCTTCCCAGGGTGGTGGCCACTCAGGGTACCCTGGGGTCCCACAGTCCTGTGGGAGTCAAGGGAAAGGGGTCTCCACGACTGGAGCTGCAGGGCGGAGGCTGAGGAGAGCACCTGTATTTGAACTCCACCACCTGCTCCTGCCCGGGACTCAGGCTCCCGGCCTTGGGGCTGATGGAGAAGAGGCAATTGTCCTGTGCACGCATTTGGTGCAGCTCGGTACAGTTAAACTCTGCTTGCTCTGCCCACAGCTCCAGGCCGATCTGCTGGTCACTTGGAAACAGGAAGGCCCTGGGAGATGGGTGGGAAGCAGGGGAGTGAAAACATGCAAAGATCTGTCAGTCAGAATAGCGAGCAGACCCCTGAGCCCTGGGTAGGACAGAAGAGGCCTCCTCCCGCCTCCCCTCCTCCACTCCTCCATCAGCAAGCTTCCTGTGCACAGCTGAGCAAACATGGCTTTTGTAGATTCTCATTTCATTTTGGTCCCCAAACCCGTGAACAGAAGCAGGGCCATGGCGACAGATGGGAAGTGAAGGTTGGGGATCTCACTGTGGGTGCCAGAGGTTAAGAGGGTAACTTATACATGTGAGTCACTCTGAGCTGGCCACTAACCCTGAAGGGGTTTCTGTGCCAAACCTCTTAGGAAGGGGTCAGCTGAGGCTTCAAAAAATGCCAGAAGCCCCAAAACGGGGTCCCTGAGAGGTAGCGTGTCCGCGCCAGTTTGGGCACAGAGGCAGAGAACGGACACTCCAGTAGGCTGGCCCTCTCGAAACAGAAGCTGGGCTGTGCGTACAATTGTTGTTGTCAGCTGCTGTCAAGTCAGCTTCTGACTTATGGTGACCCCATGCATAACACAACAAAACCCTGCCCAGTCCTGCGCCATCCCCATGACTGGCTGCAGATTAGACTGTTGTGATCCACAAGGTTTTCATTGGCTGATTTTCAGAAGATCACCAGGCCTTTCTTCCTAGTCTATCTCAGTGTGCAAGCTCCACTGAAACCTGTTCAGCATCATAGCAATGCACCAATGATGGAGGAGTGGTAGCTGGGCATGAGGTGCATTGGCTGGAAATCAAAATGCAGGTCTCCTGCATGGAAGGTGAGAATTCTACCACTGAACCACCGCTGCTTCACTGCATGTAATTAATGCCTCTGCAATGCCTCGAACTGTATTTACTGCACGCCAAATAGCTGACCAAACAAGGGACAAAGGGGCCCAGGGCCAGTCTGCTGAAACTCTCAGAGAGATGGCCCACAACTGGCCCCAGCAGCAAACTGGGCAGGGATATGAACAAGCAGCATCCAGAAGAGGAAACAGAAACAGCCAACAAACCTCTGAAAAGCCTCAACAGGAGTCAGGGAAATGCAAACTAAAACTCCCACAAGGAATCACTCTTACATTTTTTTCCCCTCCAAATGTGAAAAATATTTCTACGCAGTGCTGGTAAATTTAGAGAGAACAGATGCCCTCAAACATAGCTAGGGAGAGAGGGAACTGCTATGACCTTTTGGAAGGAATTTTGGCAGCATCAGTTAAAATAAAGGATGCATATGTACTTTGACTCAGAATTCCCACTTTGGGGAACTAGCTTGGAGGAATAAAAGCAGGCGTGTAAGTGCACACACACACACACACACACACACACACACAAGGATGTTTATTACAACTTTCTTTGTAGTGACAAAAAAACAAACACTGGAAATAAATAATGGCTGCCAATTAAGCGGTAAATTAATAACTTAAGGTCCATCCATATTACAGACTGTTGTTGTTAGGTGCCGTTGAGTTGATTCTGACTCATTTCGACCACATGTGACAGAGTAGAACTACCCTATGGGTTTCCTAGGATGTAATCCTTATGGTGGTGAAGTAAAGGGTCAGGGAAAGAGAGGAAGACCCTCAACGAGATGGATTGACACAGTGGCTGCCACAACGGGCTCAAGAATAGTAACGATTCTGAGGATGGCGCAGGACAGGGCAGTGTTTCGTTCTGTTGTACACAGGGTTGCTATGAGTCAGAACTGACTCGACAGCACCTAATAATAATAATAATAATAAATTTTTATGGAAGTCGATCGCCAGGTCTTTCTTTCACGGAGCCACTGGGTGGGTTCAAACTGCCAACCTTTCAGTTAGCAGCCAAGTGCTTAATTCCAGGTTTCTTTTATATTATGGACTATTATGCAACTATTAAAAAGAATGAATTATGTGGAAACAATTCAAGTGTCCATCAACAGGCACTTGGGTCAGCAAAATGTGGTGTATACAGACAATGGGATGTTATTCGACCATAAAGAGAAATGAAGTCCTGATACATGTTACGACGTGGACGAACCTTGAAAACATTATGCTGAGTGAAGTAAGTCAGACACAAAAGGACAAACATTATACGGTCTCATCTACATGAAATATCTAGAAGGAGCAAATGCACAGAGACCGAAGTTTATTAGTGGTTACCAGGGGCAGGTGGGAGAGAGCACTCAGTTTCTGCTTAGGGTGATGGAAAATTTGGAACTGGATAGTGGTGATGGTAGCACAACATGATGAATATAATTAATGTCACTGAATTGTATGCATAAAAATGATTGAAATAGCAAATGTTGTGTTATATGTATTTTACCACAATTAAAAAAAAAAAAGAATGAGTTAGATCTATATGTATTGATCTGTAGTGATCTGAAGAGAATGCTATTGATAGAATGTTGGAGTGAAAATGTTTTGCAGGAAGTAATATGTATAGTATTGTGCTATTACTGTAAAAAAAAATGAAAGAGGAATGTCATATGGGTGCTGAGAAGGGTGTGGAAAGCATACTTCCAACCCTGGTCACCCCCGTAGCATGGACCTGGAGAAAGAGCTAGGGAGCTTCTCACTTTTCTTCTATCACCCCTATATCATGTGACTTGTAACACAGTGAATGCACTGCTTTTGTACTTTTAATGGGGCATATTGACGAGGGGCAAAATTGAAGATCTTGCTACGTTGGGGTCCTCCAGATAATTCCAATGGCTCCTTTGCCTTCATCTTCCGCATCCAGTCTCCCTCCTAAATAACTCTCTATCCCCTTTTCCCTGCCAGTCCTCTGGTGTGGGCTTCCTGTTCTCCATGTGGATGCTTGCAGCAGCCTCCCAACCAGTCCCCTTGCCTCAAGCTTCCATCTACCACTAGTCCATCCTCCCACAGTGGCCAGAGTGACAGGTCTTGAAAGTAGATCATGCCCTTCTCCCCATTTCCACCTTAAATCCCACCAACGCACTCAGGAAGAAGTGCAAACTCTCAGAAGGATTCCAAGGCCCTGCCTGACCTGGAAGGAGACCTGGTGGCACAGTGGTTAAGCACTTGGCTGCTAACCAAAAGGTTGGTGGTTCAAACCCACCC
>NW_004443977.1:10075120-10093610 GCF_000243295.1 Trichechus manatus latirostris
CTATGGAGCAGTTCTACTCTGTAACACACAGGGTCACCATGAGTCAGAATCAACTGGATGACAATTGACAACAATAACAGCCTGGCCTGGCCCCTGCCCCCTCTGTAGTTGCCCTCCCTCCTCTCAATGCTCAGCCTCTCTGCGCCCTTCTCTCTCACCATGCATGTGCCAGGCTCTGTGTCAGCAAGGGCCTGCCCAGCCTCACTGCCCAGCTTCACCGAGCAGCACTGCTGCAGGTGGAGCTTGGTTGCAGCCTTCTCCGGGAAGCCCTTCTGATGTACCCACCCCTGCACTTCCACAACAGACACTTCTCCTGCCCTAGAGAGACCTGGGAGGCAAGGACTGAGGCTCATCCACCTTTCTATTCTGACGGCCCAGCCCGGAGCCTGCCCCTAGAAAGCACCCAGTAAATGTCTGTCCAGTAAATCGATGAGTGAACAAGTGAACAAATGACATTAACTTAATGCAAAGCCCTGCATCTCCCTGGGCTGAGCAGAACAGGGACTTTGGAAGGAGGCGGCCAGGAGGGCGTGGGGCAGTTCTGTGGCTCTTTATATCCCCACACCCCTAGCCCCTTGAGGTTCTCACTGTGTCCTGCCTGCTGCGCCTCTAGGCCAAGTCCACCCTACCCTTTTCTTGCTGGTGTTGCCAGGAACGAAACCCTCGGTCTGTTCTTTATGAGCTCAGCAGAGGCAGGCTAGAATATTCAAAAATAGTCTTCTAAGAAATCGAAAGAAAACAACAACACAAAAAGCCTAGGATACGCCAGCTTTCCAAGGAAGGCTCCCTGTGCTCAAAATCCTGGAAGCAGCACAGACAGCCTTCCTGCGCCTCAAATCAACTCCTGATGAATGGACCAGCTCGGCTGACACGCTGCCCGGGTCTCCTCCCACCTCAGTGTCCAGCCCCTGGACCCTCTCCACAGAGTGACTAGAGCTGCAGCCCACCAGAACACCCTATCTTGTTCCAGGACACAGCGCTGTGCCTGTCCCCGCCTCCCCCCACCAGCCCTGCAGGGCCTGGCTCCCGGCCCATTCAGAAAGCCCCAGTGAATGGCAGAGCCAGAGCACAAGGCCAACAGCCCTGCCAAGCTCCTCAGTTATTTAGGGCGGGAACCCTCGTTACTCATAGTCCTGCTCTTCCTAGACAGGAGCCAGCTCCCTCATGTCCTTCCACCACAGGGAGCAGCGGAACACTCCAGAGAGAAAGAGGGCTGCCACCAGATACCTGAGGATCCAGCCCCCCGCCCACCTTCACCCCCACACACCCCAAGACTCTCCTCAGGCAGGAAGATTTCTGAGATGACGGGGTCCCCCCACCACCCTGCATATTCTCACTCTCGTCCACCCCTTGCCACACCCAGGTGGGGCTCTTGGCTCCCTCTTCCCAGCCTGACCCAGACGAGGACACTTCTTTTTCACATCTGTTGGGTCAAGCAATGTTGGAAGTCACCAAAAGGAAGTTTACTAGGAAATCAAGGGGCGTGGTGGAGGCGGGGAGGAAGAGCAACAAAATGCCCTGGCATTGAGCAGGACGTTTACTGGGCACAAGCTCTGGGCCCTACTGGGAGGAAAGTCAAGCTCAGGACAGGCCAGCTGGTAGCTCAGGTTTCCAGGCTGGGCACCATGCGATTGGAGAGATGGAGGCTACCTGGGGCAGCCAGGGATCAGTCTGGCCAGCCGGGACCCTTCCTACAGCCCCACTGGGCTTTGCTCTGCTGTGGCTCCTCAGGGGCAGGTCCACTGAAGCTGGCTTCTGGACAGCAGATCCCTGCCCTATGCCCCACCCCAGACCCTCTACTCTCCGCTATTCCAGGCCTGGCCCCCAATGAACTGGGATTTTGCATCAGGCCTAGCGCCTAGCACAGCGCCTGGTACACAGGAGCAACTTGACACTTCCTTGCTGGCTAACCGGTTTAGGGGCTCTAAACCAAAAAAATCAAACCCTTTGCTGTTGAGTCAATTCCGACTCGTACTGACCCTACAGGACAGAGTAGAACTGCCCCCATGGGGTTTCCAAGGCTGTAAGTCTTTACGGAGGCAGACTGCCACATCTTCCTCTTGTGGAGTGGCTGATGCGTTCGAACTGCTGACCTTTTGGTTAACAGCAAAGTACTCAACCACTGTGCCACCAGGGCTCCTTTAGGGGGGCTCTAGAGTAGGACAAATCTGGGTTTGAACCTGGAATAGCCCCTGGGTGGTGCGAATGGTTAACTAATGGAAAGGTTGGAGGTTCAAGTCCACCCAGAGGCACCTTGGAAGAAAGGCCTGGCTATCTACTTCTGAAAAATCAGCCACTGAAAAACCCTACGGATCACAGCTCTACCCTGACACACATGGAGTCACCACGAGCCAGAAATGCCTCGATGGCAACTGTTTTCTGCCCATTAATTACTCTGGCTGAGTCCTTGACCTCTCTGACCCTCAGTCTTCCCGTCTATGAAAGCGTCAGGAAAGGAGTATTTTTTCAGAGGATTTGAAGAGAAAAGGCTTGTGAAGCACAGGGCCTGGCCTGTTGCAGATGTTCAATGAATACTTCTTATTCTTTGAGTTATTAAGGTGACTATGCCCTTAGAAGGGTGATTCCTGCACTTTCGGGCCTATGGACACATCTTAGCCAGCGACAGGTCCCAGGTCCTGAGAAAACAGCTGTTCACAGCTTCCCTGCTCCATGACCCCAGCCCACAGCTGGCCTTCTCAGTCCCATCAATAGGAGACATCAGGCAGCCATGTCTACCACCAGCAAGAGAAGGCAGCTTTCCATCCTCCCAGCCTCCAGGCGCATGTCTCCCCAGTCCCTGGTACCCCCTTCAGGCAGCCATACCAGTCCAGGGGCACCACCCCACTGTTCTTCAGGGCCAAGAGCACCACAGAGGGTGGGGCCTCGAGTGGCGCAGCTCCAAAATTGAAGTCCAGCTTCAAAGGGGTGAAGATGGTGGGAATCTGGCTTGTGCTGTTTAAACAAAGCAGAGAAACAGACTCAGAGGCAGCCAGTGAGCAGTGATGGGGACAAAGTGGGGTCTCCTAGGCCTGGCTGGCTTGGGTATTGAACCATACAGGTGGGAACTGGAGAATCTGGGACTCGGGGGGCAGGAGTGGGCTAGCATGTCAGACCCCAAGCCAAACCCTTCAGGGATAGGCAAGAAACTGGAAGTCCTTCCTCTCCAAAGAGATGGGGAGTCATTGCTTGGACCAGGTCAGGGGCTGGGAGTGTGGACAGAAAGCAGTAAGAACACCTTCAGATAGGCCCCGGCCCTCCTTCAGGCCCAGCGCACCTGTGCCGGGTGGGCACCTTGTAGGTGAGCTCCCAGGGGGTAGGGTCGCGCTCCAAGTAACTGTTGAGCGTGTCCAGGGAGAAGAGGTGCCACAGGTGCTTGCGGGTGATGCCCTCAGCACTGCCCATGGCACAGACGTCCAGGATGGAGAGTAGGGGGTACACGGCCACCAGGGAAACGTGACACAGCTCCTGCTTCTCCCCAGCCTTGTTATCTGCGGAGGGGATGTGGAAAAGAGGAGTGGGCTCGTTTCCCAGCCCCAACGGGACGCGTCGGCTGAGGGTGCCAGACCCCTAGGCAATCTGCTCCCAGACCCCGGCCAGGAACAGCAGACATCTCCAGGGCTCTGGAGCATCTCCAACCACAGCCAACCCAGGTCTGGAACTTTCTACATGCCAGGCATTGTCCTCAGTGCTTTACTCACATCACTGTGTTTAATGTGCCTGCTATTCTTCTCAAACTAATTTTTTAAATGACAGCTTTATTGAGGCATAATTTACATGCCATAAAACGCATCAATCGAAGCATACAATTCAGTGACTTTTAGTGCAACCGTTACCACTATCTAATTTGAGAATATTTTTATCACCCTGAAAAGAAACCCATACACATTAGCTGTCATTTCCCACTCCTCCCGCCTCCCAGCCCCAGGGAACTGCTAATTGCTTTCTGTCTCCATAGATTTGCCTTTTCTGGACATTTCATATAAACGGTATCATACAATACACGGCCTTTTGTGTCTGGCTCCCCTCACTTAGTATCATGTTTTCAGGGTTCACGCATGCTGTGACCTGTATCAATACTTCATTCCTTTTTGTTGCCTGGGTGCTATTGTTGTTGTTGTTAGGGGCTGTCGAGTCGGTTCCGACTCATAGCGACCCTGTGTATTACAGAATGAAACACTGCCCAGTCCTGTGCTATTTTTATTCCCATTTTACAGATGAGGAAACCAAGGCACAGAGTGGTGAAACAATTTGCTAAGATTACATGGCTAATAAGCGCTGGAGCCAGGATCCAATCCCAGACAGCCTGGCTCCAGACTCCATACCCTTAACTTCCATTCTGGGCTGCCCTGGCAGCAGAGGGCAGGCTGGTGCCAACCACGGGCAGGCTCGTAACAATGCCATTTTACAGAAGGGAGGCTGAGGCCCAGGGAGGCTGAAGATTTGTCTAAGATCGCACAATAAATCAGTAGAGTAGCCCCTAACCCTTCAGCATGAGCCCTCCACAGATCAGGCACACGTACAGACAGACAGTCCCACAGACAGATGTGGTGTGCAAGGCGCACCCTCACACACTCACACTCACTCTGCTACTGCCGACTTGACCCTCAGCACCTCCCACCCCACCTCACACAGCTCTCCCCCTCCCTCCTGCTCTCCCCTGCTCCATCTCTATGCCAGGTGAGGTGGCCCAGGTACCTCTGTGGGAGAGGAGCGAGTAGCTGATGGTCCAGGAATACTGGGCCGGGTGCTTGGGGCAGGCAATCAGGTCGATGTTGTCCTGGGACCGGGGCGGCATGTGCCCCTCTGTCCGTTCCAGCTGCAGATCTGCTCAGGGATGACGTGGGGTGGGGCGTGGGGTGTGGGGTGTCAGGCGGCAGAGGAGGGCCCCAGTACAGGGGAGGCCTCGTTTCTTCTCCTGTTCCTTCCTCGACACCCTCCCCTGGGCCAGCAGAGAACTGGCTGAGGACAGGCCCTGAGCCAGGACACGGGGAACAGAGTCCCTCCTCCAGCCCAAGACAGAGGGACCACACTTCTTAGTGTCATTGGCACTTGAAAAGCACTTTCCTCCACCTAGTAGCCCGTAAAACAGGTGCCACCAATAGCCCCATTTCACAGATGAGGAAGCTGAGACTTAGAAAGGATGTATGCCCAGTGCCATACGTCTAGGAAGCAGAAGCACCAGCTCTTAAATCCTGTCCTGCCTCATCCCAAACTCTAGTCTTAACCTGTGTCTACCCTGCCTCTCTCGGCCCCAGCCCAAGCCCGAGTACCAAGGCGGTCGTTGCCAACGACCTCGGGGCTGGACTGCTCCAGGAACAGGCGGTAATACAGGGTGCAGTTGCCGTTGTTCACGAGCACCAGAAACCTGGACTGCTTGCTGTTCACCAGCATGCTCCCAAAGTCCAGCTCCTGTTCCTTCACCTGGAGGCCAGAGTCAGCTAGCTGGGGTGGGGGGCCTCAGAGCAGGGCAGGTGCAGGGGTCTGGCTCCCACCCCCTGCCCTCTTGGAGTCAGGCACCCTGGGGCCTTCCCTCCCACGTGTGCCCTGGCCCCGCCCTCCCCCCACCCACCAGGGCTCTCCCACTCACTGAGAGGCTGCTGGTGATGCCCATGCCCACCAGCCGCAGCATGTAGTGGGTAGTGGCAGGGGGCTTGGCTTTTGGGGGCAGGCCGGCTTCCCAGACCCACATCCCCACTCGGAACAGGTACTTGGTCTCCTCCAAAGGGCTGAAGGTCCATGTCAGGGTCTAGGGTCACAGAAACACTCCCTGAATGGGGGTCTCCTGGAAGCCTACCCCAAGCTCCTGGCCCTCTGTGGTCCCACTACGGGGGATTGAGCTCCTTTCTGAGTGTTTACCCTGCACCCTTTATTGTATATCATGCTAGCTCCCTCAGCCCCACAACCTTATATCCCCACGAGGTAAGTGTTATTGTTCTCTTGCTTTGTTTCCTGATGAGACACTGGAGACTCAGAGAAGTGGGGTAACTTGCCTAAGGTCACACAGCAAGTAAGGGCTGGAGCTGGGACGTGGGCTCTCCGAGGCTGACTCAGAGTCTGTATCACCTCTCACCTCCCCAGTGCCTGCTCCCTGGGGTCTTACAGACACCTTGTGTGGTGGTTCTTGTCCCAAGTTTGGCCTCTCCAACTAGACTATAAGGCCCTAGGCCAGGACTGCTATCTTGAGGCCCAACTCCTGTCCCTCTTCAGACTGCCACTGTGACCTCTGGAAGCCTCATTCCTCACCCTACAACCAACATTTGGTGCCAAACCCAGTGCTCTGAGCCATCTTCCCCATGACCTCACAGCTTTCGAGAGGATGGATTAAGAATGGACACACCCAAGGGCCCTGGAGTCAGAAGCCTGGGTTCAAGTCCCAGCTCTGCACCTCCTAACTTAGGATCTTAGTATTTGGCTCCTTCTCTCCAAGTTTCAATACTTCTTTGGAAAATGCGGGTGATGATGACGGTAATAATAATGCTCACTCATGAGATGGGGGCGGTGGGGAGGCTGGCACTGTGGATTGAATGGGAGGGTGCACATACCATGCCTGGCCCATGGTAGGCACCTTTTTCTCCAGCCCCTGGCTGTGGGGGAGGGTACTCACAATGTTCTCATTGGGCTGGATGAGCCCCCGGGCAGGCTGGACAGCCAGCATCTTGCGGTGCTGCTCAGAGACCCTCCACTCAAACTCCAGGGGCAGACGAGAGGGGTTGCGCAGGGGGAAGGGGCTGGTGGAGGAGCAGCCCACCCAGGTAGGCTTGAAGAAGATGCTCTTACAGGTGTCCAGCTTCAGCTGCAGTGGTTCCTCACGGCTCTGCATGCTCACCTCCTGAGGCCAGAGGAGGGGGTTGGTGCCTTGACCTCACCCTGCAGTCCTGACTCCCCTAAACACTCAGGAAGCCACCGTGGGCAGCAGAAGACCCTCCTCCAGCCTGAGCATGGTCAGCTTCCGTTGAAGGCAGAGTGGGTAGCGACTGATCCAGGGGCTGGTTCTTGAAAAGAACCCAGGGACTGAGAGAGGACATAGTGACCACTTCATGGGGCTAGATGTGGGTCCAGCATCCCAAGTCCTATCCCAGGCCTGGCCCTAGCTGCCTAAATATCCCTCCACCACCTGTAGGTATGAGTTTTTTGTTGCCCCCCCAGTTCCTTCCACTGGGGACCCCTGCACCCCTTTTCCTGGTCCCAGGTCCCATGAGGTGGACAGGCAGGGGCCCTGACCTAGGGGAGAGCTGTTCCCAGAGGTGGCTGGGGGCTTCTCTTCCTGGAGGGGGAGCGGCCCTTTGGCTCCTTTAGGAGAGTCTGTGAGGCCAACTCCAGAAAGTGGCTTTGAAAAGGGAGCCCCACTCCCAAGGACCCAGCTCCCTACCTTGAGATACTGGGGGCAGAAATTGAACTGCAGGTAGAAAAGGTGCTGCTTCCAGGAGTTACCCTTAGGGTAGGTGCAGATGAGGAAAATCTGGTGGGCCCCAGGGGCCACAAGGCCTGAGCTGGGTCGCAAGATGATGTCTGAGCTGCTTTTGGGGGCCAGGCTGAAGGTCAGCAGCATGGGGCCTTTGTTGAGGAGGAGCAGGCTGCGGTAGGAGGGCTCCCCAGAAGTCACGGCAGGAAATAGCTGGGGGTGGGAGAGAAGAGCAAAGAGGGACTCATGCTCATATCTCCACTCCCCCCAGGAAGTGTATGTGGACCTGGGTGGGGCTGTCTCCAAGGAGATCCTAGATGCTTCCACGCATCCCACTCAACACCCTTGGAGCAAGGAATTGAGGGAAGCTGCAGCCTGGTACCTAGAAACACTTCTGTTCTCCAGAAACCCTCAGACAAGGAGACGAGACAGGGTAGCCACAGAAACAAGCCCCAGGGAAACTCAGGCCTCCAAGACCCCTCCTCAAGGTTGGAATAGAAGTTCTTTCATTTTAGGGTACACTCTAATTGCCCTTTGGAGGACCCATTTTCAGAGATCCTGGTCCAGAAGCTCTGGGGTAAGCAACTCCTTCTAGATGATTCTGATGCAGGTAGCTGAGGGGAACCCCACTTTGAAAAAGGAAAGCCCCTGCAATCCCAGCACCCAAACACTCGCTTTAACCATGAAGGGTGGACCAGCACTTGGCTAGAGCCGAACAGGCTACAAAGCACAAGCCTGCACTCCCTGACCTGAGTTCCCATCCAACTGGAGAAGCCGTGTGCATGTGTGGGTCACTCTGGGAGCCACGCAGCCCAGACTCTGCACGAAGGCCCTCAAAAGGGTGGAGGAGTCAGCCAGGAGACCCTGCGGGACCTTGCAGTCAGGAGGGGCCAACCCTCGTGAGTGGTGAAGGTTTTGGATTGCAGGACAGAAGTGTGGCTGGTCGGGGGGAGCAGTGATCCCTGGTGGTGCAGCGGTTAAGAGCTTGGTTGCTAACCAAAAGGTCTGCAGTTTAAATCCACCAGCCACTCTTGGAAACTCTATAGGGAAGTTCTACTCTGTCCTACAGGGTCGCTATGAGTCAGAATCAACTCCATAGCAATGGGTGTGGTTTTTTGGTTTTTATGTTATCCTGCTTCTAGGGTCAGATGGGGCCCCCAGAGACCCTTGGGAGAGGCCTGGGAGTTATGACTCCCTGAGGAAGGGACCTAAGCCAAGGGCTGGCACTGCCTCCCCCACAGGGCTGGGTGTTCCCAACGGCGGCACTCATGGTGTGGGTGTTGTCTCCCTAGGGCCTAGTCCAGGGCCTGGGGCACCAGGTGCTCAGTAAACGGCACATACGCATGAAGGCACTGGAGAGTTTAAGCCTGAGTGCGAGAAGACCAGGTGAGTGTTTCAGGTGGAGCCGGGAGGAGCCAGCTGTCCAGCCCCTAGCTGGGCCTTCACGTCCTCTCCTAGCCCCAGGGCCTGTCCCAGGAAGAGTCCTTGGCTGGCCCAGAGCCCAGGGGCTGGCCAGGGGACACAGGGATGGCCAGGGAACATGTGGGATGTTTCTGAGGCCAGTGAGGGGTGGGAGGGAATCTGCAGACCCAAGTGGAAGTGGGACTCCTTGGCCCCACCTTCCTCTGCGGCAGGGCCATGCTCACCTTGGGGGCATCCAGGGAGTACTGGGGGATATGGTGCTCGAAGGCGGCATAGTAGCTGTGGCCTCGCACCCGCAGAGTCAGGCACCAGGACGGGCACACCGTGCAGTCCTCCTCGATGTTACTGTAGTTTCCCAGGACCTGGGGTGTCGGAGCCATGAAGAAAGCACAGAGTCCTGGGTCTGGTCCTGGGGCACCCACCTTGGCCCCATTCTGCAGGAGTACCACACTAAGCACAGATGGGAGGGCTCTCCCTGGGAAGACGACACGGAGAACAACGGCCTAACACAGCCCTCACGCGTGTGCCAGGCCCTGCTCTGGGCACTCAGCAAATACTCTCTTTACTGCTCACAACAGTCCGGGGAGGAGGGTGGTGCTGGGCCAGAAGGGCGGACGTGAAAGCAGCATTCATCCGCTAGGAATGTGTCTAGAGAAGCGCTGTCCAACAGAAATATAATGCGGGCCACAGTGCCCGCCACCAGTGTAGTTGCTAATCTTCCAGTAGCCACGGTAAAACATATGAAATTAATTTTAATAATGTGTTTATTTAACCCAATGGAGGCAAAAATCTTATCACTTTAACATGCAATTATTATGTAAAACTTAGGCAGGAGATATTTTGCATTCTTCTTCTCGTACTAGGTCTTTGAAATTCGGTGTGTATTTTACACTTACAGCCCTTCTCAATGCAGACCAGCTGCATTTCAAGTGCTCAGTAGCCACATGTGGCTGCTGGTTGCCATATGGGACAGCACGGGTCTAGAGTCTGTAACCTAAAAATCTGACATGCTTAGCCTCTGAAAAGCCCAGGTCCCCAAGCCTTATTCCTACACACCTCCAGCTGGTAGGATGTTAGAACGGAGGTGATAAAAGGAGGCTCTGAAGCTTCTTCAAAGTTTCGAATATGACCCCATGTTTATAGATGGAGAGACCAGGGCTCAGAGACGTTGAGCAACTTGCCCAAGTCACATAGCTGGTAAATAGCTCTTGATCTTGACTGCATGGTTCTACTCTTCTCTCGGCCCTAGCTCCTCCCCCTGCCACTGGGAAAGAACAACAGCAGGTGGGCAGAGCCAAGTGGGAAGAAAAAGGGCAGGACTAACTGGGGATGAAGGAGCCCTGGTGGCGCAATGGTTAAGCGCTTGACTGCTAACTGAAAAGTTGGTGATTCCAACCCACCAGCAGCTACGTGGGAGAAAAGATCAGGCAATCTACTCCCATAAAGGTTACAGCCTAGGAAACCCTATGGAGCAGTTCTGCTCAATCATATAGGGATGGCACATAACAACAACTGGGGATGAAGCAGGAGACAGGTAGAGACATACATCTCAGACTAGGAGGCCATGCCGGGCTGGGGGCAGCCTGTGTACCTGCTAGGAGCCCCTCCCCTCCACTGTCCCCCAGGTCCTGGCTCTTGCCCACCGAAGGCACAGCTCCTTTCGAGGGACCACTCTTCCTACCTCAGGGAGTGGAGGATAAGCCATCTGGCAGCCCCAGGGAGCCTGTGTGCCACTCCCTGCGTACCAAATTTGATCCCAGCTGAGTTCTACTTTTGGAGGGGTGGGAGGGCACATATGAATGAGACATAGTCAGATGGGCCAAGAAACCCCTTGGCCAAGAAAGGCCACACATCTGGAAGAAGACAAGGGGAGTGAGAAAAACCTGGCACGGAGCAGCTGGGTCCTCGCAGCATCCCTCTACCTCCCCACCCTATCCCGGCATTCAGGGGCCGGGGCAGATGAACCCACTCCTCCCCACATGCAAACCTTATAAACAGCGAAGGCTTCCAGTTCCACTTCGTACAGGCAGTTGGGGTGTGGTGGCTGGAAGTGCAGGCGCAGGGCAGTGGACTTGAGTGGGGGCACATCGCAGGTGACCGGGCTCACCCAGAAGGGACAGTCAGGCCTGTGTGTCCAGACCACGGTGATCTTGCCCTTGGTGTGGTTCATCAGGCACAGGGGGACAGGGTTGGGGGTCTCAGGCCTGGGACAGGCACCAAAGTCCACCTCAAAAGGCTCTACGCTGACGGGTGGGGGGAAGATGGCCATGTCACTGGTGCCGTCACAGAAGTACTCAGTCATAGGGGGGATGGCAGGGTACTGCTGGGGTGGCTTGTCCTCCAGGTCCTGCATGGAGAGAGGGGCGGGCCGGGGCCCACCCACCATTCCTCACTGCCGCTGCCCCTCTTCTGCACACTCCTTTCTGGGAAAGGCTGAATGAGCTCCACACAGGTCACCCCTGACTATTAATGGTGCCTGGGGGGCTCTGGGGGCAAGGACCACCTTAGGGATGCTAGAGAAAGGGGCATGAACCCAGGAAGGGGAGGGAGCCTACCCCCAGGGGGCTCTGGAGGGTCCACCCATACCTCACTGGGGATCATGAGGGCCCCATTCTTATCCTGTTCTAGCTTCTTCTCTTTCAGCATGGTACCCAAGATGTCAGGAGGGTACAGCGTCAGGCCCCGCGCTAGGTGCGTGCGGTACCAAGTGAGGTGCTGGGGCTTCAGGATGGCGGGTTTGGCATTGTCTGAATGGCAGGTCCCAAGCAGGTCCAGGAACACCGGGTCCTACAATGTTGTGAGAGACAGGGCATGGGAGGGTGCGGACAATGGAGGACAGAACTGAGGATAGAAGGGGGCAGACAGCCTGACAGAGGCAGCAGGGTAGAAACTATAGGGTGGCAGGCCAAGTGAGCATCCCAACAGCTGCCCGGCCAAGGAGACGGCGGGAGCCGCGGAAGGTCAGGACCTAGAACAGCACCCAGGCCTCTGGGGCACTCAGCCGTGGCGTACTCTCCCCCTCTGCTCCTGGATATTCTACTGTCCATCCTACTGCCAGACAAGAGGTCTGCAAAAGCAGAACTCAGGCCTTCCCTAGGGGAGGAGAGAGCGGGGGGTGGGGACAACTTCATCAGGCCCTCCCTCTTGTCTGTGTCCTTTCCTGCCACCCAGAGCCTGCCCAGCCATGCTGCATCTTCATGAGCATTAGGAAAAGGTAACCCCCCCGCCCCAGGTAGACAGATGCAGCCCAGTGCGTGGGCACACTGCTCAGGGGCAGAGCATTCAGCTCTCACCCACCCCCTTGGCCAGATACCCTGGTCAGGGCACAGCTTGTACAACCTTACTCAGGGGCCTGGGTTGGGATCCTAATGTCAAGGCCCTCTGCCGGGCACATGCTTTGTGGGGTAAGGCCCAAACCTCCTTCTCCCCAACCCAACAGCAGCGGCAGAAACGTCCATGGCTGGGTAGCAGTCAAGACAAGATTGGTACCCCAACCTGCTCAGAGTGAGCCCTCATGTGCCCCTGGAAGATGAAATACTCGGGCAGACAGAGCCAGAAAGTTCAAAAACAGGGGAGTGGGCACCACGCCTTGTCTTCCTCACTGGCCTTGGATGGCACCTCCAGTGCCCCATACCTGGCTCTGCCCCAGGGGAGCCCCTCCCCCTCTGCCTTGCTCCTCCCTCACCACTTACCTGGTGGTGGATGAGACAGGCCACCCTCCGGAAGTAGATGATGGGGTGAGTGGGCTGGAAGGTGCAGTGCAGGGTCATGCGGGCCTTGCCTGCCAGGGTCCCAAAGGCAGGCCTGATGCTGAAGACGCTCTCCTGGCAGTCAATGGCAAACTGAAAGTAGGCCATGCAGTCTGCCCTGTTCTCAATCCACAGGGGCTTCTCCGTGCGTGCCCCAAGGGTGATCCAGCTGAAGTTGATACAGTCATGCTGCAGGGACACAGCTGGACCTGGCATGGGAGACAGGGCCCTGTGAGTGGGTCTGCCACCTGGCTAGAGCTGGGGTGTCCGTCTCCCCAAGGATATCTCAGAAAGGGCCCCTGCTGGAGATGGAAGGCCAGGCTGGGAACGCCAGAGCCCCAGCAGCTGGAGCAGAACTCTAGCATCACCAGGGGTGATGGCAGTACCAGAATCTCAGGTGTCCAGAGTGATTCCTCATTGAGCCCACCAGGGGGCAGCAGACGCCCAGCCTGCGGAGCAAGGACGCAAGTAGCTCTTAGAAGCCCAGAAGTTAAAAAAAGCAGGCCAGGAGATTTCAGGATTCTAAAGGTGGGCTACTCTTGTCCCCAGGGAGTGCAGCATCCTGAGGGTACCAGTACCTCTACAGAAACCAACAACTTTGAGCAGAGTTTGGGAGGCACAGCCAGAGGGCATGATGGCGATGTAGTCCACAGTTCTGACATCCAGGGTCTCGGGGTGGAAGAACACAGACACACATTTCCTTTCTCCTGGGGGCACGATGCCATGGGCCGTGTCGCATGAGAAGGCCTGGTCTTTGACCAGACTGTCTGGGGCCACTTCGATCCGGAAGGGGGCGCTCACCTGTGGGGCCAGGTGGGGCAGAAGGGAAGAGTCAGGTCACAGGGTAGGGCAGTCTGTGAATTATACCAAGGAGGCCAGTCAAGTAGGTGCGGGCAGCTGGTGTCCAGCCTGTGCCCCCTTGTAAGGCCATGAGTGTGTGGTGAGGCTACCTCCACCTGGAGGAAGGAAGGGGCTAAGCCATGTGCCCTGCTCTGTGACCACCCAGAAACAAAAGAAAACCAAACCCATTGCCTGCAGAGTCAGCTCCAACTCATGGCGACCCCATGTGTGGCCGAGTAGAACTGAGATCCACAAGGGTTTTCTTGGCTGTAATCTTTATGGAAGCAGATCTCAGGGAAGGCCTTTCTTTTTCAGTGCCACTGGGTAGGTTCGAACAGCCAACCTTCAGGTTAGTAGCCAAGCACAAACCATCTGCGCCACTCAGAGACCTGGACCACCTAGAGGTGCACCTTTTTCTTCTAATTGCAAAGGCCCCATAAAGGCTAGTGGTGGTCCTCCTGGGATGCTCTTGAGGTTCTCTGTGGCTCATGGGATACCCCAGCCCAGCCTCCAGCGGAGAGGAGAGGGGCATTTACAGACACGGACTATGGGAGGTCTGGGGCTGAAGATGTGGGGAAAAGAAGTGCATCTGTAAAGGGATAGGCTTTAGGAGCATCCAGCCCTATGGTCACTGAATCCTGGGCCCTGCCTCCTCCCCAGGGCTCATACCACCGATGGGTTATACAGCTTGATCTGCCTCTCGGCGGTGCAGCCCACAGCAACAGAGCCAAAGTATAGCACCTTCTGGCAACCCTCGGTGTCCTGGTCCTCAGGCTGCTTCTGCTTTATGCTCACCAGCAGCTGGGCACACTTGGCTGGGGCAGAGACAGGGACTCTTGGTGGGACCTGCCAGGGCCTTTGTGAACCCAGCTGGGCAGCCCCTCCAAGAAGGCAAATGTTCCCAGGGAAAAACTGGTCTGCAATCCCAAGGAAGGCAAAGTTGGCAGGGCCAAGGGGAGGGCAGGAGGCTGGGGGAGGTCCCCTGGGGGCCAGGGCAGGAGGTGGGGAGCCCACTGAAGCTTTGAGACCCAGGGAGGCGCAACAGGGCTTGGGGACGGGTGAGGGTGGGGCCTCACCCACAGCCTGCAGCTGGATGCTATTCTTCTGCTTGCTGCTGTCCCCATACCAGCATGTGGCCTGCACCTCGTGGATGACAGCCATAAGCGGCTGGAAGGTCACCTTGATCCGGCAGGCCTGGCCTGGCTCCACCAGCCCTGTGGTGGGCAGCATCTGGAATGGGCTGGAGAACTCCCAGGTGAAGAAGGTGGGCAGGTCCCTGGGGGAAGGGAAAGTAGGGGAGCAGTTCAGAGCTCCTGGGCTCATTCTGACACCGCCCCTCCTTTAGAAAGGCGAAGAGGCTGGGCAGTCCTCCCTCCACTTCTCCCACTCCAGGGTATGCCGGTCTCTCCTGCTCCCAGACACCCTCTTCACTGGAGCTTCTGCCTCTCCCCTCACCCCACATTGTCCAGGCAGAACCAGGCCTCGGCCGTGTCCCCCACGGCACACATGGGCAGCTGCAGGGACGGTGGGCAGATCAGCTTGTGGCAAGGCAGCATGGCCCTCAGGTCCACACAGAACATCCCCTCTGCTTTCTCAAACCACAGCTGGTCCTTGTACTCCTTCTGCAGCGTCAGGAGCAGGGAGGGGGGCAGCGGCAGGCACTGATCAGGGAACACGCACCCCACCCCAGTCCTCAGCCACCCCGAACACAACGACTGAGGGGCTGGGCCGGGCAGTACCCACCCTCTCAGTCTCCAAAACTGTCTTGGTCTCAGAGATGTGGGGCTTCCTTTGTGGGTAACAAAGTATTTAGGGGTAACTTTTTGGGAACAGGAAGAGGTCAAGGCATCTAGGGCTTTCTGGTGGCCAATACAGTATCACAGCCTTTAACCTCCCTGCCCCCACAAATATCCAGCTGGAAACATCCCTTTGTCCAATGAGATTAGGGTCTGAGCCCCTTTCCAGGGCTTCCCAAGCCGGTGCCTTGCCATGGCCAGCAGAATGGGAGGGGGTGGGGGGCAGGCTACTTAAAAAGCCTGCTGCTCTGCCCGGTCTCTTGTTCTGAGGTCACAGTTCTCCTGTACCTTACCACCTCTTCTTGCTGTGGCAGACCTTACCTCCTCTAAAGGCCGGAAGAAGATGGGGAGAGTGAAGGTGATGCCTGGGCTCAGTAAGATAGGCTGAGGGATAACCGTGAAGAAGAACTTTGTCTTGGGAGGCCTGCAGGAGAGAGCCAAGGGAGAAGCAGTTCAGCAGCAGGGCTGAGAAAACCAGAGGGAGAAGAAAGATTAAGGGAGGCCCTAGAGAGCTGACAGGGCACAAGTCCCTGGGTCCACGGAGGAAAGGACCCTGGTGATGTCACAGAGGGAGTTACGGGGGTCTGTTACAGGGAACCTGTCTCCCTCCTCCTGCTTCACCTGGCCCCCTCTGTTGTGTTGTTGGGTGCTGTTGGGTCGATTGCGACTCATAGTGACCCCATGTGGCTGTAATCTTTAAGAAAGCAGACTGCGAGGTCTTTCTCCTGAGGAGATGCTGGGTGGGTTTGAACCACCAACCTTTCCATTAGCAGCCGAGCACTTAACCATTGGGCCACCAGGACTCATTGGGCCCCCTCTGACCCCTGCTTTTCTCTCAGCCTCACTCCAGGATGTCAGAGTACTGAACAAAAGGATCTAGGGCTAAGCAGCAGCATTTGTACCTCTGCTTAGCATGGTGGTCAGTGGGGACAGGGATGGGGAAGGGCTGTCTTGATTTAACAAAATCACTGAGCACTCAACTGGGGGAAACCAAGCCTGAGGATGGAGGTGTTGAGGATGCCTTTCCAAGCAGAGACCTCAGCAGAGCTGCAGAGTCCTACGGTGAGTTACAACTCAAGATGCTTCAGACTTTAAAAATGTTAATAATAAGAGGATATTGTCAGCAACCCACCGCATGTCTGTCAGTTTGTCATACTGTGATAGCTTGTGTGTTGCTGTGATACTGGAAGCTATGCCATGGGTATTTCAAATACCAGCAGGGTCACCCACGGTCGACAGGTTTCAGTGGAGCTTCCAGACTAAGACAGACTAGGAAAAAGGAACTGACAGTGTACTTCTGAAAAAATTGGCCAAGGAAAAACGTAAGAAATAGCAGCAGAAAACAGTCTGATATAGTGCTGGAAGATAAGCCCCTCAGGTTGGAAGGCACTTAAAATACGACTGGGGAAGAGCTGCCTCCTCAAAGTAGTGTCGACCTTAATGATGTGGAATGGAGTCAAGCTTTCAGGGCCTTCATTTGCTGATGTGGCATGACTCAAAATGAGAAGAAACAGCTGCAAACATCCATTAATAATCAAAACATGGAATGTACAAAGTATGAATCTAGGGAAATTGGATGTCATCAAAAATGGAACGCACATAGATCGATATCCTAAGCATTAGTGAGCTGAAATGGACGGGTATTGGCCATTTTGAATCAGACAATGGAAGTGGTATATACGAGATCAGGCCTGAGCAGGCGCAAGTAAGTATTAGGAAGTATCCAAATGCTCATGGTCTCCACTCCTGTCACATTATCTGCCCTCTCCCAGTCTGCACCTATGGTCTCATGGGGAGTTCCTTATGATCAGTTGACTGAGGAAGAGAAAAACTTGTGCCTGGTTTACAGGTGGTTCTGTGTGATATGCAAGTACCACTTGAAAGTGGACAGCGGCAGCACTACAGCCCCTTGCTGGGACCTTCCTGAAGAACAGTGGTGGAGGGAAATCCTCCCAATGGGTAGAACTTGGAGCAGTGCACCTTGTTGTTCACTTTGTGCTTGGAAGGAGAAATGGCCAGATGTGCAACTGTATACTGATTCATGGGGTGTGCCCAGTGGTTTGGCTGGATAGTCAGGGACTTGGAAGGAACATGATTGGAAAATTGGTGACAAGGAGGTATGGGGAAGAGGTATGTGGACAGACCTCTCTGAATGGGCCAAAGAAGTGAAGATATTTGTATCTCACGTGAATGCTCACCAAAGGTTGACTTTGGCAGAGGAGGATTTTAACAATCAAGTGGATAGGACAATGCATTCTGTGGAAACCAGTCATCCTCTTTCCCCAGCTGCTCCCATCATTACCCAATGGGCTCATGAACAAAGTGGCCGTGGTGGCAGGGACGGAGGTTATGCATGGGCTCAGCAACATAGACTTCCACTCGCCAAGGCTGAGTGGAAGTTGGCCTTGGTGAGTGCCCAATCTGCCAGCAGCAGAGACCAACACTGAGTCCCCAGTATGGCACCATTCCTCGAGGTGATCAGTCAGTAACCTGTGGTAGGTTGATTACATTGGACCGCTTCCATCATGCAAAGTGCAGTATTTTGTTCTTACTGGAATAGACACTCTGGATACAGATTTGCCTTCCCTGCACACAATGCTTTTGCCAAAACTATCATCTGTGGACTTATGGGATGCTTTACCCACTGTCATGGTATCCCACACAGCATTGCCTCACATCAAGCAACTCACTTCACAGCGAATAAAGTGTGGCAATGGGTCCATGCTCATGGAATTCACTGGTCTTACCATGTTCTCCATCATCCTGAAGTAGTGGGCTTGATATAACAGTGGAATGGCCTTTTAAAGACACAATTATGGTGCTAGCTAGGTGGAAATATCTTACAGGGTTGGGACAAGGGATGGAAATGGGAGTGGCACCTCTATTACCCCTAGTAAGCCACTCGCAAAATTTTTGCTTCCTCTTCCTGTGACCCTATGCTCTGAGGGACTAGTGGTCTTAGTTCCAAGGGGAGGAATGCTCCCACCAGGAGATACAACAATGATTCCATTAAACTAGAAGTTAAGAATGCCACCCAGCCACTTTGGGCTCCTCCTGCCTCTGGATGAACAGGCAAGGAAAGGAGTTACTGTATTGGCTGGTGTGATTGATCCTGATTACCAAGGGGAAATCAGATTGATATTACATAATGGAGGTAAAGAAAACTACAGCAACCCAATTCTGACGTGACTACTAATGGCCCAGACCCTTCAGGAATGAAGGCTTGGGATCACTCTACCAGGCAAAGAACCACAACCAGCTGAGGTGCTTGCTGAGGGCAA
>NW_004443977.1:10094782-10097716 GCF_000243295.1 Trichechus manatus latirostris
GTGAGATACAAATATCTTCACTTCTTTGGCCCATTCAGAGAGGTCTGTTCACATACCTCTTCCCCATACCTCCTTGTCATCAATTTTCTAATCATGTTCCTTCCAAGTCCCTGACTATCCAGCCAAACCACTGGGCACACCCCATGAATCAGTATACAATTGCATATCTGGCCATTTCTCCTTCCAAGCAAAGTGAACAACAAGGTGCACTGCTCCAAGTTCTACCCATTGGGAGGATTTCCCTTCACCACTGTTCTTCAGGAAGGTCCCAGAAAGGGGCTGTAGTGCTGCTGCTGTCCACTTTCAAGTGGTACCGGCATATTGCACAGAACCATCTGTAAACCAGGCACAAGTTGTTCTCTTCCTCAGTTAACTAATCATAAGGAACTACCCATGAGGCCATAGGTGGGAGAGGGCAGATCATATGACAGGAGTGGAGACCATAAGTGTTTGGATACTTCCTAATACTTACTTGCGCCTGCTCAGGCCTGATCTCGTATATACCACTTCCATTTAATAAATGCAGTGGTTCTGTGCAGGTTGACTTTATGACTCTGTGGGTCAGATAACACCCAGTTCATGATGGGCAGCTCAGGCTGCATGATGAATTGGTGGCCGGTGGTTAAGGATTCAGTCTCTGCTAAGGCCCAGTAACAAGCCAAAAGCTATTTCTCAAAAGGAGAGTGGTTATCTGGAGAGGATGGCAGGGCTTTGCTCCAAAATCCTAAGGGTCTGCACTGTGATTCACCAATAGGGGTCTGCCAAAGACTCCAAACAGCATCCCTATCTGCCACTGAAAATTCAATCACCGTTGGATCAGCCAGATCATATGGCCCAAGTGGCAGAGTGACTTGCACAGCAGCCTGAACCTATTGCAGTACCTTCTCTTGTTCTGGACCCTACTCAAAAATAGCAGCTTTTTGAATCACTTGATAAATAGGCTGGAGAAGCACACCCAAATGGGGGATATGTTGCCTCCAAAATCCAAAGAGGCCCACCAGGCATTGTGCCTCCTTTTTAGTTATGTGAGGGGCCAGATAACAATAATTTATCCTTCACTTAGAAGGAATATCTCAGCATGCTCCATACCACTGGACCCCTAGAAATTTCACTGAGGTGGAAGGTGCCTGAATTTTTGTCAGATTAATTTCCCACCCTCTAGCATGCAAATGTTTTACCACTAAGTCCAGAGTCATTGACACTTATTCCTTACTAGGTCCACTCAGCATAATGGCATCAATGTAATGGACCAGTGTGACATCTTGTGGAAGGGAAAGGCAATCAAGGTCCCTGCAGACTAAATTATCACATAGGGCTGGAGAGTTAATATACCCCTAAGGTAGGACAGTGAAGGTGTATTGCTGGCTTTGCCAGCTGAAGGCAAACTGTTTCTGGTTGTCCTTCGAAACAGGTATGGAAAAAGAGGCATTAGCTAGATCAATAGCTGCATACCAGGTACCAAAGATGTTTTAATTTGCTCAAGTAATGAAAGCACATCTGGAACAGCAGCTGCAACTAGAGTCATCACCTGGTTAAGTGTTCGATAATCCACTGTCATTCTCCAAGATGCATCTGTTCTTTGCACAGGCCAAGTAGGCAAGCTGAATGGGGATGTGGTGGGAATCACCACCCCTGCATCCTTCAAGTCCTTGATGGTAGCAGTAATCTCTGCAATCCCTCCAGGAATGCGGTATTGCTTTTGGTTTACTATTTTCTTAGGTAAGGGCAGTTTTAATGGCTTCCTCTAGTCTTTTCCTACCCTAATAGCCTTTAATCCACTTGTCAGGGATCCAATGCAGGGGTTTTGCCAGTTGCTGAGTATATCTATTCCAATTATGCATTCTGGAACCAGGGAAATCACTGCAAGATGGGTTCAGGGACTGTGATGGCTAAGATTGTGTGTCAGCTTGGCAGGGCCATGATTCTCAGTGTTCTGGCAGTTGTATAATGTTGTGATCACTTCCCTGTTGAGATTTGATATTTGATCATCCCCTTGATGGGATCTGCTGTAAGTAGCCCATCAGTCAAAGGGGAGTTTCCTTGGGCATGTGGCCTGCATCGAGTACGTGGGTGGACGTTTAGGTAGGCTCGGGGGCTTTTGCTCATTCTGGATCCTGCAGCTGACTCCTGTTCGTCTGACCTCTCGTTCTTGGGATTTGAGCTAGCAGCTTACCTGCAGTCTTCCTGCCAGTCTCGGGATTCATCAATCTTCACAGCCTGTGAGCAACCGCTCTGCTCTCTGGCCTGCTGATCTTGGGTTCGCCAGCCCCTGCAGCTATGTGAATCAGGAGAAGCCTCTTTCCTCACCCACAGACTTGGGATGTTACAGCCTCTACAACCACGTGAGCCATTTCCTTGGTATAAGTCTCTGTCTCTCTCTTTCTCTGTGTGTGTGTGTGTGTGTGTGTGTGTGTGTAGTTATATGCTTTACTGGTTTTGCTTCTCTAGAGAACCCATCCTAAGACAGGAACCCACCAGACCTACTGTGAGCTGAACCTGAACTAAGACTCCATTAATAACCTGGCCTCCATACACCTCAACTCTGATTGGTGGGCCACAGTGAAGTTTTGGATCTCCTGGAATTACTGTCAGTTCAGAGCCAGTAACCAGTAACCCCTCAAAAGTCTAATTATTTCCTTTTCCCCAACGAACAGTCACTCTCATAAAAGGCCATAGATCCCTCTGGGTAAGGCTGGGAGACAGAGTAACTGTATAAATTTTTAGCAGTGTAGTGGGGTCCTTCCTCAAGGAGACTCAGCCTCCCCTTTATTCAAGGGGTTGTGGGTCTGTAAACTGGCTCAAGTCTGGGAATTGATTGAGGGGCTGTGACTCTGTATTCTGGCAGTTCGAGTTAGACTGATGTTCGCCTGACCTAGAATTCTTCCACTTGTACAGATCAAGTAAATATTTAGTAGATTTCCCACCTATTTCACT
>NW_004443977.1:10098016-10104468 GCF_000243295.1 Trichechus manatus latirostris
TGTCTTCTGGGCACTCCATGTGTGGGTCTGTGGGTCTAACCTGATACATCCACACTAACATGCCAATTTCTCTAAGCTCTTCGATTCCTTCTTCTACAGTATACCAAGGCAGGTGTAGTACTTCAACTCGATTTAGTATAGGCCACCACGTAATCCATCCTTCAATGAACCAACCAAATAAACAATTAGATCCTTTCCTAAACTCTTGAGCTGGAACACTGAATGAAGAATCTGTGCTTAGTGGGCCCATATAAATAAACTCAGACTGATCCAACTTTATGTTCCTTGCACCATTATCCTACACCCTTAATAGCCATTCCCACGTGTATTCCCCAGGTTTCTGTTTGTACATATTGGAAAAGTCAAACAGTTCTTTTGGAGTGTAGCATACCTCCTCCTTGGCCACATTTTGTACTTCACCTTTTGGGGCTCACTGGAAATTAAGTCTAATTAGAGGTCTAGAAGCAAAAATGGGTGGTGCGGGTGGGTCCTGGGAACATTCAGCAATGTCTTATAAGGCATCTACCCCAGGTGATGCCCCAGGCAATGACTCAAATGCCACCCCAGGTGATATCTCAGACAAAGGCTCCTCAGACATAGCTGGGTTAATCTCATCAGAGCGGGGTGGAAGGAATAATAGTTTTACTGAGGAGGGTGGTTTAATGGACAAAGATTGAGTAATGTCTTCAGATGGGAGTAAGAGGGCTGGTTCTGTTGGTAGGAGTGATTCAATGGAATTTAGGGGCTCAATGTCCCCAGATTCCTGATTATTTGTACATATGTCCCCATCCCAAGGTTCAGAATCCTGTTTTTTTCTCAATCAACACCCTCACTTTAACTTCAGACACCATTAGAGGTTGGGAATTCAGTTGGTGTTGTAATTCAGCCACGCTTATGATAAGACTCTAGGTTTGGTTTTCAGCAATATCAGCTCTGTTACTGCAAAAAATATGGCTTTCTTTCAGGGCACAAGTGTCAACTTTCAGGTCTTTTATGCGGCGCTTGAGCTGTGACTCTGAAGCCCTGAGCTTATCTCTTTCTTTTACCACTTTGTCTAGCGAAAGTATGACCAACCAACAATCTTCCCTATACTTCTCATTCTGACAAAATTGTAGAAAAGCGTCAAACATGCAATCACCCAGAGGCTCACTTCCCCCCAATACTTGATCTATTGGCGGTGATATTTTACGTATTAATATTGCCACCTCATGAATTAGGTAATCCACACCATGGATTAGCAATGCCCTGTTTACTACTGTAGGCAGAGTCGTCAGCACTTTTAAGACTAGTCAGATTTGAGAATCAATTTAGAAAACTCATCCTTATGATTTTGTTTCTCTAGAACCACTCTTGGTACCAAATGTCTTAGGCTGGGTTCTCTAGAGAAGCAAAACCAATGTATTTATATACTGGCAGATCATTTGGCAGGCCACTGCCTTACAAGCCATGGAGGCTGATGAATCCAAGATCAGCAGGTAGTATGGCAGGCTGCTGGTTCACAGGCTGTGGAGGCCAACAAATCCCAAGACTGGCAGGTAATACGGCAGGCCGCTGGCTCAAGTCCCAAGAACAAAAGGTCAGATGATGATGAGCTGGATGCAGGATCCAGAGCAAGCAAGCAAGCTTTTCCAGAACATCCATACATACTGGATGCAGGCCACACTTCCAAGGAAAGTCCTCTTACAATTGACTGGCTGATCACATCAGATCACATCACGGAGGATGATTACATCATTACATAACTGCCAAATGGCATCAATACGTAACTGCCAAACCACTGAGATTCATAGCACAGCCAAGTTTACACACAACCTTAACCATCACAAGAACTGATAAATACACTATGGTATAGGCATACTTTAGAATACTATAAAACCAAAAAACCAAACTCGTTGCTGCCACGTCGACTCTGACTCATAGCAATCCTACAGGACAGAGCAGAACTGCCCCATAGAGTTTCCAAGGAGCAGCTGGTGGATTCGAACTGCCAATCTTTTGGTTAGCAGCTGAACTGTTTACCACTGTGCCACTAGGGCGCTATTGCAATGAAAATGGGTAAACTATAGCTGCATGAATAACACGGATGAATCTCATAAATACAGGTGAAAAAAAATGAATTACTAAAGAATACCATATTGTTCCATTTATATAAAGTTCATAAGAAGGTAAAATTAAACTATATCATTTAGGGATATAAACATAAGTGGTAAATCTATGTAAGGAAAGCAAGGAAATGATTATAAGAGTCAGGACAGTGGTTACCTCTAGGGGTGGGAAGAGGCTCCAATAGGAGAGGTACATATAATGGGGGAGGAGTGAGCTTCAAGACACTGTTATTAATCTCTTCTTTAATCTGGTCACATGGGTTCCATTTCCTATAATTCTTCAAACTGCACATGTTTTACACACTCTTGTGACTTTATATGATACTTTAAGAGTGCCTGGTTTGAGATGTTGAAAGCTCAGGAACTGGGTCCCTTACCTCCCCATATTGGTACCTGTACTTAATCTTCTGGATTTTCAAGGATAGGTTTTTCAGAGCCAGGTTCTTGGTCATCTCCTTCCCCAGCTCCCAGCCCTTCCAGTGCAGCTCCTCAACAACCTCGATACCCCAGATGACTCTTCTCTTCACTTTGTCCTGCTTCTTTGGGAAGCATATCTGAGCTTTCTTGGTTGAGGAAGGTTGCTTCAGTTGTCAGGGAGAAGGGGGAGAGGAAAGGACACATTAGTTGGGTAGGATTCAAAGATCAAGAGAACTGGCAAAGACCCCCGCCCCTGCAAAAGAGTAAGAAATTACACCACCCTCGCCCCTGGGGGATGGTCTGGAGAGAGAAGGTGAGAAGCATACAGGCCTTGGGATTAGATGTTACCTATTCCAACGTCACTGGAATAGTTTTCCAACTAAGTTACCTCCCCTAGGCCACCCTATCCAGCAACTCCATCTGGCACACAAATACAGTCTTGGCTGGCCTCTTCTGTTCCTCCGTGCACCCTCAGATACCTTTCCCCTCAGGTGCGCCTCCTCCTCCTCTTCTTCCCTATCCTACTCCTCCTTTGCAGAGCCTCTCCTAGCTGAAGCAGTCTATCCCAGGCACTTTTCCAGACCACTGAGATACTCCACCACTCCCTCTCCCCTCCCTCAACTGGCTGGTGGGACAGAGGAAGAAGCCAATTTGCCTGGGACCAAGCCCTGCCCCATGCCCTGTCTTCTAGGGCCACTCCAAGCTCTGTTCCTGTATATTATGGAAGACTGTTTCATAATCTGATAACCCCTCTCTATTTGAGGAGTGTGGAGTATGGAAAACCCCCCTGGGGTGGTAACACAGTAGGAGGACTGAAGCAGGTACTTTCCCTGCCATTGTTATCACTCTGTACGTTCAACTCATTGCCACTGTATTTTACCCTTGACCAATTATTGCTTTTATATTGTTATATCACATAAGTATATATTCATTCATTCAACAAATATTTGTTGACCACCTATTATGCACCAGACACTGGGCTAGGTGCTGGGACTACAGTGGTGATCAAGACTGACAAGTCCCCCTCTCTTACTGTTTACATTCTCAGTTTCCATACTTACAGAGAGCACGAGTGGCCAGTTTAGTGTTTTTCTTTCCAGAGTTACCCATGGAGGAGAGGTGACATGGCTGACAAAGGATAATTTACTATAAACTTAGTTGGTGCACATGGATGAACTCAGAAAACATTATGCTGAGTGAAATACACCAGTTGCAAAAAGATAAATACTGTATGATCTCACTTATATGAAATAAGCAAATATAGAGAAACCAAAGATTATTAGTGGTCACCAGGGGTAGGAGGGAGGGAGAGTTTTGCCTAGGGAGCATTGAATTTATGTTAATAGTGGTGGAATAATTTGGAAAAGGATATCGACAAAGGTTGCACAACATGAAGAATGTAATCAATGTCATTAAATTGTACATGTGGAAATTGTTGAATTGGTGAAGGTTTTGTTGTGTATATTTTTACTACAATTAAAGAAAAAAAAAAAAAAACTTAGTTGGTGCATCAATTAGTGTCCAAGCAAGAGAACAGAAGCCATTCTGGGTGCTTAAAATAGGGAATTTAATGCAGGGAATTACTTTCACAACCAGGGGCCAGGGAAGTAACCCAGAAGTTAACACATTCAGAAGGTGCTACCACACCTAGGTTAGAGAGGTAAAGGGAAGAGGTGGGGTTTCTAGAGCCCAGAGACCTGTCTGGTGGGAACTGGAGCCATGGGGGAGATGTGCCCCTAGGGAGACACTGCCAAAAGCAGGGAGGGAGGAAGAGAAATACCAAATACCACGGCTTCTCTCTTCTTCCTACTTTCTACTCTCCTGCCAGCTCAGAGCAGAGCCAGGGAAGGACAAAGAATGGATCTGAGAGGAAACACACCCAGAGTGGCACAGATGAAGGGATGAGATGCCTTTCAAAATATGATCCCCAGTCCACAGGGAGGCCAGTATACCCACCATCACATCTACTGAGGCACCCAACACCCACATACAAGACCAAACATAAAGTCATATCTTGTCAGTCTATACACCCCCTCACCCCTACACTGTCACACAGAGAGAACCACAGAGTTGCAAAAAGTAAACAACGTCTATACCAAGTCCTCCAGGGGTCAAGACCAGAAGAGCTTTCCAAGGGAAGACAGAAGTACTGGCTGCCCTACCAGCCCCTGACTTGCTCCTCCTTAGAGTTCCCCTGCCCCCCAGGGTTGTCAGTGCTCCTCACTGCTATCGCCATTCAAGTCCACTTGGTGCTCAATCTATGCAGGGTCTAGACTGGGCTTATACAGGAGAGTCCCCCCACCCTAGCCCTGCTGCACCCTGCTCCACCAGCCCTGGACATGTTCTCACGCGGGCACTGGTGTTGCTGCTGCTGCCGGCACTCATGGCTGCACTGCTGCCATTGATGGTGGGGACAGCCATTGTGCTGGCACTCAGGCATGATGTGGAGTTCATGGTGTAGTCTCTGATGTCCCTGAACATCAGGCACCTGGAACACAAGTTCAAGGGGAGCAGTCTAGTAAAGCCAGGAGTTCCTGCCAGATCCTGACCTGAGTTTGGAGCTGGGAAGAGACAAGACTCGAGATAGGAGGAACATAAAAAAAGAGATCGGTGGATTAGACTCACCAGGGCATCATTATCATGGAAGATAGAGCCTGCTTCCAGCTCTTGCAATAAGTGTGAGGTGACACTATGAGGAAAGAGACTGAACACAAGGTCCAGGCCTTTGCCTGGGAACCTGGAAATTCACCACTCAGGAAAAGCACTTGGAAGAGGAACTTGAGGAAAAGCCCCCCCACCCCCACCCCCACCCACCATGTCCCTCTGTGCTTACAGCCAGAGTTGGCATTACTCAACAAGCACCCAGTGAGTATTACTGACACATGCATTACCTTTATCTGCTTTTCACTCTCTATTTGTTTCCTCTGTGTCTTGCCTCTTGCGAGAAGAGTAATAATGAGCAAAGAAGAAGCAAATGAACTTCTTGATCTTCTGGGTTTCTTCTAGCAGTGTACAACCTGTAATCCAGGTTCAAAGTAAAGATTCACTGAAATAATGAATCAGTTAACCAAAGGATGAATGAATCAACCTCTAGAGCAGAGGGGCTTAGCCCTAGGGAGGCACGGATGGACTGCAGCTGGAAATGACGTGCAAATGCTGTGTGTGTGCTCTTTTCCGGAGAGGGTGTCTGCAGCTTTCACCAAATACTTAAAAGGGTGCTTGGCCGTGCTCTAGGGGACAACAAATCCCCTCCTCCTTAGCAGGTTTCCTTTAGCACACACATCCAGGTGTGCTTTGTAGCCTACATAAGAGGACAGCTATTTTCATACTCAGACACTCTAACAAATGGCCAGTCCTGCTCAGGAACATATGCAAGTGGTTTGTAGACCTCTGCAATGATCCACCTTGAAAAGTTCAGCTCTAATTTCCTTTTCAATTCTATGTGGAGCCATCATCCATGGAATTACATAACTGAGTGCTGCCTACTCCCCCCTCCACCAAATATAATGCAAGTATGCAATCTTAAATTTTCTAGTAGCCACATTAAAAAAGTAAAAAGAAACAGGGGAAATTAATTGTAATAGTACAGTTTATTTAGCCCAACAGATCCAAAATATTATCATTTCAATGTGTACTAAATACAAAAATTATTAATGAGATATTTTACACTCTTTTGTTTTGGACTAAGTCTTCAAAATCTAGCGTGCAACTAGATAGTGGATAAGAATCATCTTACGCAAAGGGAAGGGCAGCACACACTACAGGGGAAGTCAGCACAACTGGACTAAACCAAAGCTAAGAAGTTTCCTGAATACAATCAAACACTTTGAGAGACAGAGTAGCAGGGGTCGGGGTCTGGGGACCATGCTTTCAGGGGACAACTAGGTCAATTGGCATAACAAAGCTTATTAAGAAAATGTTCTGCATCCT
>NW_004443977.1:10104909-10125925 GCF_000243295.1 Trichechus manatus latirostris
AAGAGACCAAAGGGGCAGCTTCTGTCCAGAGGTGAGACGGGAAGGCAGAGAGGGTTAGGAGCTGGTTGAATGGACATGGGGAATCAGGGGCGGAAAGGAGGAGAGTCCTGTCACAGAATGGGGTGAACAATTAGGGTCACATAACAATGTATGTATAAAATTTTGTATGGGAGACTAACTTGAAATGTAAACTTCATTTAACTACAACAATAAAAAAAATCTAGTGTGCATTTTACACTTATAGCACATCTCAATTCGGACTACATTCTTTCAAGGGCTCAATCAACACATGTGTCTAGTGGCTACCAAGTTGGACAACATCGATCTAATACCTTTTTTGAACATATGTATATTTTTCAAACTGTTGTTGTTGTTGTGTGCCACTGAGTCAATTCCGACTCATAGCAATCCTATAGAACAGAGTAGAACTGCCCCATAGGGCTTCCAAGGAGCGGCTGCTGGATTTGAACTGCCGACCTTTTGGTTAGCAGCCTGAGCTTTTAACCACTGTGCCACCAGGGCTCCATTTTTCAGACTACTCAGTGTCTTTTCCCGACTCTTGGGATAACAATCTCAAAAACTGCAACAACTTCTACTGACATTTCCTGAGAACTTATCATCTGCCAGGCAATGTTGCAAGGCCTTCATATGTATTTTAATTCTGAAAACAGTTTATGATTAGATGTGAATTGCCTTTTATTTGGCCTAAAATTATCTCTTTCCGAGTTTGGGATTCAGCTTTTTATTATAACATACTCAGATTGTCATACCCAGGACACTGAGTAGTCTGAAAAATACAGATATGTAAACAATTTCACAGTCACCCTTTAGGAATTTACACACTTCCATCAGGCACTCTCCCACCCTCTCCTCACCCCCATCCAGAGCAAAAAACAAAAGATTCTGTCAATTCAATTAATTGTCAACGTCTCCAAAACCTCTGGAGGGGATTACCTTAGATTCACTCGTTCATTCATTCACAAAGCATTTACTGAGTGCCTACTAGGCACCAGGCACTGTGCTAGGCACGGGACAAAACAACCAAGGCTCCCACCTTCGATAGGGAAGTGGACATTCAGATAAAATAAAGAAATGCAAGCTGGGGAGACAGGAAGGAGGGTCCCTTTACTTTTCTGCCACTGGATGGCCTTGCAGTGTTGCCCTGTCTCATTAACATTTCTGACTTCAGAGGATTCTACAGACAGCCCCTGTCTCAGGGCTCTGAAGAGTCTCCAGTCAACACATGAAATTATCCCACAGAGTGCACAGAAGAGATGAGAGACCAAGGGGAAGAAAGCTCATCCAGCCCAGGTCGCAGGGCTTAAGGGAGTAAGCACTGGACCTGGAGCAAGGAAAGCCGGTTTCCAGCATCTGCTCACTCTGTTGAGAAGGCCAAGCCCCTCCATCTCCCCAAGCCTCAATCTCCTCATCTGCAAAATAAGAGGGTATCCTGACTACAAGTTGATGTGTAGCTGGAATGAAATAGGGAATTTGAAAAAGCACTAGACAAACCTAGAACTATAATTAACAATCTTAATTTTCACACTAGCCTGCACTATTCTTCCAACGATTCAGACGTCTGCAATCATTGTGAAGAGACTGGGAAAGTGGGATTGTTTTTTTTTTAATCCAACTTTCTAACCTAGAGGACTTTAAAAACATATATCATCAGCAACTTCCTTTATTTGCCGACTTTCTGGCCTGAAAAATCCCCTAGATGACCGGTGGAAAAAGTGGAGGGTCGTCGCGTAATATTGAAGGAGGAAGAAACAGGTAAAATGGAGGGGGACATAAAATATATTCAGGGCTGTTCCTACTCTCTCTTCGGGATCCCGTCTGATTCCTGCACCACCACGCCCCCCACTACCCCCTTCCCCCGCCCAAGTCTCAGCCCACGGGGCTCTCCGAAGGACATGATGGAGACCGCTGGTCACAACTTCCCGGAGGAGGCAGTCTCCCAGGCAGATACCTTTCCTGGCCACTCGCACTGCTCCTCTGGGATCAACTCACACCGCCGCCATGTTGTCGTTTCCATAGGAACTGGACGCTCAGACTACGGCGTCTCCTGGTATCCCGGGACGACGACGGTAGCCCGAATGACTCAAGGTTCTTAGACGGCAAATGCTCTGCCCAACTTTAATGCATACCTTAACTTTTTGTTCGCTAACTTTCCTTGCTAACGGTACCTGTTAGCAGTCGCGACATGGTATGCATAGCCCCCTAGTTGTCATGAAGTCCCCCAGTCGTGACCCCACTGAGAGTTGTTCCTGTTCTTTCTCGACACTCGCGGCTGACAAAGGGCCAGAAATTCAACCGGAATCTCATTCCCCGTGATTGCAATTGCTGACTTAAAGCAGCTCGTAGTTTTTTTTGTTATTTGCATATCGGGTTTCAAATGGATTACTTTTGCTGATAGAAGAGAATGTGTCCTTGCTGTTTTCTCTAGCCATTTCCTCCTGTCCTGCTAGCACCAAGCTCTTTTGGATGTTCTGAAGGTTAATGTATGAAGAAGGAATTGTTACACGTAAGGTGGATTTTTGGAAGGCCCTTTGTTCACTTGGACCCCTTGTGGCGCAGTGGTTAAGAGCTTCGCTGCTCTTCAAAAGGTCATCAGTTCGAATCTACCAGCTGCTCCTTGGAAACCCGATTGGGCGGTCCTACCCTGTCCTATAGGGAAGCTATGAGTCAGAATCGACTCGACGGCAACCGGTTTTTTTGTTTTTGTTTTTGGTTTGTTCACTTGTTGGTATGTGCGCTGGGGGAAAGGGTGTCCTTAGGGAGATGAAGCTTAAAGTCTCAAAGTTCATTCATGGGCAACAAAAGATGTTTTACTGTCCAAGAACTCGGCAGTGAGCCATTTTCCTCTCAGATGGGAGGGAAGGGGCATGGTTAGGGGGAGAGACCTTATGGGTCTAGGGGTAAACCCAGAAAATAAACTAGCATTTTTTTTTAAATTTAGGTGAAAGTTTACAGAACAAATTAATTTCTCGTTAAACAGTTAATACAAAAATTGTTCTGTGATATTGGCTGCCAACCCTGGGATGTGGCAACACTCTCCCCTTCTCCACCCTAGGTTTCCTGTTTCCATTCGTCCAGTTTTCCTGTCCCTTCCTGCCTTCTCGTCTTTGCTTTTGGGCTGGTGTGCCCATTAGTCTTGCATCCATGATTGAACTATGAGGCACATCCCTCACGTGTGTTATTGTTGGCCCTGTAGACCTGTCTAATCTTTGGCTGACGGGTGAACCTCAGGAGTGACTTCCGTACTGAGTTAAAAGGTTATCCGAGGGCCATACTCTTGGGGTTTCTCCAGTCTCTGTCAGACAAGCAAGCCTGGTTTTGTGTGTGTGTGTGTGTGTGTATGTGTGTGAATTTGAATTTTGTTCTACATTTTTCTCCTGCTCTGTCCAGGACCCTCTATTGTGATCCCTGCCAGAGCAGTCACTGGTGATAACTGAGCACCATCTAGTTGTTTTGGGCTCAGTCTGGTGGAGCTTGTGGTAGCTGTGGTCTAAACTAACATTTTTAGGAGAGTTGGAGTTTACTCGTGAAAAGTGAAAGATGGACAGAGATAATTGTCACCTGAGTTGGCCGGAGGCTGGCAATACTGGAGGGAAGGGGCAGGCCAGGGGGTGCATTAGGTTATGCCAGCATTATTATGCTTGGAGTTTTCTTGGGATCAAGGAATGTGGAACCCACTGAGTTTTCCACTGGTTTTACTGGGATTCTCAGAATCCAAAACCTGTACTTTGGACATGACAACTTTTATGCTCTTTGTAGTTTCTATAATGATTTCCTTTTTGTTTTCCCTCAGGTTTGTTAAGTTCCTTTTCAAAGGGTCATCCTTACTCAGCTGGACCTTAGGAACAAGGAAAGGGACCTGTTTGTCCCTTCTTCAGCCAAAAAGAATAGGGATCAGTGGCCAGTGGGATCAGGATTTTGTGGTGGCCAAGAATCTGTGAGAAAACCCCAAGGAGGAGGAAAAGCTCATGCTACCAGCCACATTCCTTGTGCCTCCTCACTGGGAGTCTCCCTCCCCAGCTCTCATCTGCTCCAACTTTGGTGGATTGTGGGCTTGGGACGACGAAAGAAGATGATTCTCCTTTTAGCAGGGCCCCTGTGGGCTCTGCTTCTGTGGGGTTCTGGCTGCCACTGGGAGCTCTGCTGGTTAGTGACTTTGACTGACAAGGCAGACTAACATGATTTTTCACAAGGAGGTGCACAGCATGGAAAGAGGCATGGCAAGGGGTTGAGTTGAGCAGGGGAGAGAAGATTCTGGGGTTTCTTTGGAAGTCCCCATTTTCAGGAATGCAGAGCCTGTGAGAGAGAATGGGTGCTGGGTCCTGGTGACCCTGTCCTCCATTGGCCCAAGAAAGACAACAGGAGAGGGTAATGTTTGGTTCAAAGCTGTCAACAAGTGTGGGCGATGAATCAGGAAATTGAGAAGGACCAGGATGTGGGAGAAAGGGAAGAGGAGGGAGGAGTAGAGATAGTTTCAGATCATCCTGGCCTGGAGGTTGGGGGTGGGGATAATAAAGATAAAGCACACTCGGTGATTTGGGCTTCAGCACGCACACACACACACACACACACACACACACGCACAAAAAAAAAAAAAAAACAAATCCATTGCCATCGAGTTGATTCCGACTCATGGTGAGCCTATGGGACAGGGTAGAACTGCCCCATAGGGTTTCCAAAGAGCGGCTGGTGGATTTGAACTGCTGACCTTTTGGTTAGCAGCCCGGCTCTTAAACACACACACAGAGACACACAAATCCTTTTCTAGGCATTTTCCCTGGGTATCTTCCTACATTCCCATACTCCCATGGAATAGAGAAGACTCTGGCTAGGGAATCAGGCAGACCTGGGATTAATCCTAGCCCTGCCAGTTCCTGGCTGTGTGACCTTGGGCAAGTCACATGACCTCTCTGAACCTCAGTTTTCTTATGTGTTACCTGGGAATAATTAGCAAAAGGTTGATGTGAGCATAAGTGATCAAGCATGTGTAAAGTGCTTGGCATGTGGTAGGAAATCAACGAAGGTTAGTCACACACACACACACACACGCGCGCGCACACTCACACATGAAGATCACTCCCTAAATGGAAGGTCCCTGTAAATAAGGCCCTCAGCCTTCTGCACACCCTTCCCTCCCACCACCTCTCTACCTTTCTGCTGCACACTGGAAATATGGGAAGGTTTTCTTCAGATCCCTGTCCTTTGTTTTCTCCAAGATGGAGGCTGTCTTGCTGCTCTGGGGTGGATAAAGACAAAAGGAGATGCCGGGGTGATCTGCTATCCAATTGGCAAGAAAGTTCAACTCCACCACTTGGGATATCCTCTCCACCTTCCTTCATCTTAAGACTCTGACTCCGTTATGAGTGTTGGTTTTGAAATCCAAGATGCATTTGGGGAAGGGGGGTGAGGAGGCAGGGGCCCCCACAGAAGCTCCTAACCTCAGAGATGAGTGAGGTAATTCTTCTAAACCTGACCTCCTGAGGTGGGGGTGGAGCGTGAGATCAAGCTGCAGCTAACAGGGTACTGGAGTAGTTCAGGGCTGGACTAGAGGCAGGCATGGGGCACTCTCTGAGCCAGAGCCTCATGGCCTCCTGTAGCTACAGGGGGTGTGGGGAGCATCTAGGAATTGGTGACTCCTCCAGCCTGAAAGTGCTGGCAAGAGTTTGGGAGTAGAATGCCATCTGGCAAGAGAATTCTAGGAAAGGTTATATCCTGCCTGGGACCCTTGTGGAGTTTTCTAAGTGTCCTGTGCCAGCCCAGGCTCCCTAGATAACTTTTCCTCTCTATACACTGTCTCCACCGCAGGGCAGAAAGATACACAGGCCAGCAGTGAAAAGGTGGAGGGAAGAGGGCATGGGGTTTGATCTCATGAGACTCGAGTTCAAGTCCTGGTTTATTATGGATTAAATTGTGTCCCCCTCAAAAAATGTATGTTGAAGTCCTAACCCCCTGTGATTGTGAATGTGACCATTTAGGTTAACATGAGCTCATACCAGAGTAGGGTGGGTCCTAACCCCATTTAAGTGGTGTCTTATGAAAGAGGAGACCAGACACAGAGACATACAGGGAGCAGATGCCATGTGAAGATACATCTACAAGTCAAGGAATGTCCTGGATTGTCAGGAACCACCAGAAGCTAGGAGAGAGACATGGAACAGTTTCTGTCTCAGAGCCCTCAGGGGTCAACATGGCCAATATCCTGATTTGGACTTTTAGCATCCAGAACTCTAAGACAATAAATTTCTTTTCTTATAAGTCACCCAGTTTGCAGTATTTTGTTATGGCAGTCCTAGGAAACTAAGACATGGTTCTAGTATTTAACAACTGAGCAACTTGAGTCAAATTGTTAAGCCTCCCAGAACCTCACTCTCCTTGTCTGTAAATTGGAGACAAACAGGAATAGTATTTAAAAGACTGAATAACTGGTGAGGTATGGGCGCTGACCAATAAGAATGGATATTAGCTGGTCTTAGAGCCCGAGAAGGGTCCTGGAAGTCCCCACTATACCAGACATTAACCCTTTAGTTGCTGGATCATGAGGAAACCTGGGGGAGGCGTGGCAGGGAGGAAGGGACTGAGAGAGCTGTCACAGCAGTAAAGGGCTCAGTCAGCAACTGTTTACCAGAGTATTTCCAGGTTTTAACAACCAGTACAGCTATACTGGGAGTACTGGTTGTAAGTCAGACCTGAGGACAAATCCCTACCTCACTGGCTACTGTCCCATTGCTGTCAACTTGATTTTGACTCCCATGTTTATTTATTTCACGCCAGAACTTGAAGTCTCTCCTCCTCTTGATTCCTCCTCATTGGTGGAGAAGATGTCATCACATCTAACTGCTCATTTCCTTCTAGTCTGAGCAGTGCTCCTTCTCTGTGATGGCTCTTCCTGCTTTCCTTCCTGCACCATCTCCTGCAGGCTCTCCAACTCCACAGCTCTGTGACCAGCACCATGGACAGCTCCCACTGACCAGCCCATCATAGGCCACCCCCTCTTCCTCCTGCCTTCTGTCTTCTCTTTCCCGACCCACTCAGCCCAGAAACCCTGAAGTACGAACTGAATGAGGGTGTTATGGATTGAACTGTGTCCCCCCAAAATATGTATTATAAATCCTACTACACCTGTGGTTATAATCCCATTTGGGAATAGAGTTTTCTTTGTTATGTTAATGAGGCAGTATTAGTGCCAGGTGTGTTTTAAGTCAATCTCTTTTGAGATATAAAAGAGTAGATTAAGCAAGCAGCAAAAAAGCAGAAATGGGGGAAGACAGAGGTTATGCCGCATGAGATCTGCAAGGAACCAAGAAACGAGCTGAAAAGAGACAAGGACCTTCTCCCAGAGCCAACAGAAAGAGGAAGCCTTCCCCTAGAGCTAGTACCCTGAATTCGGACCTCTAGCTCCCTAAACAGTGAGAAAATACATTCTGTTTGTTAAAGCCACCCACTTCTGGTATCTCTGTTATAGCAGCACTAGATAACTAAGACAGAGGGGAAATCACTGAAAAGACAGTACAGTGGAGTGATTAAGAAAGACCTCTGGCATCAAGCAGACTGGATTTAAATTCCAACCCCACCAGCTATTAGCTGTCTGATCTTGTTCCTTTACTTCTGTGAGACCCAGTCTCCCCATCTGTAAACAGGGAAAACTTAACAGCTATCTCAAAGATTGTGAGGTTTAAGTGAGCTGGCAGATGTAAAGAACTTAGCACAGTGTCTGGCTAACAGTATGTTCTGAATAAATGGAGAATATCATTATTCTGTGACTTTCCATCCTATTTCGTTCCTCAAACCCCTTTCCAATTTATTTCCATTTCAGACCAGGGCCCGCTCTCAGGTAAACCTGTCATAACATGACCACTGGCTCAGTTCATCGGGCCTCTTTTAGGTGGCGGTCAGGTGTGGTAGAGGAACCCACCTTTGATTAACCCACAGGGTTCTTTCTTTATTAGATTTGATCACATTTTTTAAAATTTGAGTTAATTTTAGATGCACCCAAGAGTTACAACAATAGTATAGAGACTTCTTGTATACCCCTCACCCAGCTTCCCTTTACCTTAACATCTTACATGACCATAGAACATTTATCAAAACTAAGATAGTAACCTTGGTACAAAACTATTAACAAAAATAGAGGACTTATTTAGATTTCACAAGTTCGTTCAGTAATGTCCTTTTTTTTTTTTTGTCCCAATAGTCAATCCAGGATCCCACATTGCATTTAATTGTCATATCTCCTTAGACTCCTCCACTCTGGGGCAGTTCCTGAGTCTTTCCTTGTATTTCATGATCTTGATCAAACAAAACCCATTGCCGTGGAGTCAATTGCTACTCATAGTGCCCCATAGGACAGAGTAGAACTGCCACATAGGATTTCCAAGGCTGTAAATCTTTATGGGAGCAGACTGCCACATCTTTCTCCTATGGAATGGTTGGTGGGTTTGAACCTCCAATCTTTCAGTTAGCAGCCGAGCACTTAACCATTGTGCCACCAGGTCTGGCCAGTTATTTGGTAAAATATTCCTCAGTCTGGTAGCTCTTCCATACATGTTTTCTCATGTTAGAGTGAGGTTTGTATTATTGGGAAGGAAATCAGGCATCATATCAGGGGGTAATGATGATGATGATGATAGCTGCCATTGAGTCAGCTCCTACGTGGTGACCTTATGTACACCAGAACAAATGGCTGCCCGGTCCTTTGTCATCCCCATAATCACCAGCATGTTTGAGTCCATCACTGTGGCTATTTTGCCAATCCATCTCACCAAGGGTCTCCTTCGCGCTTGCTGGCCCTCTACGTCACCAAACAGGATGTCCTCCTCCAGAGATGGATCCCTCCTGATGTATCCAAAGCAAGTGAATTGGACAATGTTCTGTTGTGAACCTTAAACTTTTCATCGGCTAATTTTCAGAAGTACATCACCAAGCCTTTCTTTCTAGTCTATCTTAGTCAAGAAGCTCTGCTGATACCTACCCACCATGGGTGATCCTGCTGGCACTTGAAATACCAGTGGCATAGCTTCTAATATCACAGTAATAAGCAAGCCACTACAGTACAACAGACTGATAGATGGGTGGTGGATATAAGGGGGTACATGATGTCAATATAGGGTACTGCTGACATTAATCTTGATCACTTGGTTAAGGTGGTGTCTGCCAGGATTTCCTACTGTAAGCTTGCTGTTTTCTTTTCTTTATTAGATTTTGATCATGCCCGGTTTTTGCTTCTCTAGGATAAAGAGTTCAAAACCAGGAAACCTGTCCTCACGCTAACCTCTACACCACCACACTCCTGACCACTCCCCTGGGCCACACCCAACCCTATTATCTGCCTGGTTACTTTTTAAGTTGGCGCTCAGAAGGGTGTGCAGAAACAAGATGCACAAGCACCTGGAGTTTATTAGGGCAACAAGGTGTTTTCTGGTTCATTTTCATGGACCTTCTTGTCCAGGCCCTGCTAATCCTGCTTGCAAGGGCACTGTGAAAAAATATTGCCAGAAACTATCCTTTCCCAGGTCTAGTCCCAAACTATAAGCACTTTCTTCAACATTTAACATTTGGGTTTTAAAAATCTCCAGTAGTATTTTTTTCCACTTGGCCATTTGTAACTCCTTGCTGCCCACTAGCTTAGATCCATGAGCTTCCTTCCTTCTAGAACCACTGCAAAGCTCTTCACTCCTGCAAGAGTTTGATATCATGAGAGATCCTGCCACCAGGGCAGATACATAACATTTTTTTTTCAATCAGCTGAGCCTAGTGAGATGTGCTCATCCAACCCTCCCCTTTGTCTCCATCACCAGCTATACCTCGCAGTTGCTGTCAACTTGACTCTGATGCACGGCGACCTCATGTGTATCAGAGTAAAATTGTGCTCCATAGGGCCTTCAGTGGCTGATTTTTGGGAAGTAGATTTCCAGGGCTTTCTCCCGAGGCACCTCTGGGTGAACTTGAATCTCCAACCTTTTGGTTAGCAGCCAAGCACATTAACCGTTTCTACCACCCAGGGACTCCCGATTGCCAGCTGCCCCTGGTTTATTCCATTTCAGTGTGTCTTCTCATGTTGCCCCTTTAGAAGATGAGGGGGCATCATACCTCCTCCAGCCTCATGCAGATAACTCCAGTGTTTAAAGCCTTTGGTGTAAAACTGTGTAAAATGTCTCTGGAAAGCCTCAGAAGATGCTTTTACAAGTCCCCATTACCTCTTTGTCCTTTGTTCTGGTTACTATTGCTGTGTAAGAAATTACTCCAAACAACAATCTTATTTTGCAGGTCAGGAATTCAGGAAGGGTTTGGCCAGATAGTTCTCGTTTGGGGTCTCTCATGCAGTTGCAGACAGATGTTGTCCAGGGCTGCAGCCATCTGAAGGCTCAACTGGGCTGGACATCCAAGATGGTTCACTTGCATGGCTGGCAGTTGATGCTGGCTGATGGCTGGGAGCTAAGCCGGGCAGTTGAGCAGAACACCTATCTATAGCTTCGCCAGCATGGCAGTCTCAAGGTAGCTGGGCTGCACCCAAGAGAGCCAGGCAGACGTTGCATGGCTTTTTCTGACTAACCTCAGACTAGATTCAGGGGGAGGACCCAGAGGAGGTGGACCTGGAGAAATATCGTCCTAGGTGCTGTGAGGGGACCCAGGGATGTGTGTGTGTGGTTGTTAAAATATGTCCATAAATTCTTTGACACCCCTCCTACGGAGAGGCAGGGTCACGGCCACCTCCAGTCCCATTAGATCTTTTCGGTTGAGGCTGGGGGTGCCCTCCCATTCCCTTGGGATGGTGACTTGCCTGTTCCCATCTCCTCTGATTGCCGCTGCAGGGGACCTGGGTTCTGGTCCAGATTCTGTGGCTGTGTGACCTTGGGAAAGTGACTTCACCTCTCTGGGCCTCAGTTTCTTCATCTGCAAAGTAGGAATTAGGAACATCCTAATTCCTACTTTGGATTTAAAAAGATAATGTAAATAGTACACTTGGCCTATACTTAGTAGGTGTCCCTGATTGTAGAAGAAATGACCATGGGCAAGTCATTTTCCCTTTTGGAGCCTTAGTTTGTTTAACTCTGAAATAGGGATAATAATTCTCTGTCTTGCTTTCCAATGTGGATGAGAGGGGGCTTAAGTGGGCTGCAGGGAGGGCCCCTGCATCTAAGTCCAGCTGGGGCGGACGCAGCGTGTGTGCGAAGCCAAAGAGTGTGGCTTGGGGAGGCCCAGTGCACAGGGCGGGGCGGCTATCGCCCCAGCCGGCCCTTATCAGGTCCGGACCCGCCACTGCTCAGCCCCTGGAACAAAGAGGCTTTGAGAGCCGGGCTGGGGCGTGGGCCGTGTGGCCAAGTCCCAGGAGGTGCACCTGCCCAAGGTGCAGAGGGCAGTAGGTGGGGGAGCTGCCGCCGCCTACCTCTGCCAAGGAGGTTTCCCCGCGGTGGGGGCATCCTCCGAGGTGGGGAGCATGGCCTGTGCTCTCCCCCAAGGCCCCCATTCCTGGAGTCTGGTCCTCTTTGGGCGCATCTTGCTTGAGCACTTACTGTCAAGCCCTCAGTTCTTCCCCTGCCTAAGGGCGCAGTGTCTGCTCTCCACCCCGCCCTCTTTCACAGTCTTTCCTCCTGGCACCAGTCACACCTGCTCCCAGTCACTGAACGTACCCTGCCCTTCCCGCTCCGTGCATCTGCTCACGATCCATCACTTACGCTTGCCCAAGTCACTCACGCCCCTGAAGTCTAGATGCCAGGCACCTTTAGGAAGACTCGGGTCATTGCACATCCCATCACCTCCCTGGAGAATCGTTTTGCTCTCCCTCTAGTGTCGCACCGTGCTGAGTTTTTCTCCCAACCGTCCGCACAGTAAAGTCGGCTGAGCCAGGCAAAGGCCCCAGAGCTGTCAGAGTGGAAGTTTACAGGTTGTGCACTGCTGCGGGTCTCCAGCGTACCCCCTGCGCTAGGCTCTCTCCTAAAAGAACTTTCGCCCTCCCTAGCAGAAGGCGGGAACAGAAATCTTTTCTAGTTGGATCAATGGAGGGGTGCCTATTTCCGGTTCCCACACCGGGGCGCTGTATGTGCTTGCTGCAGGCTCGACTGCCTACAGGACTGTTGGGTTCGTTTCACCTCTTCCCAACACAGGGCTGCTCATTATCTGTAGAACAGCAGGTGTGTTTGTATGTGTGTGTGTGGAGGAGGGTGCAGCACGGTGTGGGTGGGTGGGTGGCTGGGTGCAGCACAGCCTTCCAAGAGCCAGGCGAAGCAGTGATGGGTCTTTCCAAACAAGAGGGAGGGGGCTGCAAGGACTGCTTGGAGAAGGATACCTGCCCAGAGGCTCCAGGCACAGAGAAGTAGGGGAGTGGCATGCAGTGGCCTCCTTGGGTTGAGGGCAGTTAGTGGAGACAATCTACAAGCCTCACAGCCAGGAGGTTCCTACACTTTGTCTTCTCGACCTGGACCCTCCAGATCTTGCTATCTCTGGTTCTCCTTGCAGACTGTGGACTTAGATATAGGTCTTGGCCTTATTTGAAGGTGTTACTCTGAGTTTCCTCCTCTTGTGCTTCTGAAGTGGGATGGGGGTGCAGAGTGGCAGGCAGAGAGAGAAGAAACCTGGAGAATCTCTTGAACCCAGGTGGACCAGCTCTGGGAAATGAGGAGAGAGGATGTTTATGTGGGAAAGCCCAGGAGATCACCCTTACAGATGCAGACGCGAGTGCAGAGAAGGGCCAAGGTCAAGGGTGCTGGGATGATGGCTGGTCAGTGAGTCTGCCCCAGAAAGATGGGTCCAGTCTGGACATGCTGACAAAGGGGACTTCTGGGCCTGAAGTCCTGAGAGTGCCTTCCAGGGAGGACCCAAGTTTATCAAGGTAGAAGCCTTGTGGCAAAACAGTAGGCCCAAGAGCCAGACTGCATGGGTTCCAATCCTGCTTCTGTCACTTGCTCTGTAATGTCGGGCAAGATACTTAACCTCCCTGTGCTTCTGTGTTCTTATCTGGAAAAGGGTAATATTAAAAGTACATACCACATGGAGTTATGAAAATTAAATGACTTACTACATATAAAGCACCTAAAACAATGCCTGGCACTGGTTGTTGTTGTCGTCGAGTCAACCTTTTGTATAATAGAATGAAATGTTGCCAGTTCCTATGCCATCTTCATGATCATTGGGATGTGTGAGTCCACTGTTGCAGCTATTGTGTCAGTTCACCTCACTGAGAGTTTCCCTCATTTGTTATCCATAGGGTTCTTCATAGGCTGATTTTTTGCAGGTAAATCACCAGGCCCTTCTTCCTAGTCTTAGTCTGGAAGCTCTGCTAAAACCTGTTTACCATGGGTGACCCTGCTGGTATTTGAAATTCCAGTGGCATAGCTTCCAGCATTATAGCAACAAGCAAGTCACCACAGTATGACAAACTGACAGACAGGCACTGATTAAACAACAACAAAAAAAACCCATTGCTGTCGAGTCGATTCTGACTCATAGTGACCCTATAGGACAGAGTAGAACTGCTCCAAAGGGTTTCCAAGGAGCGCCTGGTGGCTTTGAACTGCCAACCTTTTGGTTAGCAGCCAAACTCTTAACCACTACACCACCACGGTTTCCAGGCACTGGTTAGTGCCCATTAAATGATAATTATTATCATTACAGCATGATGGGGCCTATTTACCCAGATGACACAGACCCTCAGGCAATGAAGTTTTCTCTGGAGTTTTCCTCCAGGGAGGTAGGGTGGAGGTAAGGGTCTGAGTAGTCATCCCCATCACTCTCAACCCAGTAATCTCTGTAAGAGGATAGAGCCTGGGCAGTGGCATATTGGTAAATGCTTTAGCAACTGGCTCTCCAGGGTGAGGGGGACCCCTAATTTGTAGCAATTGCCAATTTCCATGGTGTGAACACTCTCACCTAACAGCATGTGTCAACTAGCTCACCAAATTCTTGAAAATTTAACAACTGCCTCTTGCAAGCAGGAGTGAGCCATTTCTAGCACACCACTGGGCCTAGGTACCTCAGTGGATCTGTGGCGAGTACAGAAAAACCAGCCTTGGGGTGGAGAGGCCAAGAGAAAGAGAAGAAGGGGTCATCCCATCTTGGCAATGAACTGGGTCTTCTCTAGACTAAGCAGTGTTTCTCAAAGTGGGGCCCATGGACCATCTGCAGTGCTTGAGGTGTTTATGACAATAAGTTCCTGGGCCTCACTCTGGATCTATTAAAGCAGAATCTTGGGAGTGGGGCCCAGGAATCACTTTGAGACAAGCTGCCCAGGTGATTCTGAGAACTGCTAGATTAGGGATCCCTGACTTGCCCAAGAAGTCAGAATGGGCCACAGACCTATGTTAATTCTACAGAATCTTTTCATACTGCAGCCCATTACCCACAGGAAAGAATCAGAAACCCAGGCCCAGTGAAGACTGAGGAGCCAGAGAAAGTACCTTGACTGGGCAGGATGGGGTAGGTTCCAGATGAGTGAAGTGACCATGGATTAGTCACCGCAGTTCCCTCTCCGGTGTAACTACTTTTAGGACACACTTTGGGGTCAGCATGTGATAGCATGCCAGGCGCAGAGCACAGCTCTCTGTTGGGACTTTGAGAGCTCCGGGGTGAGAAAGAGCCTGCAAGAGGGTGGAGGCACTGGAGGCTTTGTCCTTGGGGGAAGGAGAGCTAGGCTTCACCAAGGAGGAGAGCAAACCCCTGACAAACCCACTCATGGTGACAAATTATCCCTGTATTGGCCCCAGTCAGCGTCCTGGGCTCTGAGGCTCTAACAACTTAAATAATTTTTATTACAAAAGGAAGAAAAGACCAAAACATCCCCCAAATTCTCCCGTTGGCTTCCTCCTCTGCTCCAATAAATAAGGGGGGAAGAGACTGACCGGAGGAGTGGGTGGGGGCCATGGTTCAGCAGAAAAGGGAGCTCAGCTTGGGTAGGAAGGACATCTAGTCCCCTTCCCCTGGCCCCTGGTCCTGTGGTCACGTTGGCTGGAACACAGAACTCTGTCCACTGACAGCAAGTCTCTGGATGTGTCCCGAGGAGTGTGGCCAGGCAGGAAGGTCATTCTTCAGGATTGCCAGGCTGGCTGCCCCACCTGTGGCCTTCTCGGTTCTGGGAGGCATTGAGTCTAGCCAGCTCACCTTGCTGGCTCCCAGGGAATCTAGCAGCATCAACTGAGGTGCAAGCCCACCTATGGGGGCCTAAGACAGATGGAATGGCCCTCCCCATCAGGGAAGGCAGAGTATGAAAACGAGTAGTGAGGGCTGGCTGGGTTGGCACCCATCATGCCAGCCTCGAGGCCTCTAGGATAGAAGGACAGACCCTCTCCCCAGCTCAGCTTGCAGCTCTTTCACCAACCATGCTGGGGCTGGGGGACACTGGCATTGCCCTGTCAAGTCTCATTGGTGCATCTCCATGGTAGAGGAGGTGGTGGGAGCCAGTGCCTTCCCCTGCCAGTCTCTTCCAGGGCCAGCGCCCTCCAGCGGGGAGGCCTTTGGACCCAGGATGGCAGTTCCGGTAGGGCAGTGGTGGGACCCTTTCAGCTCCCTGCCCCAGACACGCCCAGTGGGTGGAATCTGCCCTCTTCCAGCAAGAGTCGCCCCAGGCGATAGAGCAGCTGGGGGTACCAGTGCACACCCTCGCCCAGGGTCCGGCTGGCCCATGCCAAGCTGTGAAACAGTCGCAGGGGCAAAAAGGCCAACTGAGCCAGGTGGTGGTCAGCCACGGCTGCAAAGCAGGAGGCCACCACATCCTCCACCACCAGCGTCCCGTGCCTTGTGAGGGGGGCGTAGGCCCCAAGGGCCACGTGTGTGGAGACAGCTGCCACTCGGGCAGGCTGCAGACCTGGTGGCCCAGCCACCAGCACATACTGGCCAGGCTGCACTTGGCTGGCAAACGTGGCCTGGAAGCGAGCCGCCGGTTCTGTGTGATTGTTGGAGGTGAAGAGCAGGTGGGCAGGCGTAAGCACCAGGCGGCGCGGGGGGTCATGGGTCTCGATGACCTGGAAGGCCCTCAGCTGCTCTGGCTCGCGGTCCAGGAAAATTAGCACATCACTGAACGTGGGGCTCCCGTCCTCCCCCATGGCCAGCACCCGGTCTCCTGGCCTCACAGCTGACAAGGCCACACGTGCCCCACTCTCCAGGCGCACCTGGGCTCCAGCAGGAAAGCAGCCACCGGTCTTGGCTGCGGCAGAGTGCTCTGTGGGAAGAAGGAACATGAAGGTGTTACTGATGTGGAACCCGGATTCCCACCCCCAACACCCTTCGCCAGTCCCCCAGCCCAGCCAAAGCTACTCGTGCTCCTGGCATCATATCTGAGCCCCTGCCGCCAACTTCCCATGCATTTTGATACCCTCCACCCAACCCCCAATGTGACCTTCTGCTTCCCTTCTTCCATAATCCTTTGCCAATGAGAGGAGCATATTGGGGCTCTAAGACCCAGTGGGTTAGAGAAGAAGAGGCCTTCTGAGGACCAGGTGAAGCCCCCCATCTGCTTATGTCATGACTATGCTGGGAAGCATCACCGGGGCCAAATGGTTGGCCAAGCCAGGCAACGGTCAGCTGTGACTTGGGACAGGGAAGGCTGCAGCCTCATGGAGGGGGAGATGGCTTAGTTCCTCTGGGGTCCAGATGTCCCATTATTTCTCAACTCTTGGTCAGACACTTCCCCTAAACTGCCTTCTCAGACTTATACCCCCAATTTCTGTGATTCTACATGGAAGCCAAAGGAAGATCAGCCAGTGGGACACAGACAGACTCCCGGGAAGCCTGGCATGAACTGTCAGGTCAGGGGGTGGGTCAGTGGGTGGACGTAATCACTGTCTTCAATTGATGTCCTTTTGTGGGGACAGGCCACAGTGGCATCAACAGGTAAAAAGGGAGAGCAATGTTTAGGGGCAGGAGAAATGAATGGTGGCCAGTCTGGGAGCTAGCATGAGGTCAGTGTGGCAGGTAAAGCGTTGATGTGACTTGAAGTAAATACAGTTGGTGGGGGACATGCTCAGGGGAAGGGTCAGTGGCCATGGGTCAGTGTGGGGAGTACAAGAAAGTAGGCCTGATTCAGTGTGCCGGGTCTGTGTGTGGGTGTGATTACTACATGGGACCAGTGTGAGAGGTGAGCCTGCAAGCCAGGCGGGGCCAGGTTGGGGGTCACACAGGAACCATGGGAAGCATCCATAGCTGGGTTCAGTGTAGGTGACCAGGATGCTGACAAGACTCGGGTGGGGGAGGGGCCCCGCTCCAGCCAATTCTGATCAACAAGGCGGCCAATCTGGGAAAGTCCACTTTATTGAGTCCACTCTGTTTTTTCTGGCCCCAAAGTGTCCAGCTTCAGGGCCCTGGGGGACAGGTTGGGGACGCCTGCGCCCCCTGGGAGGAGCATACACAGCATCCTAAAGCGCCTGACCTGAGCTGGGTCTGGGTCTGAACCTCGGGCTCCTGGGCTCCTGGTAAGGCATGCTGGGATCTGGCCCACCCTGGTCCCTGGCCCCACAACAGCCTCCTTCTGCACCCGGCTGAGTGGGGAGGTGCCTCTGCCGTCCTGGCTTCCTTCATCTGTCCAGCTTGCTCTGTCTTGCACCTCCTGCTGCAGGCTCTGGGTTGTGGACCGCCAGGTCAGCACCCTGGGCTCGGGGACATGGCCCTGTCTCCCTAGGCTCCTGCCTTGTCACTACCAGGCCTGAGAGGAGCAGGCAGTCATGAGTAGCAGCGGGAAGCGCTGCCGACATCCTCTTCCCAGAAGTTCCTGCCTCCATCCCTGGCCCAGCCTCTTCACCTTCTGGGCCCCAGAGGGCCCAGTGCCGCCTGTCTACGCCCTGCGGCCCCGGCCCCGGGCCCAGCTCCCTTGCGGCGGCTCACCGGACTTGACGGAGCAATGCACGTGGGCCTTGGATTCATAATATACCCAGTCGAAGCCGGCTTCCACGGCCAAGCGAGCCAGCAGCCCGTACTTATTTCGGTCGCGGTCCGACGTGGTGATGTCCACTGCGCGGCCCTCGTAGTGCAGTGACTCCTCGGAGTGGTGGCCGTCCTCGTCCCAGCCCTCCGTCACCCGTAGCTTCACGCCGGGCCACTGGTTCATCACGGAAATGGCCAGCGAGTTTAGGCGGTCCTTGCAGCGCTGCGAGAAGAAAGCGCGAAGAGCTAAGGTGAGGAACCTGCTGGGGTGCGGGTGCAGCTTCGCTCGGGACTCTCCTACCGCATTGGATGGGGTTGGTAAACCCGGGAGGTTATCCTTAGGAACAGAGGGCCCCAACGTGCTCGCTCCCATTCTAGGATCTGGGTCGCCCCAAGGACCTGGACTGCATGGTGGCGCCAAATCTGGAGGGCGCGTGGAGCCACCACCCTCTGGGCGCCCTTCCACGACAGATGGAGTTCTTCCCTCCTGTGTTCGCTCTCTTTCTCTTGGTCGGGGTACCGGTCCCTCCAGAGGCGGGACTACACCTTTCGAAGGCCCCACACCTCTGCCTCGCCAAGGCACTAGGACTCGTGCGCGGCCAGAAGAGAGGGGATTGTAGCGGAGCGGACAGCCTGCGGCTGGCCTGCTAGGCGTGCAAGGCCCAAGGTGCCCAGTAGGTGTCACCGTAGCCTTAGGGCTGAGGCCGGGGACCTAGGGCCCCGGCGGCGCGGCAGGTGCAGGTCGCCCCAGCTGCGCCGAGGGTGTGTTGGGACGGGAATCTCAGGTCAGCCTGGATCTTTTGGGCGCCACAGAGCCTTCTTGCTGGACTTTCTTACGATCTGAAACCCGCCCGCATCCACTCCCAGGACAGGATGGGCTCGTGAGGCAAAGGAATTTGGTGAAGGACTTAGTGCCGGACTCAGCCTGGTGGGGGCAACGCGAAGCGTTTCCCGCCGCAAGGGGCGCGCGCGCGGGATTGACAAGCCAAGGCAACGTGCTCCTCGAGCCCAGCGCCCTCAGCACGTCTGCGCCGGTGCGCCACCCATACATGGAAAGGGACCCGAGAAACCGAGCCTCTGAATCAGGGAGCTGACTCCACGCTCTGCCTCACTCGGAGTGGGGGTAGAGCTGCACCCTGGGAGAAGGATGGGAGGGACCATCTGCCCTTACTGCCTCCCCGCGTGCCTGGGGCCTCAGGAGCAAGACACCCTGCAGCTGCGGGGGTGGGGGTGGGGGAAGGGGAGAAGGAGAGGGGCGCAGGGGCCAGGGCCTCAGCATGCGGTGGAGGGGGCCCTTCCACCAGTCGGTGTCTCTGAGGTGCGTCCCGGCAGCCAAGTGTGGAGAGCCCAGTCTCAGCCTACCCCCAACCCGCGGAGCCCAGGCCCTACAGACCCTTGGACTTGGCCTCCCGGAAGCCACGAGCGGGTACAACCCAAGGCCCAGCCAGTCCTCCCTTGCGCACAGCCTGGCTGGGGGCGCTTCCTGCCGGGGAGGGAGCTCTGCGTGCTCCTTCCTGGTCCTCACCGCCAGGCCTCTAGCCCCCCACCTATGTCCTCCCCGCGGGCCCTTGCTCCCCGCCCTTTCTCCTTCCCCCACTCCCCTGGGTCCAGAGCTGGGGCGCTTGCTGTCAATGATTGCCCAGCCCGTGGCCCGGATCCTTATCTGCATTCCTCGGCGCCCGGCCCGGCCCGGCCACCAGCCAACCTTCGGCCCCGACACCGGCCGGCCAGCCCCAGCTTCAGGGCGCGTGCTGAGGGCCGTGGTCTAGCTGCTCTTCCTAAAGGACCTAGAAAGCCTCAGCCTTCCTGCTGGGGAAGCCCCGGGAGACCCCAGAAGGATGCGGCGTTAGGTCTCTCTGCTTTCAGACCCGGATGCAGGGAAGGAAATTTGCGCCCCGGCGCTCCGCCGGAACGCGGGTCTTGTTTCGAGCACGCAAGGGCTAGCTTCAGCTGTTTCCTGCCTCCCTCGGCATCCCAGCCCATCTTTTCCAGTTTTCGCGTCCCCACCGCCGAGCCCAGGGATCTCCCAAGTTCGGTCCCAGGGCCCGAAGGCCCCCGCACCCCACCCTTCAACCGCAGCCTCGCCGCTCAGACACGTGGGCTCGCCGGGCTTGTTCCCTCTCCCACCTCCGCCTCCCAGCTCAACTGTTCCCCGCGGTGTCTTCATCCCAGACCCAGCAGACACGGCCCCGACCCCGCCCCCTGTACTCCTGGCGGGGGCAGCGCAGCGAACCACTAGCGCGCGCGGCGGCCGGGCATGGGGCCTCCGCGCCCGGAGCTTCTTCGCCTCACCGGGCTGAATGGCTTCGCAATGAAAGGGGCGCAGCCGCGCGGAGGGGTAGGCTGGGAGGGACGGCGTGGGTCCGGGAGGCACAGGAGGAAGATAGCCGGGTCGAGGTATCTCCGGGTGCCGCCTCACGCCAGAGCTGCTAGCATGCACGCCGGAGGCAGAGGGGCCGCGGCTAACCTGCCGGGCTGCGGGACTTGGCAGCAGGAGCCTCTTCTCGCAGACTCCGGCGGGTTCCGGGACGCGGACACCCCGGCAGGGACCCCTGGCCTGTGCATCTCGGGTAGGAGGTAGCCAGACTTAGCGAGAGGAGCAAGTGCCGGGGGCGGGCTGGGCAGTCGAGAAAAGGTGCCAGGGGGGCGGGTAGGGCTGGGCAGGTGGCAGTGCTTCGGCGGCGGCGCGCTGGGGGGGGCGGGTCGCTCTCACCTGGGTCATGAGGCGATCCGCGCCTGTGTTCTCCTCGTCCTTGAAGATGATGTCGGGGTTGTAGTTGGGAGTGAGTTCCTTGAAGCGCTCCGAGCTGCGCGCGATCTTGCCTTCATAGCGCCCGCTGGCGCCCAGGGTCTTCTCCGGCACGTTGGGGCTGAACTGCTTGTAGGCGAGCGGCACGAGCTTGCGCGGCGGCCGCCGGCGGCTGCCCACCACCCGGCCGGGCCCGCAGCCGCGCGCCGCCGGCACCAGCAGCAGCAGCAAGAGCAAGCAGAACCGCAGGCGGGGCCGGAGACGGGCGGGAGACATGACCGGGGAGCCCTTCAAGCGGCGGGCCAGAGCGCCCGGCGGGCTGATGGGTGGGCGAGTCAACAGGCGCGCTACCGGGCTCAGGCGGCGGGGTGGCTCTGGGGGGCTCCAGGCGGGGGCGCCATGGGC
>NW_004443977.1:10126251-10164163 GCF_000243295.1 Trichechus manatus latirostris
GTCTGCGGCGCGGCCCGGGGCCGAGTGAGAGGGGAAATGGAAGAGATCCGGGCTCGGGCCCCGCGCAGACCGCACCCTGCCCATGTCCCTGCCTCCTGTGCGCTCACAGCGAACCTGCAGCAAGGGCAGAGCAGCCTCCTCCCCCTCGGGCGGGCGGCCCCGACACTAGCCAGCCCTCGCCGGGTTCGCTCCTCGGCCGCGCGTCCGCACGCCTGCCCGCTGCCCTCTGAGCCCCCTGCGCTGCCTGGGTTTGCCCTCCCCGCCCGGTCGCTCCCCACCCCGCCTTGGCCTCGCCTCCCGGCTCCCCGCGGCTCCGGGGTGCCCCGCCAGGCGCAAACCTCCCGGACAGGCGCTGCCACCCCCACGGAGACCGCAACCCACGGCGCGGCCGGACACGAGGGGCGGGGGGCAGTGACCGGACCGCATAAACGCCCACGGTGTCCCCTGCGGGGAAGCAAACCCAAAGGCAGGAGGCCGCTCATAACCTGGTGCTCCACCCTGACCCAGGCGACGCGCCCTCTGGGCTTGGTGCGGCTGGGTTTTCTATCACCCTGTACGCATTACATGGCCCGCTGCTGGTGTGAAGCTGGGGGTGGGGCGTCTAGCCTACGGAAGAAGAGTCAAAGAGGGGGTTTCGAGTTGGAAACATGGTTAAAACAAGTAAGATGAAGTTGCAAAGAGATAGGCCAGGGTGCGGAGAAGAGCCGCTAAAATAGTGACATCAGCAGAATACTGGCGGAACCCCGACGGGCCATGTAAAAAGAGGGGCAGCAAAGATCTCAGTAGCACTGGCTTTGCTAAGAAGAGGCATAAAACGATTCAAAGCTGCTGGCATATAGGAACTGCTAAATCATTACTTGTTCTACTTTACAAATTAAAAGGGACAGAGAATATGCAGGGGCAGATAGAGAAATGACCATGGACTTTGTGTGTATTTTAATATGACTACTGGAGGAAAGCTGGATGAATTGGGATTGATTCTGCCAGAACAAGAAAAGACAAGTGTGGGGTTTGTTTGTTTAAACAACAACAAATTATGATTGGTTGTAATATATTCTACAAATTCACTAAAGATAGAAATAAAAAGGTGAGGCTTTAAAATTTTTTATTATTCCAGTAATATTAATACAATAGTTACCATTTTATTAGTGCTTACTATGTGCCTGATACACGGAAGCTATTAAATATTATTATACCATGTATTGTACTTGCATTATCTCATTTAAACTCACAATAGCTATAAAGTAGGTTCTATTATTGGTGCCATTTTACAAATGAGGACATGCAAGTTCAGAGAAGATAAGCAATTTACTCCCAGTGGAGGAGGAGGGATTCAACCCCAGGTCTAGCTAACTTCCCCTGTGCTGCCTTCCCCTGTGCTGATGCACTGGCACCTCTGTGCAGGAGTCACCCACCCTGCACAACCTGGGCTTTGGGCTGAGTAGGCTTTTAACAGATTTACTTACACTCTCTCTGGATCAGTGTTGTGAACTCAAATTCAAAACTGGAAGGTACTCAAGAGAATGTCTTATCCAAGCACTTCGTATTACAGAAAAGGAAACTAAGACCCACAGAAGTGAATGAGAACAGCCAAGGTAATTTTATAGGATGGCTCCACCAGGATTGCAGTGGAGTCTGTAACTTGGAAACAAAATGGATTCAAAGATTGTTTCCTTCCTCTCCTTTGCCTGCATTCGCCACCACCTCCCAATGTTCTTCCTTACATTAGCATTCAGATTCCTAGCTATAGTTCACTCTAATATTGCTTCTTTTTCTTGAAAGCTTGTGAGTTGCTTTAACTTCTGTTTTCCAGGGTTCAAGGCCTATCCCCGCAATATTTTCTCCCCCCACCCTCCTCAGATGCCTGGGGCAGGCTACTCAGTCAGGGCAGTACCTTTCTCAATCCAGACAAACAAGGGTCCTCTGTTTTTACAGAACTCCAAAAAAGAAAGTTCCATAGGCTTCCTTGGTCACCCATCCCAGTGCTTTATTTTTCTTGAGAAGTTTTTTCTTATGTCTGATCTTTCTTTCTCCCTTCCTCTTTAATGCAAATTCAGCTCCTCTTCCTCTTTTTCTGGACTTGGTGATGAGAGCCATTAGCCTCCTTATTACACTGCTTCATGGTCTTGAGAGGCCCTGGTGGCACAGTGGTTAAACGTTTGGCTGCTAACCAAAAGGTTGGCAGTTCAAATCCACCAGCTGCTCCTGGGAAACCCTATGGGGCAGTTCTACTCTGTCCTACAGGGTCGCTTTGAGTCGGAATCGACTTGATGGTGATAGGTTTTACAGGTTTCATGGTCTTGAAGAGTTGTTAAATTCACTTTCAATTTTCTTTTCTCCAAGGGAAAAAAAATTTTCTTTACACTTCTCTCATAGATTCTAATTTATAACTATCTACTAGCTTTGCAATTCTTCCTCGAGCCCTGTCATTTCTCCTGTCTCAAACTGTGATGCTTATCCTATCAAATACAAATCTCTGGTATAGATCTGATCAGTGTCAAATATTGTGTAAGAATTACTTACACAGTGTTGATGTAACTTTGCATCTTGTGTGCTTCCATAGCAGTGTAACCTAGTTGGTTTAGATTGTACTTCACTAAAGTCTAGAGCCTCCTCTGCCTGGCTAATTTAAGAGCTGACGTTTTTATTTGCTAATAAAGGACTCAATGACCAGGGTGTGTACTGGGAGAAGCAGGTGGGAAGCTAACATTTATCAAGTCTTTTCGATATGCCAGGTGCTTTATACATTCAGTATAATCTTCACAACAATCCTCCAAGGTCAGTATTATTCTCACTCTACAAATCTGTAACTCCAAGACTCTAGAAATAAAGAACCTTGGCTACAGTCCCACAACTAATCCCACAGCTAAGATTTGAACCCAGAACTTTTTTACTCCAAAGCTACATTCTTTTTTTTTTTTTTTTTGTCCTTTTCAGGACACAATAGTCCCTCAAGATCTGAATCTCAAATTTAGGTTAGTATCAGGCCAAGAGAAGCTCTAGCAGCATAGTGGTTAACCAATTCGGCTGCTAACCAAAAGGTCGGTGGTTCAAACCCAGCAGCTGCTCCGTGGGCAAAAGATGTGGCAGTTTACTTTCATAAAGATTACAGCCTTGGAAACTCTATGGGGCAGTTCTACTCTGTCCTGTAGGGTCACTATGAGTCAGAATCAACTCGACAGCAATGGGTTGTTTGGTTTGGTCTCCAATCTCTTTCAGTGGAGGAAGCGGGAGAAGAAGGTTGGATTGGAAGCATCATAATTTCTGCAGCAGTGACCCTGGGAGTTTGGAGCACTTATTTTTGTTGTTGTTGTAAATATGTCTATCACACAATCTTTGCCAATTCAACTTTTTACAGGTGTACAGCTTATTGAGAGCAGTTACATTAGTCGGCTATGAAACCCTCCCTACCTTTAATCAGTGTGATTTTTCCATCACTGTAAACTGAAACTCAGTGCTGTTTGGAGCCTAAGAACCTTGGTCATTTCTTGGCTGCCTGTGTTCTTAGCTGTTCAGTAGATGTAGGCTGGCTTCAAAGACCTTTGTATTGGGACAATCCCTTAGACCTATCAAGCAAAGCCTAACTTGGGTCACTGCCAGGATCTTGCCAGCAGTAAGACTGGAGAACTGAGGTGTGCCCATCTGGAGGCACCAACAGCCTGGGGACCTCCCAACCTCATCATGAGAAATGGGCAGCAGTGGCAGAGTCTGATCAGGGGCCCCTCCCATCTGAGTCCTGGGCCTGTTGGTAAAGTCACTTTTGTTCTCTCACCTTTAGATTCCTTCTACCTCCTCGATCATCTGTGTTTTGAAAAGAACAAAGTAAAATCTATTTCCTTGGAAAATACGATTAATTTTTTTTTTGTTGTTTTACAAAAGTGAAACACGGAAAAGGTAGTAGGTTGGAAATGGAGGAACATACATCACAGAACCTGACAATTTAAACATTTAGCAGATTACCATTTTAGTAGTTTTAGTCAATCTTAAATTTAACCCTATAGTACAAAAACTAGTGATATGTGATATAGTCATGTGTATGTGAGTGTGTAGGGGAGCCTGGTGGTGCAATGGTTAAAGCACTCGGCTGCTGATAGGTCAGCCACTCTGCAGGAGAAAGATGTGATAATCTGCTCCAGTAAAGATTACAGCCTTGGAAACCCTATGGGGCAGTTCTACTTTGTCCTGTAGGGTCACTCTGAGTGGAACCGACTCGACGCAATGGGTTTTGGTAGGTGTGTATATGTGAATATATACATATATGTGTGTGAATATATACATACATATATACATACATGTATATATATGTAGTGTGTGTGTGTGAATATGTATATTCACATACATACTGTTTAGGATCATACTACTATAGTCCTTTTTCCTCTAATCCTGCCACTTGACCAGAGCAATCCTGCTCTCAACCCAAGGGTGCTGAGCCAGAACCAGACAAGTCTCAGGAATGCAGTTCGTTAAGCAGCCTCCAGTGACTCACTGCATAGCAGTCCTGGCTCAGTTGAAGAGCACTGGACCTGGAGTTGGCAGATCTGTACTTGATCACTGTCTCTGCCACCCTCTACCTGTGTGACCTTGGGCAAGTCATTTGACTTCTCTGAATTTCAGTTTCCTCATCTATCAAGTGAGAATAATATCACCTGCCCTATCGGGTTGTTGAGAGGGTTAAAAAATACAAGCTGTAAAGTACAAATCTTACGTATAATTCATTTTTATCCTCTGTTGGATGCACTGGGGTAGCAGCAATTCTCTGATTACTGCTATCAGACCAGGAGGACTACATCAGGATGCTCATATGCCCGTGACCCAAGACAGTAGTGGTGATCAGGGGGCCCTAGCCCTTTCTTTTAAGGAGCATCTACCATGTGCACAGTAATATAATAGGCACATAAAGATAGAGAATGCAAATAGAAAAGAAGACGCAGTTGTTGTCCTCAAGAATTTACTATTTAACCTTAAAGATAAATAATGAAAATAAAGGCAATTACAAAGACATGAATGTCACTCATAAATGAGGACAGAACAATGCATTATAAATTAGGTAGGTTAACAGATAAGATGAATTTTGTCTAGGACAATATGGAATTAAGAAACTATTAGCCTGGGGCTAGACTCTTTGGAATGAGGAGTTATGAAGGAGGTGAAAGAATAACTGAAAAGAATGAAGAGGCTACCCCAGAAAGGGCGCTGGCACAAGCAGAGATGATGGCAATAGTAAAGGTGAAGAGGCCAGCTGGATCATCTCATAAAGCGGGGAAATCCTAATATTATCTCACATAACTCTCACCAAAAAAACCTATAAAGTTGACACCATCTTCATTTTACAAACGAGGAAACTGAGGCTCACAGCTTGTAAGTGAGGGAGTTGGAGCTGGAATCCGGGTCTCTCTGGCTCCATAAAAAAGAGTTTCTTGGTGAGTGATTCCTAGGGCAAGCGTGCTGGGGGGTTGACCTCTGCTCAAGTCAATCATTTTCTCTTCTAAATCTAAGGAGCTGTTTTTCCTCTTTCAAGTGTTGTTACCTTTTTCTTGGGCCTTTAAAACCTCACACCTATTTGACTGACCATTTCCTGAACTGGTTGGGATCACTGACTTCTACTGTTGATTTTTAAAGAGGCCAGCAACTTTACCAAATCTGTCCCACTTGCAGAAATGGAAGTGTGCCTATCTTTTAAGCCTCAGATTCATCCAGAGTGCATTTTGAGATCCAATTAGAACCACTCAAAACTAACAATGCTTTGAAAGCTAGCTATTGATTAGAAATGGGGATGTCAAGTTACCTTTGCCCAAACAATAAGCTCATTACAAGGCACTTCAGAGAGATTCAGGCATTAAAGACCTTGCTTTGATGATTTTTAAAAAGTAAGAAACAGCAGCAGAATTAATTACACTCAAAGTGTGTTTTCGTCTCAAGTCAGAGACTAAAGATTGTGGAAGCTCTACCTTATAGACAGAAAGGCATTTGCAGACAGAAAGACAGACCAAAGAACACATTTCTGTATATGGATTATAACATATTTAATAACTAATGGGCTTTATTTCCACCAAACCAGTGCCTCTACTTAAAAAGAAAAAAAAAATCAGTTGCTTAACAGGGAATCTTGGAAAATACTAGTTTAGTGAATGTCCAATAAGGGAGAGGGAGGAGTACTACTCTTTTAATACCCAAGTGATGCTCCTGACATGCCAGTCAGCTTCCTGTAACTGGGTTTGTACTAATCCACCCATACCCTCCTACCCAGTCTCTTTTGGTAGAGATAGCACCTTAAGGATGTTTGGGATCTAAAGGCAAGGAAAGCATGAAAGCATATAGTCACTTGCTTTTTAATATCTTGTATTCTTAATTTCTGCAAAATGACTAATTCATTTTATTATTGTTATAGTTAAGAAAATGGTATATTATTCTCATGCCCACCTCACAATAGGTTGCCCCAAACAAAAAAATACTATATTTATTTTCATCCACAAATTTCTAAAACTGCCTCAAGATAACACTGATGTAAACTGATGTGTGTGTATGTGTGTATATGATAATCTTGCTTCATATATTCACTCAATAAATCTTTTTTTGAGTACCTGCTAAATGCCAGACACTGTTCTAGGTTCTTAGGATATGTGAGAGAACAAAAAGACAAAGATTCTTGCCCTCATGAAGCTTTGTTCTGGTGGAGAAGAGTTGGGGAGACAGACAATTAAAGATAAATATAAGTAAAATATATAACGCATTAGAAAAGAATAAGGACTACGAGGGAGAAAAAGTAAAATAAGGTAAAAGGATTGGGAGAGCAGTAAGCTTGTGGGAGGGTGTGTTAGATCAGGAGGCAGGATGCTCTATGAAGTAGGGTGGTAAAGGTAAGCCTCATTGAGAAAGGTGCCATTTAAGCAAAGACATGAAAGAGGTGAGGGTGTCAAGCAAGCAGATATCTAGGGAAAGAATATCCAAGGCAGAGAAAACAGCATAGAGCAAAAGCCCTACCTGGCATGTTAGAAAAATAGCAAAAAGACCAGTGTGATTAAAGACGACTAACCTAGGAGGAAAAATAAAATGAGTGAGTTTGACTTTCTACTTTCTGATCATGAGGGTGTTTTTCAAACTTTATAAAGCTCAGAGTGAAGATAATTTATCCTTCATAGAGATTTATGTATTGAAACATAAATATGGACACACATAGTTAACTAAAAAAAAGAAGGGAAGTAAAATAGTATTGATACATAGGATTCTTTTAAGATCAAAAAGAGAGAGAGATACATAGTCATGGCTCTTTCTACTTCATATATCTGAATTTCATTTTAAATACCATTTTTGGATTGTAGGCTTCTGGAAAGAAGGGAGGTATGTCTTTGTGGCCATACAGCAAGCAGCATAATGCCTGTGTTGGTGGGGATACTGGTGAATGGACACTCAATACATACATGATTTGAGTTGATGCATATTTATTTATTCCTGTTTCTTCTTGCTGAATATGGGTTTTTCTGTCTCATTCACAACACATTTCCTACAAAGGTGCCATTCCTTTTAATTCCTTTTTAGTGAGATGGAATGTTTTCCTGTTGGACTTTCTCATTGGCAAATTCAAGTCTATGTACATCATGAGATTTAACCAACTTGGCTTCTTACATCCCACTTCCTGGTCAAGAATGGGACCCATTCTGGGGATCTTTCTTCCCATTGAATTATTCCCACCAGTTATCCATGTTGTTTAACTGTTGAAATGGTTTCCATCATCTTTAAACCATTTTGATACTGGTTTGTCTACCTGCTTTGATTCCATTTCATGACTGCCATTAGGTTATTTGTTGAGACTCACCTTGAGAAGCATACACCTCTTAGATTCTCACTCCCAAGAGCTGTTTCCCAGATGTCCTTCTGGTGGGAAGCTCAGCTCCCAGTTAAGCAGTCCCCGCTACATACTGGCTTTGATGATGACCCTCAGAAGCCGTGCCAGTCCCTGAATCATCACACAGCACCCTAGGTGAGAAATATCCTCAAGTGTTCTCTGCTGTTGCTCCACCCCTACTCTATATGAACAGATTAAGTAAATATAGTTTTGCTTGGCAGAGTTCTGCTATTTTCATCCTTCAAATCCTAAAAATGCACATACACTTTGACCGTTCAATAGTCCACAGTGCTGGAGCTGGGGCCTCACTGTACTTCACCTCATTGACTGGGGATACCTCCAAAAGCAGTGTGGCTGCACCCTGTCCCAGTGCACCTAGTGCATGACAGCCAAGTACAAACTCAAAATCTGCCACCTCACAAACTGAGTGTCCTAGTGTCTGCAATAGGAACACTCTCTGCCTTTTGCTGAACACACCACCGTGCTAATCTTCCACTTCAACACACTCCAGACACTGTTTTCTTTCTTATTCAAAATCCATTGTACAGATTATACTTCTTAAGTTATCTCTTCCCTCTGTCCTGCTATTCTAATTACGTAAATTATCCCACCACATTTCTATCACACTTATTAAAGACAGCAACATAATAGACATTACTACTACCAGAAACACCATTCAAGTTAGGTCATCAGTAGCACCTTCATATGTTATCAGAGTATTATAATTGATATTACTGTTATATTAGGTTACTAATTAAACAGAGAATCTTTATTACCAGCCCCCTGGTCAGTGCCTTACCCTTCCTCCCATATGTGACACAGGACCAACTGGTATTGCTTTGTATTCTGGAAGTGCCAGGCAGCAATAATGAATGAAACTGGCATTCTTTCCTTCTCATCTGGGAGCAGTCTTGTTTTGTCTTGAATAAGGAATCTCTTTATCACCCATGATTCCCAGCAGAACTGCCCTTGACCCCTGAACACAGGACCACATCCCTGCGGGGCTCCCCATCAGCTCCAACTCTTTTCACCACACCCTGCTCACCCTTCAAGGCCTGAGATGGGAGGGAAAAGGCAGGATTGAGTTCCAGTCAAGAGGATTACCCTTCCTGTACTCCATTCTCCCCTCTTCTGTCACAGATTTCTGACTGGCTGTCGATGCTATCAGGGGTCCATAAAGCTCAGAGGACTCTGGCCTGGGAGTGGGGGGTAGGGGTTAGGCAAACAGGCCAGGGAGGCAGTTGGTTGATATTTAACCACAACATTCTCAGTCTCTATTGTTTTGAGTGAGGCCCAATATTTCCACAGCAGGATTATAGGATCTGATTAACCATGTTAGACAACAATGCTGAGCTGGGATGGGCTTCCCCTTCCAGCTGCCAATATGAAAAAGTAAATACACTACCCAGATTTCAGAAGGGACTCCCAGCAGTTCCTGAGCCCTACTCCCCAATCCTAACCCTGCTACTGCTTTTGGCCCCAAAGTGAGGGCAGGGAGGAAGAATGTGGCACCACATGCTCCTTTAACTACTGGCCCTTGGCCCAGCAAGACAAGTAATCCTGGCACAATCTTCCCAGGTGAGTCAATGCTGTGTATGCTCCCCACACCCTGGAGTTCTTCCAATGCCTCTTCCGGGTTCTCCCAGTAGGCAGGCCTGGATTCTCAAGAACCCATGAAAGTTAGATGCTGAGAAGCTGGCACTCACTCAAAGGAGTCCAGGAATGTGGAGAAGACAGCAAAATCTGTTGGGCTCCAGGATACAGAAACTGAGTGGGGACAGGACTGAGAACTCTGAAGAGGGATTAGGCCTTTGGTACTATCTAATGACTGCCCACATGCCAGAGTAGAAGAAAAGATCCCAGAACTTAGAGGAAGCATAAAGGATCACCATAAAGCAAAGTCCAGGAGATGGGAAAATATTCCTCAAAGGATTCTGGGATGAAAGAAAGGAGAGATGGGCTTCTAGCTCCTCGAATAGAGAGGGATTCCCTCTTACACACAGACAAGCTACTTCGTATCCTCCTCACTCTGGATATTTCAGGGTGGGATCCTCTGCAACACTGTCCAAGAGAACATGGGAGAAAAATAGAGTAAAAAGGAGCCCTTGACAAGAGTATCCTGTAGCAGCTTCCATGGAGTCACGGCAACTAGGGAAAAACCCTCCCTCCAGTGTGGGCTCCTTTCTCTTCCTGCATTTCTCTCTGTATGTAAGTGCCTAGCATTATCCATTAAAATGTCACGCCATACATTTATGGATGTTGGTCATTGTCACTAGGAAACAGGGTTCTTGAGTTTCAAGTTTGGTGGCTTCTTTGCAGTGTGTCACTTACTCCTTTTGAACGTTCAGATTCTTCAGAAAAATTTGAAGATAGAAACTACTTCAGGGCAGAGCTTAGAAAAGCATATCCTGATTGTATCAAAACCAATTAACAAAGTTGCACCCCTTCGTAGTATAATACCACCACAGTGATATTTTCTGAGTTAGGGTTAAAAACAGACCCTGTTCTCAAAGGGTATAATCTAATGAAAGACTGAAACCAAAAGAGCACAGAGGAAATATGTATATATACACAGATTGCATTAAAAGCACAAATAGCAAGGTGGGAAACAGAATAGATAAGGTGAGTTTCCCATGTCCTAAGGATATAGGTTTCCCCTACACTGTGTGGAGCAAATCCTCCTAGTTTGATAAATGGGAGAAAATGAGGAACAGAACAGGTGAAGAGAAGAAAATGCCCCTGGTGACAAAGTCAGGAATGAGATTAAATCCAAGACCCGGGAGAGGCACAGCCTTGTCCACTCCCCGATCCTCTCCCCATCTTTGTGCAGAGTTCAGGGGCTCCTGCTTATCTCCCAATAGCCCAGGGCTAAGGAGGAGGTAAGGGCTTCAGAAAATGCGAGATCTGAAAGAATAGGAAAGAGAAAAGGAGTCCAAGAGGAAAATGCCAAATGTCCCACTGGGGGGCGGGAAGCAGTAGACCTGAGTATTCAGGAGACATAAGGATTTTTCCTTTTCCCAAGTGCTCACTGTAGGTGAACTGCATCAAGCCAGCGGAAGGATCTCAGTCTGACCAGGCTAGGTTCCTCCCAAGTCCAAGGCACAGGAGCACAGATCTCACTTCCAGTCTTGGAATTCCAGGGCTAGCTCTTAAGGACTCAGTGGGAAGACGAGACTATAAGTTTTCCTCCTCCTCCCTTCTCAATAACGTTACTGCCCTTTGGAAACACTCCTTGATCTGGGAGACTGCCTGGTCAGTGCCAGGAGAAAAGGGAAGATCCCTTTTCAGTGGGATTTTCCAAGACCCTGCTCGGGCTCTGCCTTTAAGGACTGCTGGGAAAGCGCTCAGTGAGGGAAGTAGAAAGGAGGTACTGCCCAGTTAGAGGGCTAAGGAATGAAGATTTCACTTCCAGCAAACAGCTTGCCTGTCCTGTCTGTGGGGGAGGGTGCACCAGCCAGCAAGGCCAAGTAGGCCCTGCAATCTAGGTGGCGCTATTTCTCTACATTTTGGGTTAATTTCCTGCAGGAACTTCCTCGAGGTCCCTAGTCCTGCTCCTGGTTTGCTGGCTTGCTCGTGTAAACCACCTTATATTTTTTTTTTTTCTAAAAATACTCCAAAGCAATTGAAAGAGTCCCTTCTCCCACCAGCCAGCCCTGGCCCCAGCCCCGGCCCCGGGGAGCGGGCGGGTAGGCGGGGAGGTGGGCCACTGCTTTATTAAACACAGGGAAAACTAATATTTACGGAATAAAATTTATGGAGCAGCCACGAGAATTCGACCCTTTTATGTGCACGCGGAGTGGGGGTTGGGCCAGGCTAGGGGCCTCGGGGAGGGGCCCAAGCCTGGGGGCAGGGCTGGAACACAGCCTGGCTAGGCCAATTTGTCAAGGCAGGGATTTCCCTGGAGTTGCCCTGGGAAGAACGATTCCCAACCACCGCCCCTAGCTTTGGGGGGATAAAGCCTTCAGAACAAGAATGACCGAGCCAGGGCCTCTGGGAGTAATGTTTCTCTAAAGATGCATTTGGGCAATATCCCCATGGAGGCAGCAACCTTTGGGAATAAAGACAGCAGTGGGTGGGAAGGTCACTGGGCATACTCTTAAACCAAAAAACCAAACCTATTGCCATCAACCGATTCTGACTCATGGCAACCCCACAGGACAGAAGAGAACTGCCCCATAGGGTTTCCAAGGCTGTAAATCTTTATGGAAGCAGATTGCCACATCTTTATCCCACGGGGTGAGTGGTGGGTTGAAACCTCCAACCTTTTAGCAGCTGAGAGCTTAAACGCTGTGCCACTTGGGCTCCTGGCATACTCTTACTTAACATTTTTAAAAAGTGACATATTCTTTTGAGAACATGGAAAAAGGAGTTATGCTCTGACCATTTTACTTACAATGTCAGTGGATTCACAGACCCCTGATCCCCTCTGTAATTAAAAATGCTCGTTCTTGAGACCGCACTCTTAGGGCAGAGGGAGTCTCCAGGGTGAAGACTCATATTGTCCCCAAGCTTGCTGGGAACGCCTTTCCACTTTCTACGTGGTCTCACGCCCCGCAGACACTGAAATCTGGCTATCTAAATTCTGCGACAGCCATCTGCCAGCAGGTTTTTACCAGTTCACTTCAGTTAAGTCACTACCATGGGGCACTCTGGGATACTGTGGTTGGGAGGTAAAAAGAAGTCAGCAGCAGCAATTGGGAATGAGTCCCAATGGAGCTCTCAGACTCTGCTGGCAGGTAAAGGCTGGGGCATGAGTCCTGGACAGCTCGAGGCTCCCTACCCTGAAGTGGCAATGGAGAGCAGAGCATCCTATCAACAGGAGGCAGGGTAACTGGATAAGGATATAGGAAAGCAGGATCTAACATCCTTCCTGGAAAATATTTTCAGTGATGTATACAATAATGCAGTTAAGAACTGGACTGTCTGGGTTCCAATTTTGGCTGTCACTTATTATCTGTGTGACCTCTGATAAGTTGTTTAATCACTCCAAGACTCAATTTGCTAGCGGGGTTCTATCTTCCTCACATAATACTGTAAGGATATAATGTCAGATGCTTATTACAGTATCCAGTATACGTTAACTGCTCAATGAATGTGAGTTGTTTATTATTGCTGTTGTTCTAATTATAATAATTCCTATTTTATTATTGCTTGGATTGTCCTCTCCCTCATAACTTGACAGAACACCAGTCCCAGCTAAAACCCAAAAACCAGTGTGATGGTTAAGGTTATGTGTCAACTTGGCGAGGCCATGATTCTCAGTGGTTTGCCAGATATGATGTAATCATCATCCACGATGTAATCTGTGGTGAGCAGTCAATTGCTTGAAAGAGGAGTTTCCTTGGGGGTGTGGCCTGCATCCAATAGATATGGATGTTCCGGCAAAGCTCGCCCTCTCTTGATCCTGCATCTGACTCATCATCCTCTGATCTCCAGTTCTTGGGATGTGAGCCAGCAGCCTGCCTTCTGACCTGCACATTTGGGGATTTACCAGCTCCTGTAGCCCTGTGAGCCAGCAGCCTGCTGTCTGACCTGCCAATTTTGGGTTTGTCAGCTCCTGCAACCACATGAGTCAGGAGAAGCCTCCAGCCTGACACCTGACCCATGGATTTGGGATTTGCCAGCCTCCACAACTGCGTGAGCCACTTCCTTGAAATAAATCTCTCTGTATATAGATATGTACATTTATATATATATATATGTTTCCTGGTTTTGCTCCTCTAGAGAACCCAGCCTAAACCAACCAGTTTGCTGCAAATAGATTCTGAGTCATGGTGACTCCATGTCTGTTGGAGTAGAACTGTGCTCCAAAGGCTTTTCAATGCTGTGATCTTTCAGAAGTAGATTGCTAGGCCTTTCTTCCAAGGCACCTCTGGGTGGATTTGAACCGCCAACCTTCTGATTAGTCAAGTGCTTAACTGTGTGTGTCACCCAGGGACTCCAGTCCCATCTAGAGAAGATATATGGATGAGGAGGCATTTGACCATCTCAATAAGTAAATAAACCAGAAAAAGGCCTCTATTTTTTTCTGCTCCTGACCCCTTCTTCTACTTAATAGTTTCCAATGAACATCTGAGTTACTACTTTCTTTACTGTTTCTTTCTGTTCCCTTACAGGGTAAAGTTCCAGTTGGTCTTACCTATAGGGGACAATCTAGCAGAGAAGGCCAAGGAACTTAGTCAATCCCAGTCTGCCAAACTTTGCTATATATGTCTGAAGAGCTGACTTTCTCACTGTCTGAGATGCTTTCTAACTCACTCAGCCTTTACATTTTCTCCTTCTTGGCACTATTAGTGGTATAGGCCAATTCTGTTGTCCCAGAGAATTCCTCTAGTGGTTTCCCTGTCATCCTAACTTTCCTAGTTCTTCTACTTACAGGCACTCCCCAGGTTATGAACAAGATCTGATCCTAACTGTGCCTTTAGGTCGAATTTGTAAGTCAGTAACAGATGCACACGGTTCTTATTTAGCTTTACTCCGAGCAAGAAAAGGCTCGAAGCTTCTCAATGATTTAAAAGTTGCCTGTGTAGCAAGTGAAGGCGATTGTGATGAAGAATTTGTCACGAGTAGGGGTTGGTTCAATTGGTTCAAAGTGATGGCAAATTTACATAACATTAAAGGGCAAGTACAAGTTGTCCTTAAGTTGGATGTTTGTATGTTCCTAACCCAGGGACTGTCTGTACTATGTTATCTGAAGTGGAGTGAAGGGTGGGAAAGTAAAATTCCTTTTCTCCTACCCTAGTGAAACTACCTTGACCCTAGTGCGCGAAGCTCTTTATAATTTCAGCACTGTGTTGGTTTAACCTGTTGTCTATGCCTTGGAAACAGGAAAACACATCAAGTTGGGCAAAAGAAAGCAGCAGCCATCTGTTCTGTCTTGTGCCAACCATGAAGAGAGTTCTCTAGATCAAGTTCCCAAATGGAGGCTAAGCTTAGGCCACAGCAGAGAAGCATAAAAAGAATCTGAAGGATTGTATTGAAGGTGTAGACTTCATCCAGAGACAACATGGGGTGGGACCCAGAAAAGGGAGGTGGGTTATGTCTTCATCAGAATGAGTCATCTCAAAAGCAGGGGAGTGTGAGTTCTTTTTATTCCATGCTAAAGAGAGAAGAAGTGGGTCTCTGAGGAGCACCTGGGACTGACTAGGAACTCTTGAGAAAGGTAGACAAGGCTTCCTAAGCATGTGTGTGCCTTTTTGCTGACAGACTTGTCCTATATACTTAAAGTCCATGGTAGGATCCTGGGCCTAGAAAACCTCCACAAGAAGAGAGGAGGATATGGGATTCCCAAGAGACTGGCTTCCACTCAGAGGGGGAAGGCCAGTGTGTAACAGGTTGGAGCCAAGATTCCCTTGGTTAATTGTCCCCACTCAGGTGGCCTGTCAACATGAGCTTTAGTTATCTCGCCCTTACAGTGGGAGCCCTGACTATAACTCTGTTGCAGAGATACCACTGCCATGCGAGCTCCTTCCGAAGTGACATCAGGAAGTTATTCTCCATGCCCATCCTCAGAAGTGAGACAGTGACAGGTTAACTGAAGAGGCCCCTTGGCTTCTTTCTCTTGACCTTTGATAGCTGAGGCCTTGGCATAGAGCCTGAAGTACTCTAGGAAAAAAAAGAACCCAAGTTAACGGGGTTTTGAAACAGTTCCACTTAAGTTAGGAAAGGAAATTTCCTCCTCTTATGGATCCTGGTTAGGATGAGGCCTTCTTGTGGCTGACACAGATGTTTCGAAGTCTATTTCAGGTAGTGAATGTTATCTAATACTCTATGCAGGAGAAAACACATTACTTCTCTCCCAGGGAACAACCTCACAAACATTACTGGAAGTGGGAGAAGATGGAAAGTGAGCCAGGGTTCACCATTTGGTACAAGAATTGCAGAGAGGATACAGGAAGGGAAGACGTGAAAGATCATGACTGTCCATCCATACAACCACAATATGGAAGCCTGGTCACAAATATCCCTCAATATTATTGAGGCAAAGTCAACTAGGTGACAATTCCAGGGATCAGTGGCTCAGAGGCTATAGGTGCAGCCTCCTCTAGCTCTTAGAATGCAATTCAGGAAGCTGCTCACAACTCACTGTGGGCTCTATCTCAGGCACTGAGAGGGAAGGTGCTGATGAGACTGGCTCTTCTGGCTGGTTCAGAAGGTGGCTATCAGTTCCTTGCAGGGAGGCACTGCTCGAGGTCTGAGAATCTGAAAGATTAAGGGAAGATAGTGATAAATGTCTTCTTCTAACCTGGATGACATTAGCATTTACCAAGCATCCAAGCATTCTGATAAAGGCCAGGGCTTGGTACTAATATATAAACAGACAGAAGAGCCACAACGTTCAACTTCCAGCTGACTTTCTGAAATCTCTGTTTTTACTATGAAGATTCCCTAGCCCCACTTTCACCAGGTAGAGAGTTTCCTTGACTCAAAGTAGCCAACTGCTCTTCTATACATTCTCTGACATGTCTCAGGAAGAGTGACAAGTCTTTTTCCCCTGGTTATCTGGCTAACCCAGCTAAGCACCTAGACCAGCACTGTCTAATAGAAACTTCTGCAATGATAGAAATGTTCTGTATCTACACTGTCAAATTTAGCAGTCACTAACTACATGTGGCTACTAACTACTTGAAATGTGGCTAGTGCAAATGAGGAATCAAATATTTAATTTTATTTAAATTTAAATAACCACATGTGGCTAGGGCTACCATATTGGATGGTGCACACCTAGACCGTACCTCTAACCCCAAGGAGACCAGGCATCTCTGGAGCGACTCACCAGTGCCTTGATGCTTCTGTCCCACTTGGACCTCTTGTTTGGTGACTGCCACATACAGACTCTGCAGATTCATGACAAAGGGCCTTCCATTACCAATACTGCATGCCTCTGGTAGTTTCTACAGGGAAGAGCAGATCCTGTCATCAGTCATACTGTACTGCCAGAGAAAAGGGACCTGACACTCCAGTGGCAGAACTGGCATCAACCCCAAAATAATTTATATAAAGAAGTTGTTGCTGTCTGCCATTGAGTCAATTCTAACTCATAGTGACCCTACAGGACAGGGTAAAACTGCCTCATAGGGTTTTCTAGGCTGTATTCTTTATGGGAGCAGATTGCCAGGTCTTTTCTCCCATGGAGCGGCTGGTGGGTTCAAACTTCCAAACTTTTTGGTTCATAGCCAAGTGCTTAACCATCATGCCACCAGGGCTCCTTATAAAGATTTGGAACCAATATAGGGTGTCCAGATCCAAGCCTGCTGGGAACAATATAAAGACCCCTTGATCTATGGATGCAGAAGTTATTTGATAAAATCCAATACCCTTTCTTGATGAAAACCCTAAAGGAGATTGGAATAGAAAAGTAATTCCTCAATATGATTCAGGGTACGTATGAAAAGTCAACAGCCAATATTAAAGTTAACTGAGAAAGACTGAAAGCTTTCCCCCTTGAAATCAGGAATAAGACAAGGGTGCCTGCTCTAACCACTTCCATTCAATATTGTATTAGAAGTCCTAGCCACAGCAATAAGGCAAGAAAAAGAAATAAAAGGTATCCAGATTGGAAAGAAAGTAAAGTTATCTCTATTCGTGGATGACATGATCCTATCTATAGAAAATCCCAAAGAGTCCACAAGAAAATTTCTAGAGCTAACAGAGCAAAGTTGCAGGGTATGAGGTCAACAAAGAAAAACCAGTTGGGTTTCTATACACCAACAATAAGAAATCTGAAAGGGAAATTAGGGAAATGATTCCATTGACAGTAGCATCTAGAGAATAAAATACCTAAGAATAAATTTAACCAAGGATGTGAAGGATTTATAAAATGAAAATTATAAAACACTGCTGAAAGACATTAAAGAAGACTTCAATAAATGGAAAGATATTCCATGTTCATGGATTGGATGACTTAATATTATTAAGATGTCAATACTACCCAAAGTGATCTACAGATTCAAAGCAATTCTGATCAAAATTCCAACAGCCTTCATTAAAGAAATGCAAAAACCAATCCTCAACTTTATATGGAATGGCAAGAGGCCCCAAATAGCTAAAGCAATGTTGAAAGAGAAGAACAAAGTAGGAGGACTCACACTTCTTGATTTTAAAACATATTACACAGAAACAGTAATCAAAACAGGCTTATACTGGTATAACAGTAGACATACAGACCAGTGGAATAGAATTGAGAGTCCAGAAATAAACCTACACATCTATGTCAACTGGTTCTTGACAAGGGCGCTAAGTCCATTCGACGTGCAAAATAAAGTCTCTTCAATAAATGGTGCTGGGAAAACTGGATTTCTACATGCAGAAAAATGAAACAGGATCCATGCCTCACACCATACACAAAAACAAATTTGAAATGGATTAAGAACCTAAATGTGCAAACTAAAAACAAAAATTCTTAGAAGAAAATGCAGGGGCAATGCTGTCAGGCCTAGCTTTTAACAATAGATTGGCTAATATAATAACAAAAGCACAGACAGCAAAAGACAAATAGATAACTGGGATCCCATAAAAATTAAAAACTTTTGTTCGTCAGAAAACTTTACCAAAAAAGCAAAAAGACAAGCTACAGATAGGCAGAATATCTTCAGAAACCATATAGCTGATAAGAATCTAATAACCAATATATATATAAAACTATGACAACTTAACAACAAAAAGACAAGTAACTCAATCATAAAATGGGCAAAGGACTTGAATAGACTTTTCACCAAAGATGACATTCAAATGGCCACCAAACACAGGAAAAGATGCTCAACATCATTAGCTACCAAGGAGATGCAAATCAAAACCATAATGAGATACCATTTCACTCCCACTAGGATGGCTAAGATAAAAAAAAAACAAACAGAAAATAACAAATGTTGGCTAGGATGTGGGGATACTGTAACCCTTATCCATTGCTGGTGGAAATGCAAAATGGTATGGCCCTTGTGGAAAACAGTGTAGTGGTTCCTCAAAAAACTAAAAATAGAACTACCATATGGCCCAGAAATTCTACTCCTAGGTATATACCCGAAAGACTTGAAACCAGAGACTCAAACAGAGACTTGTACGCCAATGTTCGTTGCAGCACTGTTCACAATAGCCAAAAGATGGAAACAACCTAAATGTCCATCAACAGATTAATGGAAAAACAAAATGTATACATACATACAATGGAATACTACTCAGCCAGTAAGAGAAATAAAGTCTTGATACGTGTTACAACATGGATGGAGCTTGAAGACATTATACTGAGTGAAACAAGTCAATTACAAAAGGACAAATATTGTATGACCTAACTTATATAATAAGAGACAAGAAAAGGCAAATATTTAGAGACGAAAGTATATTTATTAGTGGTTACCAGGCATGGGAGGAAAGGGGAAAGAGGGGGTTAACAGTGATGGAAAAATCTCATTGATTAAGGGTAGGGCTTCACAGCCTATTATTTTAATTGCTGTCAATAAGCTATACACCTGTAAAATGTTGAATTGGCAAAATTATGTGATATATTTACAATGATGACAGGAAAAAAAAAAAAAGACTAGCTGCTGAAGCTACTTATGTACAACCAAACACCTCATGGGATTTGGTTCCTTGGTTTGGAGGTTTAGAAACATGGTTTCCTGGGACATCCCAGTTAACTGGCCTAATAAAGTGTTCAGTGCTTCTATTCTGCCTCCTAGTTTATTGTGTAGTGCCTGGGGTCTTAAAAGCTTGCAAGCAGCCATCCAAGGTACTACATTTGGTTTGTATTCACTTGGAGCAACAGAGAAAGAAGGAGAGTCAGGAACAGTGGGAGGATATGGAATGTATGGCTAATTGCCTCCATGAACAACTGCCTCCTTTTCCATGAGATCAGAAGAACTGAATGGTGTCCAGCTACCATTACTGAATATTTTGATCAAAGATTTATAGAAGAATCCTGATCAAAAGGGTAAAAATGTAAAACAGAATTTCAAATTCTCATGGAATTCAGAGCCATGGAGGCTGGGTGAACCCCTGAAACTATTGCCCTAAGATAATCTTTAAACCTTAAACCAAAAATATCCTCTGAAGTCTTCTTAAAACCAAACAATAGTTTCGATTAGCTAGTAAAGAATGTCTACCTTGAGCATTAGGCTCTTTTAAGAACTATCTATATGGGATCAAATTGGCAACAGCAACTCAAAAGGTTAGATAAGAACCTTAGGGAGGAGTGAGTTTATGTTAACTCAGAAAAGGAGGGTGAGAATGGTTGCACAACTCAAAGAATGTAAGGAATGTCACTGAATTGTACATTTAGAAACTACTGAATTGGTGTACGTTTTGCTGTGTATATTCTCAACAAGAGCAAAAACAACAAAAAAATAAAATTAAAAAGAAAAAAAAGACCTCTCAGGCAGTCTCCTCTGACGGTAACTCCAAACTATATCCTAATGTTCCCCAATCCTTAGGTTTATTATGCTTTCCAAGGAATACCTCATAGGCCTTCAGGCTCTTTCTTCCAAAGGATGAACTCTTAGAGGTCTATTTTAGGAAATTATCCTCCCTAAGTTGTTCCTAAATTGTACAGATTACTATTCTAATTAAATTCACTCCTAAACCTCCACACTGTTGTTATTGTTAGCTTCCACTGAATCAGTCCTGACTCATGGCGACACCATGTGCAACGGAAGGAAACGCTGCCTGGTCCTGTGCCATCCCCATGATTGGTTGCAGATCAGACCGTCGTGAATCACAGGATTTTCACTGGCTGATTTTCCAATTAGATGATCATGCCTTTCTTCCTAATCTGTCTTAGTCTGGAAGCTCCGCTGAAACCTGTTCAGCATCATAGCAACATGCAAGCCTCCAATGACAGATGCATGGTGGCTGTGCATGAGGTGTCTTGGCTGGGAATCAAACCTGAGTCTCACATGCAGAAAGCAAGAATTCTACTTCCACACTAGAGAGAGAAAAATGATGAAATCCAGGATAGAAGAGACTGAAAGAAGGCAAAATGGGAATGATAGACTGAAAGATATGAAAAAATTATGGAGCTGTGATGTTAAGTCAGAGGACATGGGAAAAATAGAATTGACAAAGCTTTTGAGTTTTACCTGGCATTTTATATTCTCTACTCCAACCCTACTGTCTTTACTATAATCCATGCATTCTCAGTGGGGGCGATATTTCCCTCAAGGGAGCAAAAATTAGTTCTTCAGAGGTGAAAAGAATCTTACTCTTTTAAAGTGTGAAGTATATATACATATACTGCACATATATAGATATATGGTATATCTGTGATATTAAAATTTCCTGATGGGGGAGAGATGCAATTAACAAAAATGTTTTAAAAGTCTCCTTAGAGAGGATAATAGGGGGAAAAAAAGGTCGAGAAACAGTGCTATAATTACAGTATATTTACCTGTGTCGTTTACTACAGAATGAATTGTGGATTTATATCCACAGCAAATGCTTTCTTTGCCTAGTGCAAGTTCCATACACTTGGCTGAACTGAGTTGAAATAATGGTCAAAGACTGAACAAAGTGCAATAAGAATGAGATGAAAGAGTGTGGCATCCAGTTGTCCCAAACCTGGCTGCACTTCAGAATCCTGGAAAGGGCCCAGAACTACTTCATCTGTCCTTCTGCATACAAATCATCATGGTTCCCAGCCAAGTTATCAGTGCCCGAGGGGCAGCCATGCTGGCAGCTCACATGGGAACCAATCCAAGAATCCTGGATTGGACCATATCTTGTGTCAAGGGTATTTTTTCTGTGCGATAAGGGCATTCATTTCTGAAAACCCACTGTGGGAGAAAGATGGTAGAGAGAAAGTATGAGAAATAGCAAAGTAGGCACCAAACCATAGTCAGGATTATACAGTTATCTTTCTCTGAGTGTAATGGTAGTTGGAAAGCCTGCTGATCCCCCAAAAATGTAACATACATTTCTGCTCCAACCCTACCCCCATAAAGACTACATCAGACTTGAACTTTCACTGGAAACCACAGACAATGAATCAGAAGTCTTGAGTACAAACTTTGCTTCTAGCCAGTAGTCACACAAGGAGTATAGCAGCCCTCTTCGGCAGCATTCCCTGAGGGATAAACTGAAATAGGGGAAGCAAATAACCAGGCCACACCACCTCTATCTATCCTAACTCACTCTCCTTCCTGGGGTTAGCTCTCCAACCCCCAAGCCACCTCCTCCAACAGAAGATCCTCTACTCTGTAGCCAGAGAGTCCTGATATTAGAGGGACAAACCATTATTCTCCTTCCTTATAACGTGTGTTTCTAGTATCTCCCTTCATATCCCGCAGAAGTGTAGCCTCTCTTAAGGTCATTCATACACTGCTTGGTAGGCACTGTGCTGTTTGCGCTAACAGGCTAGGCAGAATCTAGGCAGTCCAGGGTAATCAGCTCCTTCTCTTTCCATGGGGCTAGGCAGACTCAGAAATTTTCCATGCTGATCTTTACCCAGCCCATGTATTTAACTTAAAAATGAAGTGTCAGAGATGAAAGGCCACTAAAGTCAGTGCTGCCCTGGGCCTAAGTCCAAATCCAGAACCTCTATCTTAGCCTTTCCTCTATCCTTCCCCTTCTCAGAGAGGTTTGGTCCTACAGCTACTGCCAAAGGTTATCCCACCTGAGTACTTTAGATACCCAGTATTTAGGAACAGAATAGTGCTCCAGTTGCCAAGTACTTACTATGTGCTAGGCACTGTTTTAAATGCTTTAAATGTATTCACCCATTTTTATCTTGTTCACTTCTATTTCACTGGCACCTAGAACAGCCCCTGGCTCATGGTGGGGGCTCAATAATTATCTGTGAGTGAATTAACACAGTAGGCTCTATTACGACCCCATTTTTACTGAGGTCATTAGGCAGAGCTAGTAAGTGGTAGAGAATGATTAGAATTCAGGCTTCAGGGCCCACGCATATTGACTACTTTATTTACTTCTCTGAACAGCAGAATTTCAGCCTTTCCCAGGATCACAACCCCCAATTTATCACATCACAGGTCACCTGTCCAATCCCCTTCCAGCCCAGAAACAAGCTCCCTAAATACCTAGGAATAAATCTAACCAGGGATGTGAAGGACTTACACAATGGAAATTATAAAACACTGCTGAAGAGATTAAAGAAGACTTAAATAAATAGAGAGATTTTCCATATTCATGGACTGCCCATTGCCATCGAGTCGATTCTAACTCATAGTGACCCTATAGGGCAGAGTAGAACTGCCCCATAGGGTTTCCGAGGAGTGGCTGGTGGATTCAAACTACAGATCTTTTGGTTAGCAGCCTAACGCTTAACCATCGAGCCACCAGGACTCCATCCATGGATTAGAAGATTTAATATTGTTAAGATGTCAATACCCAAAGTGATCTATAGATTCAGTGTGATCCTGATCAAAATTCCAACAGCCTTCATTACAGAAATAGAAAAACCAATCCTCAACTTTATATGGAATGGCGATAGGCCCCCAATAACTAAAACAATGTTGAAAGAGAAGAACAAAGTAGGACGACTCACACTTCCTGATTTAATAACATACTATGCAGCTACAGTAATAAAAACTGTCTGGTTCTTGGGGAACATCTAGCTTAACTGGCATAACATAGTTTATAAAGAAAATGTTCTACATTCCACTTTGGTGAGTAGCGTCTGGGGTCTTAAAAGCCTGTGAGTGGCCATCTAAGATACTCCACTGGTCTCACCCCTTCGGGAGCAAGTGATAATGAAGAAAACTAAAGATACAAGGAAAGATTAGTCCAGAGGACTAATGGACCACAACTACCACGGCTTCCACCAAACTGAGTCCAGTACAACTAGATGGTGCCCAGCTACCACCACTGACTGCTCTGACAGGGATCACAACAGAAAGTCCTGTACGGAGCTGGGAAAAATGTAGAACAAAATTCTAACTCACAAAAAAAAAAGACCAGATTTACTGGACTGACAAAGACTGGAAAAACCCTGAGAGTACGGCCCCCAGACACCCTTTTAGCTCAGTAATGAAGTCACTCCTGAGGTTCACCCTTCATCCAAAGATTAGACAGGCCCATAAAACAAAATGAGACTAAAGGGGCGCACCAGCCCAGGGGCAAGGACTAGAAGGCAGGAGGGGACAGGAAAGCTGGTAATAGGAGCCTAAGCTCAAGAAGAGAGAGTGTTGACATGTTGTGGGGTTGTTAACCAATGTCATAAAACAATACGTGTACTAACTGTTTAGTGAGAAGCTTGTTTGTTCTGTAAATCTTCATTCTAAAAAAAAAAAAAAAAAACTGCCTGGTATAACAATTGACACATAGATCAATGGAATAGAATTAAGAGTCCAGAAATAAACCCATACATCTATGGTCAACTGATTTTTGACAAGGGTGCTAAATCCATTCAATGGGGAAAGAAGAGTCTCTTCAATAAATAGTGCTTGGAAAATTGGATTTCCACATGCAGAAAAATGAAAACAGGATTCATGCTTCACATAATACACAAAAACAAATTCAAAATGGATTAGGGACCTAAACGTGCAAACTAAAACCATAAAATTCTTAGAAGAAAAATCAGGGGCAACACTGTCAGGCCTAGCTTTCAACAATGGATTATCTAATATAATAACAAAAGCACAAATGGCAAAAGACAAATAAATGAATGGGATCCCATAAAAATTAAAACCTTTTGTTCACCAAAAGACTTTACCAAAAAAAGTGAAACAACAAGCTACTGACTGGGAGAATATCTTCAGAAATCATACATCCAACAAGAATCTAATAACCAAAATGTATATAAAACTTTGACAACTTAACAACAAAAAGATAAATAACTCAATCATAAAATGGGCAAAGGACTTGAATAGACTTTTCACCAAAGACGACATTCAAATGGCCACCAAACACAGGAAAAGATGCTCAAAGTCATTAGCCATCAGAGGGATGCAAATTAAAACCACAGTGAGATTCCATTTCACTCCCACTAGGATAGCTAAGATAAAAAAACGAGAAAATAATAAATGTTGGCGAGGATGTAGGGATATTGGAACTCTTACCACAGCTGGGTGGAAAAGCAAAATGGCATAGCTGTTGGGCAAAACAGTGTGGTGGTTCCTCAAAAAACTAAAAATAGAACTACCATATGACCCAGCAATTCCACTCCTAGGTATATACCCAAAAGACTTGAAACTGGAGACTCAAACACAGACTTGTATACCAATGTTCACTGCAGCACTATTCACAATAGCCAAAAGGTAGGAACAACCTAAATGCTCATCAGCAGATGAATGGAAAAACAAAATGTGGTACATACATACAATGGAATACTACTCAGCCAGTAGGAGAAATGAAGTCTTGATACATGCTGTAATATGGATGGAGCTTGAAGATTATTATGTTGAGTGAATTAAGTCAATTACAAAAGGACAAATACTGTATGACCTCACTTATATAAAAAGACAAGAAAAGGCAAATGTATAGAGACCAAAGTTTATTAGTGGTTACTAGAGGCGGGAGGATGGCAGAAGAGGCGGGGGCAGTTAATGGTGACGGAAGAATCACATTGATTAAGGGTAGGGTTTCACAGACGATTATTTTAATTGCTGTCAATAAGCTGTACACCTATAAAATGTTGAATTGGCAAAAGTTGTATGATATATTTACAATGATGACAAAAAAAAAAAGAGTAGGTGCTGAGGCTGCTTACGTACAATGAAAAATCCTCATGGGATTTGGTTTCTTGGTTTGGAGATTAAGGGTCATGGTTTCCTGAGACATCCCAGTTAATTAGCCTAATAACATGTTTAGTGTTTCTGTTCTACCTTCTAGTTTGCTGCATAGTGCCTGGGGTCTTTAAAGCTTGCAAGTGGCCATCCAAGGCACAACAATTGGTCTCCATTTGCCTGGAACAACAGAGGAAGAAGGAAAGTCAGTAGCAGGAGGAGGATATGGAATGTGTGGCTAATTGTCTCCATAAACAACTGCCTCCTTTGCCATGAGACCAGAAGAACTGAATGGCATCAGGCTTCATTACTGAACATTTTGATCAAAGATTCCATAGAAGAATCCTGATCAAAAGGGGGAAAATGCAAAACAGAATTTCAAGTGCTCATGGACTCCAGACTTCCTGGAGCCATGGAGGCTGGATGAACCCCTGAAACTATTGCCCTGAGATAGTCTTTAAACCTTAAACCAAAAATATCCTCTGAAGTCTTCTTAAAAACAAACAATAGTTTATCTTAGCTAGTAAAGACTGTCTGCCTTGAGCAATATGCTCTTTTAAGAACTATCTATATGGGACCAAACTGCCAACAGTAGCTCAAAAGATTGGACAGGAACCTTACGGGGCAGTGAATTTATGTTAATGGGCGAGGAGCAACTCAGAAAAGGAGGGTGAAAATGGTTGCACAACTCAAATGTAATCAATGTCACTAAATGGTACATGCATAAACTGTTGAACTGGTATGGTTTGCTGTGTATATTCTCAATAACAACAACAAAATAAATAAAATTGTATTTAAAAAAGAATGTTAAGAACATTAAAAAAAAAAAAAAGAAAGAAAGAAACAAGGGGACAAGAAGGAAGCGAGCAGATAAAAAGGAAGCAGCTGGCCCTGACAGGAACCCTTAGAAGCTGAGAAGTCACACCCTTAATCTTACCTTAGCCTTTTCCCCATCATCACTGACTCCTTGGGAATCACTCTCAGAGTGTGCTAGAGAAAAGAGGTGGAGAGGCTTGAGCTTGGGAAGGAGAAACATTAGCTCCCTGGGCAGGACAATGGTAGGGACTAGCTGGGGCAGACGGCAGAGATCAAAGGGAAAATGCTGGAGTCAGGACTAAGAAAAGCAAATAGCAGTGCTCCCTGCTATAAGTACAACTGAGCCAGGAGCAAAGTGTACCGCCACAAAGCGGGTCACTGCCCAGGGTGGGGAGGGGAAGAAGAGTCAGGTCAGTCTATGGTACAATGTGTTCATCTGAGTAATCCAGAGTCAACTCTATTCAGCAAAAAAGTTACTGAAATTCTACTATGTGCCAGGCATTACAGGCCTGGGTGGAAGGGAATTGGATGTATCAATCCTTCCCCCCTCATAGCAGAACCGCATTAATAAGAAGATAAATAAGACAGAGTCCCTGCCTTAAAGAGTTCATATTCACACGAGAGACAGGCATGTCTGTATGTGTGTGGGGGGGGGTGGCGGGGTGGGATATAATACATATACAATGAAACCTGCAAAAGCCGTAACCTGTGTAAGGCGGAAACTTGTCAGAGAAGGAAAACTCAAATATTTTCCATTAATAGAGAGCAACATAAAAGTGATAAGACTGCATTCTGTCAAAGGTGGAAAACTTGCAAAACATGGAAAAACAAGACAATCCCGTCAAGTTCCAGCTCTCACAGGTTTCACTGCATATTTTTTCAAGCAATATGCTATAACAGAATTATAAACAATGGGTAATGGGAACCCAGGGAAGGAAAAAAGGGATGCATTCTGACTGAGGGTACTGCAAAGAGCTTCAGAGGTGATAACACCAAGTTAAGCCTTGCAAGGTTAGACTTTGAATATGGTAGAAGTATTGGAGGCACAAAGATGTGAAAAGACACAAGATATGTGGACAATAACTCATGGGAAATGAGACTAGAAACCTAAATTCGCATCTACCAGATTGCAAACGACTTTGTTTTCTGAATTAAGGATATGCCAAATGGGAATTTCCTTTTGTTTCATAATATGGCTTTCTCCACTATATATCTGCTTGCCAAGGATTCCTTGGTTCCAAATTAATATTGATACAATTATGGGAAAGCAGAAGCTTCCTCTAGGTTTCTCTTTTTAGGCTATCTGCTACATTTACTCAAACTTTTTTAGTACTGAGTCCCTATTTACTGTCAGTACTGTGACTTTTCAATATCCCCAAAAGCTATATTACTCTCCCATTTCCACAAGCTATTCTACTCTCCTATCTCCAATTCTGCAAAACCAAAAAACCAAACCCGCTGCCGTCAAGTCGATTCTGACACATAGCGACCCTGTAGGACAGAGTAGAACCGTCCCACAGGGATTCAAACTGCCGACCTTTTGGTTAGCAGCTGAGCTCTTAACCATTATGCCACCAGAACTCCAATTCTGAAAAAGATCTCTTTAAAGTGTTAAAAAGCAAAGATGTCACTTTGAACTCTAAGGTGTGCCTGACCCAAGCCATGGTATTTTCAATCGCCTTATATGCGTGCAAAAGCTGAACAATGGATAAGGAAGACCGAAGAAGAATTGATGCCTTTGAATTATGGTGTTGGCAAAGAATACTGAATATACCATGGGCTGCCAGAAGAATGAACAAATCTGTCTTGGAAGAAGTACAGCCAGAATGTTCCCTAGAAGCAAGGATGGCAAGACTTCGTCTCACGTACTTTGGACATGTTATCAGGAGGGATCATTCCCTGGAGAAGGACATAAGGCTCGGTAGAGAGCAAAAAAAACGACGACCCCCAGAGAGATGGACTGACACAGTGGCTGCAACAATGGGCTCAAACATAGCAACGTTGGTGAGGATGGCGCAGAACCTGTCACTGTTTCGTTCTGTTGTACATATGGTCATTATGAGTCAGAACCAACTCGACAGCTTCTAACAACAACAAAACATCTCAATTCACTAGGACTTTGGCCCCTGCTATATGGCCATGTCAGAAGCTTTAGGAAAACCAAAGCTCAGAAATTCTACAAGGCATTTTATTTCCCCTGTCTAGTCCCTACTGCAGCACGTCTCAGTTCCTACGGCCAAATTCCCTCTTTAGCAGTAACTCCCATCTTCAGCAATTCTAAAACCCATTTCCAGTGGTTCAGAAAACTAAGACTCCCTCCTACTCTCTGATCCTAACAGTATCTTTGGAGATCCCAATTGCTACTTTCAACTAGAAATAAGTAGTCCGTCCCCTCATCTCACCCCCTCCCTTCCTCTGAGCTGTTTCAGAAAAGAACTTCAGAATCCTGGGTAAGAAAAGGCTGGACCCTGATATACTATTCACCCTCTTCAATATGGGTCTACAGTCTGAGGATACAGATGTAACAGACAGAAGAAAAAGGGGGAAATTGAGCAAACTGGAGCATTAGCTTTGTGTAGGTGTTTGGTTCTCGTACCTGCCCCAGCAGATGACACAGCCCCAAGACATGACTTCACTAAAAGTAAGAATTCCACTTCTCAACCTTGCAATCTAGTAAACTTTGCTGGTACTAGATGCAAACTTCCTTCCCTAGAGAGTCCAAAGTCTTAGTTTAGGGAATTATAGTAATTCTTAGGTGTAAGAACACATTGGAAAACTCTTCTAAGGTCTCAAATTGCCGAAGTGTTACTAAAATAAATAGAAAAGAACAAGAAAAAATGGTTTAGGAAGAGGACTCTAAGGAGAAAAACTCTTCAAGAAACAGAACTTTCCCCTCTTCTCATTCATCCATTCATTCATTTAACAACTATCTACTGACCACCTACTATGGTATTCTGGACTATTTAGATGCTAGGGATATAGTATTGTCTTAGTTATCTAGTGCTGCTATAACAGAAATACCACAAGTGGGTGGCTTGAACATAGAGAAATTTATCCTCTCACAGTCTAGGAGGCTAAAAGTCCGAATTCAGGGTGCCAGCTCCAGGGGAAGGCTTTCTCTCTCCGTCGGCTCTAGAGGAAGGTCTTGTCATCAATCTTCCCCTGGTCAAGGAGCTTCTCAGCGCAGGAACCTCGGGTCCAAAGGATGTGGCTCTGCTCCCCATGTTGCTTTCTTGGTGGTATGAGGTACCCATGTCTCTCTACTCACTTCTCTCCTTTATATCTCAAAAGTGATTGACTTAAGACACAACCTAATCTTGTAGATTGAGTCCTGCCTCATTAACATAACTGCCACTAATCCCACCTCATTAACATCATAGAGATAGGATTTACAACACAGGAAAATCACATCAAATGACAAAATGGTGGACAATCACACAATACTGGGAATCATGGACTAGCCAAGTCGACACACATTTTTGGGGGACACAATTTAATCCATAACAAGTGTGATGAACAAAACCAAAAAAACCCACTGTTGTCAAGTAGATTCCGACTCATAGCAACCCTATAGGACAGAGTAGAACTGCCCCATAGGTTTTCCAAGGCTGTAAATCTCTTTTTTTTAGCTTTTTGTAGATTTTTTAAATTGTGCTTTAGATGAAGGTTTACAGAGCAAATTAATTTCTCATTAAACAATTAATACACATATTATTTTGTGACATTGGATGCCAACCCCTTCTCGATCTTGGGTTCCCCATTTCCATTCGTCCAGCTTCCTGTCCCCTCCTGCCTTCTCGTCCTTGCCCCTGGGCTGGTGTGCCCATTTAGTCTCCTATACATGGTTGAGCTATGTGTATTATTGTTTGTTTTAACAGCCTGTCTAATATTTGGCTGAAGGGTGAATCTCAGAAGTGACTTCAGTACTGAGTTAAAAGTATGTCCAGGGGCCACACTCTCAGGGTTTCTCCAGTCTCTGTCAGAGCAATTAGTCTGGTCTTTCTTTGTGAATTTGAATTTTGTTCTACATCTTTCTCCAGCTCTGTCTGGGGCCCTCTATTGTAATCCTTCCAAGGTTGTAAATCTTTACGGAAGCAGAATGCCACATCTTTCTTCCATGGAGCGGCTGGTGAGTTCCAACCACTGACCTTTTGGTTAGCAGCCGAGCGCTTTAACTGTTGTGCCACCAGGGCTCCTTATGATGAACAAAACAGATAAAAATCCCTGTCTTCTGGAAGTTTACATTCTAGAGAGGGAAGATGAACAACAGACATATAGCTAATTAAAACATACACTCTATCAGACGGTGAGAATATCATGGAGAAAAATAAATCTGGGAAGGCATTATGGGGGTGGGGGCAGGTATGTGTTGCAATTTTGAATAGAGGTCAAAGAAGGCCTCACTGACAGGGTGACATTTCCAAAAAGACCTCAAAAGAAGTGAGAGAATTATCCATATGGCTATCTGGATTGAGCGACCAGATTCTCAGTCTACCTGGGACAGTCTCAGTCTATGCTTGTTTTTCCAATATAATGATCAACAGAACTACTTATTTCTATCTTAAAAGTGTTCCAGTTTGAACAATAAACTAGATGGTCACCCAATATCAGGGAAAGTGCATGGCAGGTATGTAGATATGTGTCTGCATGTGTATTTGAAATCATGAGCTAATGCAGGAAATTGCCTTTTATTCTGAGCAGAAGAGTGATATAATCTAATTTACATTTTAAAAGGATCACTTTGACTGTACGGCGGCAAAATTAGGAGGCTGCTATAATAAACCAGGTGAGACATGATGGTAGCTTAGATCAGGGTGGTAGCAGTGGAGGTGGTGAGAAGGGATGAGATTTTTGGATATATTTGAAGGTGTGGCCAACAGGATTTCCTGACGCATTGGGTGTCGGATTTAAGAGCAAGGAGTCAAGAATGACTCCACTCCAGGGCATAAGGTAGATGGTACAGAGGGATGATCCAGAAACCTAAAACAAAATTCCTAAATCAAAGATAATCTAAATTGACCAAAACACAGACCCAGCTTTGGCAGTAAAGGCTAACAGTCAGAAGGAAAAATTAACTCAATGCCCAAGGGAAGTATCGAGGTTTAAAAAGAGTAAACCCAAAGTAGCCTCACTCAAAGAGGAAGAAGCAAGACTACCATCCCAGAATTAGGAGAGAAATTCTTAGAAAAGAAAGAGAAAGAAACGGGCTTTAAGTTTAGAGTCTCAAAGACTTAGATTTGTACCTAGGGTCTTATACTTGCTAGCTGTGGCACTTAGGGCAAGTTATTATGCTTAATCAATGTCATATTTTGAAAGAGAGAGACAGACAAACACTGAGACTAATATCTACATCACACAGAGTTCGTGAAAGGATTAAATGAGAGAGTGCAGTAAGTACTCAAAAAATGTCCGTTCCTTCCCTTTGCAAAACACACTGAGACAGACTCTTTTTCTTGCCTAGTCCCCACTCCAGGCTCAAGAAATGCCCTAATGCTATAGTAGGTAGAGAAACCAGGGTCTGATCCAACGATTAACTCTTCACCACAGGCATCCCAAAGCATTTGATCTTCTAACAATTCAGTGTCTAGTCAACGCCCAGATCAGGGAGATGTAGTTACAGAAACTCAGCTAGTAACCTATGGGTAGTTCGCCATCAACCATTGCCACACTATCCCACTCAGCTGTTGGTAAGAACCAAGGCAGCATGGCTTTTGTGTCAGAAGGTCCTGGGTTTAAATCCTGGCTTTGCCAGTTACCAGTTATGTCACTAACCTCTTTGAACCTCTGTTTCCTCAACTAGAAAAATGAGGAGCACAATACCTACTTTTATGAGAGTGATAGAAGGATTTACATGAGTTAATATTTGTAGAGATGTATATATTATGTCTCCTTACAACACCAAAACCGCTCTCAATGCTTCTTAAAGATCTTCTTCATTCTCTCAATTCTTCAGGACCTACCCAAGAGGTTACAGCTTCACTTTCATTCTCCCTCACCTTTTTTTGGGGGGCGTGCTTATAATAGTGGAGAGTAAAGCTACTCTCTTCAGAAGCATGAAAAACACAAACAGCTTGCTACCCTAAACATTTTTGCCAAAGAATCCCACATAGCCCAACTTATCTAACAATGCTTCAACCAGGAACTCTTTTTCACCATTTCCTACTTCCTAATGTGGCTTGTGCAAAAGGGCTTTGCTATGTCATTCTCATTTTTAAGTAATATACACTCAATACCCCCACACGTCTGTCAGTTTGTCACACTGTGGTGGCTTGTGTGTTGCTGTGATACTGGAAGCTATGCCACTGGTATTTCAAATACCAGCAGGGTCATCTATGGTGGACAGGTTTCAGCATATCTTCCAGACCAAGACAGACTAGTTGGAAGGTACTCAAAATATGACTGGGGAAGAGATGCCTTGTCTTAGGTTGGGTTCTCTAGAGAAGCAAAATCAGTAAAGCACATAAAGATATATATAGAGAGGGATTTATATCAAGGAAATGGTTCATGCGGTTCTAGAGGCTGGAACGTCCCAAGTCCGCGGGTCAGGCTGGAGGCTTCTCTTGATTCTTGTAGTCACAGGGGCTGGTGAACCCAAGATTAGCTGGTCAGACTGCAGGGCTCTTGCTCATAGGTTGCCAGGACCAACAAATCCCAAGATGGGCAGGCAAGATGGCAGTAAGCTGCTAGCTCAAGTCCCAAGAACCTGAGGTCAGATGAACAGGAGCCAGCTGCAGGATCCAGAGCAAGCAAAAGCCCATGAACCTTGCCAGAAAGTTCACCTAGATTGGATGCAGGCCACACTCCCAAAGAAAAACTCCCTTTCAATTGATTGGCTACTCACAGCACATCCCATCATGGAGGTGATCATATTATATCAAATCTCATCAGGGAGATGATCACATCATCATACGACTGCCAAACTACATCATAACTGCCAAACCACTGAGAATCACAGCCTAGCCAAGCTGACACACAACCTTAAAGATCACATGTCTCCTCAAAGTAGAGTTGACCTTAATGATGTGGATGGAGCCAAGTTTTCAGGACCTTCATTTGCTGATGTGGCACAACTCCAAATGAGAAGAAACAGCTGCAAACATCCATTAATAATAGGAATGTGGAATGTACGAAGTATGAATCTAGAAAAATTGGAAGTCGTCAAAAATGAAATGGAATGCATAAACATCGATATCCTGGGCATTAGTGAGCTGAAATGGACTGGTACTGGCCATTTTGAATTGGACAACCGTATAGTATACTATGCCGGGAATGACAAATTGAAGAGGAATGGCGTTGCGTTCATCATCAAAAAGAATAGCGTGCATCAGGGTTGTATCCTTTCACCATACTTAGTCAATCTGTATGCTGAGCAAATAATGAGAAGCTGGACTATATGAAGAAGAACATAGCATCAGGATTGGAGGAAGGCTGATTAACAACCTGTAATATGCAGATGACACAACCTAGCTTGTTGAAAGTGAAAAGGACTTGAAGCACTTATTGATAAAGATCAAAGACTACAACCTTCAGTATGGATTACATCTTAACACAAGAAAACAAAAATCCTCACAACTGGACCAATAAGCAACATCATGATAAACAGAGAAAAGACTGAAGTTGTCAAGGATTTTATTTTACTTGGATCCACAATCAACGCCCATGGAAGTAGCAGTCAAGAAGTCAAACAATGCATTGCATTGGGCAAATCTGCTGCTAAAGACCTCTTTAAGGTGTTAAAAAGCAAAGATGTCACTTTGAGGACTAAAGTGCGCCTGACCCAAGCCATGGTGTTTTCAATCACCTCATATGCATGTAAAAGCTGGACAATAAATAAAGGAGACTGACGAGGCAGAGCCAAGATGGCAGACTAGTCAGTCTCACTAAGCTATCCTGCTGCAACAAAGAGCTATAGAACACATACAAACATCGGTCCTAGAACCCTGACCCTTAAATGAAGGAATAAATTATTAGATTGGAAGTCACTGAGGGGAAGAAGAAATCAATAGAAAACGGGGAAGAAATAGAGATATGGAGTGGAGGTTCCTGACCAAACAGTATGACTCAGCGTTGCCATCTTAGAATATAGTCAACAAACCTGCATGCAGAAAGGCACCTCCACGGAATTTCCAACAGGAGACAGAGGTACAGTGTGGACACATCCAGGACTAAGTAAGACTACATCTGCTGGCTGCAACTCAAGGATAAACCCAGACTATCTCACTGTTAACCACAGAAGCATGCTCCTACAATCCCTACCTCTCTGTTGAACAGTGGCTATAACTGCCCTATCGTGGCAACTCTGACTACTGGGAACCGGAGTACCAACCCACCCTATTGCCCACCTCCATCTAGCCCCCTCTGCCCATGCCTTTGCATCCCCCACTCCTACCTCTCTCCTCTGTCTCACCACCCGTGGCCACAAGAGAACCCAGCCCGGACACCAGGCCCCTTCCTACCAGCCCCAGACCCCTCCCGCCACCACCTGTGGCCTAAGGGGACCCAGCTTGGACCCCGGGCCCCTTCCCATCAGCTCCAAACCCCTCCTGTCACCCGCTGCAGCAACCAGCAGACCCGACCCAGGCCCCAGGCCCCTTCCTGCCAGCTCTGGACCCCTTCTGCTGCCCACCATGGCAACCAGGGGACCTGGCCCCAGACCCAGACCACTTCCTGCCAGCTCCAGACCCCTCTCGCCACTGCCTGTGATCCCGAGGGGACCTGGCCCAGACCCTAGGCTCCTTCCTGCCCGCTCCAGATCCCTCCCACCACAGCAACCAAGGGACCTGGCCCAGACCCCAGGCCCCTTCCTGCCACCTCTGGACCCCTCCCACCATGGCAACCAGAGGACACAGCCTGGACCCCAGGTCCCTTCTTGCCAGCTCTGGACTCTTTCTGCCACCCGCCATGGCCCCAAGGGGACCTGGAATGGACCCCAGGCCCCTTCCCGCCAGCTCTGGGCCCCTTCCACCACCCGCCACAGCCCCAAGGGAACCAACCTGGACCTCAGGCCCTGTCACAGGCTCTGGACCCCTCCTGCTGCCCACCACAGCCCCGAGGGGACCCAGCCTGGACTGCAGGCCCTTCCCCACCAGCTTGGGATCCCCCTCTGAATACCACAGTGGTCCTGCACCAGCCCCCAGCCCAGTTCTTGCTGTAGACAAACAACTCATCTCTGCCCCTTCCCTTCCTGCTGGACCTACCCTGCTGCACCACAGCTGAGCAACTGGCCCTGCACACCAGGATAAGGTGATGAGAACTATTGTGCCCATAGATAAGCAAGCAACAAAGCACGCCCAGCCCACCTGCCCAGACATAACCAAACAAAAGCACGACAAAACAAATAAACCTACAATCAAAAAATAAAGAAAACAATACCTGAATGTTTCAGACAGCAGACAATATCAAAACATAAAAAAAAAAAAAAAAAAGGACAAGATTGCTCCAGTAAGCAACCAATCCAGTTGACCTTAGAGCAGAAGAAAAGGCACTGGAACTACCTGACAGGGAATTCAAAAGTCTAATATTCAGGGCTCTCCAAGAGATTAGGAAAGAAGTCAAGGAAAATGCAGACAAAAACATTGAAAACGCAGATAAAACCAACCAAAACATAGTCAAAAATCAATGAAAACACAGACAAAGCAATAGAAGAATTCAGGAAAATAATACAAGAACAAATTGTCAAAATAAATAAACAATTAGAACTCATACAAAACAGCAATTAGAAATCCAAAAGATAAACAATAAAATTTCAGAAATGGACAATGCAATCGAAGGTTTTAGAAGCAAATTTGAAACAATGGAAGACAGAATCAGCAAAATTGAAAACAAATCCATAGATGCCACTTTCTTTGAGGAAAAATCAGAGAAAAGAATGAAGAAGAATGAACAAAACCTAAGAACTACATGGAATACAATCAAGAGCAAAAATCTGTGTGTGATCGGAGTTCCAGAACCGGGGGATGGGGGATGGAAAACACAGAGAGGATCATAGAAGATTTGCTGATATAAAACTTGCCTAATATCATGAAAGATGAAAAGCTGACCATCCAAGAAGCTCAATGAACCCCACATAGGATTGACCCAAAAAGAAAGTCACAAAGACATATCATAATCACACTTGTCAAAACCAAAAACAAAGACAGAATCCTGAAAGCAACTCGAGAAAAACAAAAAGTCACATACAAAGGGGACACAATAAGACTAAGCTCTGATTACTCAGCAGAAACCATGCAGGCAAGAACACAATAGGAGGATATACATAAAACCATGAAAGAAAAAAACTGCCAACCAAGAAAAATATATCCTGCAAAACTCTCTCTCAAATAGGACGACAAAATTAGGACATTTCCAGATAAATAGAAATTAAGGGAATTTGTAAAAACCAAACCAAGCTTACAAGAATTATTAAAGGAAGTCCTTCGGTTAGAGAACCAACAACATCAGACAACAACCTGAATCTAGGACACACGACAGTATCAGTCAAATACCAACCTAGGTAATGAATTCTCAAGGATAAAACAAAACTAAAAGATTCAAAACAGGGAACCAGAGACGTCAATCTGTAAATGACAAAAATGTGACAACAATAAAAGGGGGGAATACACAGTATAGATATAGAACTTTCAAATGGAGAGGAAATCAAGGTAATATCAAGTGACAAAAGACTGGTTCAGTCTTAGGAAGATAAGGGTAAATTTCAAGGTAACCACAAAGAAAGTTAACAAATCTACTCAACAAAATGAAGAAAAACATAAAATCTCAGTAAACAAAAAATCTACTATAATGAAAGAAATGAAAAGAAATTTCACAAACAAAGGAACTCAACACAGGAGAGTAAGAGGAAGAAAGAAAACGTCAGCACCACAAAAAAAAAAAAGCACTACAAAATGACAGCAAGAAAATCACACCTATCAGTCATCACACTGAATGTAAATGGCTTAAATGTACCCATAAAGAGACAGAAAGTGACAGAATGAATAAAAAAACAGAACCCATCAATATGCTGTCTACAAGAGACACACCTAAGAAACAAAGACATGAATTTGTTAAAAATCAAAGGATGAAAAAAATATATCAAGCAAACAGTAACCAAAAAAGAGCAGGAGTGGCAATACTAATCTCAGAGAAAATAGACTTTAAAACAAAATCCACCATTAAAGACAAGAAAGGACATTATATAATGATTAAAGGGCAATCCATCATGAGGACATAACCATGATAAATATCTACGAACCCAATGACAGGGCTTCAAAATACATAAAACAAATGCTAACAGCACTGAAAAGAGAAAATGACAGTTCCACAATAATAGCTGGAGACTTCAACACACCACTCTTGGTAATGGATAGAACATCTAAAAAGAAACTGAACAAAGACACAGAAGATCTAAAGGCCACAATCAACCAACTTGACCTCACAGACATATATCGAACACTCCACCCAACAGCAGCAAAGTACACATTCTTTTCCAATGCACATGGAATGTTCTCCAGGATAGACCACACAGCAACCCTCAACAAAATCCAGAACACTGAGATAATAGCATCTTCTCTGATCACAACACCATAAAAGTAGAAATTAATAA
>NW_004443977.1:10165179-10187319 GCF_000243295.1 Trichechus manatus latirostris
AACGCAGAAAAGACATTCAACAAAGTCCAACACCCATTCCTGATAAAAACTCTCAATAAAATAGGTATAGAAGGGAAATTCCTCAACGTAATTAAAGAAGGCATATATACAAAACCAACAGCCAGCATCATTCTCAACAGGGAGAGGCTGAAAACTTTCCTCTTGAGAACAGGAACAAGACAAGGATGCCCTTTATCACTACTCCTATTTAACATATAGCTAGAGCAATAAGGCAAGAAAAAGAAATAAAGGGCATCCAAATTGGTAAGGAGAAGTGAAACTATCCCTATTCCTGGATGATATGATACTATACATAGAGAACCCTAAAGACTCTACAAGAAAACTACTGGAACTAATAGAAAGATTCAGCAGAGCAGCAGGATATAAGATAAACATACAAAAATCAGTTGGATTCCTATATACTAATAAAGAGAATTAAGAAAAGGAAATGAGGAAAGCAATGCCATTTACAATACTACCTAAAACAATAAAATACTTAAGAACAAATCTAACCAGGGACGTAAAAGACCTATACAAAGAAAACTACAAAATACTACTGCAAGAAACCAAAAGAGACCTACATAAATGGAAAAACATACCATGCTCATGGATAGGTAGATTCAACATTGTGAAAATGTCAATCTGCCCAAAGCAACCTACAAATGCAATGCAATCCTGATCCAAATACCAACAGCATTCTTTAATGAGATGGAAAAAGTAATCATTAACTTTATATGGAAAGGAAAGGGGCCCCGGATAAGTAAAGCATTATTGAAAAAAAGAACAAAGTAGGGGGCCTCGCACTACCTGACCTCAGAACCTGCTACACAGCTACAGCAGACACAACTGCCTGGTACTGGTACAACGACAGACACATTGACCAATCGAACAGAATCAAGAACCAATAAGTAAATCCATCTACCTACGGCTACCTGATCTTTTGACAAAGGCCCAAATTCCATTAAATGGGGAAAAGAATCTTTTTAACAAATGCTACTGGCAAAACTGGATGTCCACCTGTAAAAAAACGAAACAGGACCCATACCTCACACCATACACAAAAACTAATACAAAATGAATCAAAAACGTAAATATAAAACCCAAAACTATAAAGATCATGGAAGAAAAACACGATCAACATCAGGGGTCCTAATATACAGCATAAATAGGATACAAACCATAAATAACAACACACAAACATCAGAAGATAAGCTAGATAAATGGGATCTCCTAAAAATTAAATACTTACGCTCATCAAAAGACTTCCCCAAAAGAGTAAAAAGAGAATTTACAGACTGCGAAAATTTTTTTGGCTATGACATAACCGACGAAGGTCTGATCTCTCAAATCTGTCAGAAAATCCAACACCTCCAAATAAAAAGATAAATAATCCAATTAAAAAATGGACAAAGGATATGAACATATACTTCACCAAAGAAGACATTCAGGCGACTAACAGACACATGAGGAAATGCTTGAGATCACTAGCCATTAGAGAAATGCAAATCAAAACTACAGTGAGATACCATTTCACCCTGACATTACTGGCACGAATCCAAAAAACAGAAAATAACAAATGTTGGAGAGGCTGCAGGGAGACTTGGAACTCTTATGTACTGCTGGTGGGAGTGCAAAATGGTACAACCATTTTGGAAAATGATATAGCACTTCCTGAAAAAGCTAGAAATAGTAATACCATAAGATCCAACAATTCCACTTCTAGGAATATATCCTAGAGAAACAAGAGCCATTACATGAATAGACACACACACACCCATGTTCATTGTAGCGTTATTCACCATAGCAGAAAGATGGAAACAACCTAAGTGCCCATAAGAGATGAATGGATAAACAAACTATGGTACACACATACAATGGAATACTATGCAATGATAAAGAACAATGACGAATCTGCGAAACATCTAACAACATGGATGAATCTGGAGGGCATTATGCTGAGTGAAACAAGTCAATTACAAAAGGATAAATACTGTATGAAACCACTATTATAAAAACACATGAAAAAGTTTCCACACAGAAAGAGACAGTCTTTGATGGTTTCAAGGGAGAGGAGGGGTGGAGAGAGAAAAACACTAACTAATAGTAGATAAGTGGTAATTTTGGTGAAGGGCAAGACAGTACACAGTACTGGGGGAAGTCAGCACAACTTGATCAGGGCAAATCCTAAGAGCTTCACAGACACATCCAAAAGCCCTGAGAGACTGAGCTACTGGGCTGAGGGCTGGAGACCATGGTCTCGGGAGACATCTAGCTCAATTGGCATAACATAGTCTATAAAGAAAATGTTCTACATCTGACTGTGTTGAGTAGTGACTGGGGTCTTAAAAGCCTGTGAGTGGCCATCTAACATACATCTACTGGTCCCATCCCAGCTGGAGCAAAGGAGAATGAAGAAGACCAAAGACATAAGGGAAAGATCAGTCCAAAGGACTAATGGACCACAACTACCACAACCTCCACCAGACTGAGCCCAGAACAACTAGATGGTACCTGGTTACCACCACTGATGGCTCTGGCAGGGATTACAATAGAGGGTCCTGGACAGAGCAGGAGAAAAATGTTGAACAAATTTCAAATTCACACACACACACACAAAAAGACCAGGTTTGCTGGTCTGACAGAGACTGGAGAAATCCCGAGAGTATGGCTCCCGGACACCCTTTTAACTTTTTAACTCAGTACTGAAGTCACTCTTGAGGTTCACCCTTCAGCCAAAGATTAGACAGGCCTATAGGACCAACAATAACCCACAGGAGGGACGTGCTTCATAGTTCAATCCTGTATACGAGACTAATGGGCACACTAGCCCAAAAGTAAAGACGAGAAGGCAGGAAGGGACAGGAAAACAGGATGAATGGACACAGGAACCTGGGGTGAAAAAGGGGAGAGTGTTGACACATTGTGGGGTTGGCAACCAATGTCACAAAGCAATTTGTGTATTAACTGTTTAATGAGAAACTAATTTGCTATGTAAACTTTTACCTAAATCATAATTTAAAAAAAAAAAAGGAGAAGAAGACCCAAGAATAATTGATGTCTTTGAATTATGGTGTTGGTGAAGAATATTGAATTTACCATGGACTGCCAGAAGAATGAACAAATCTATCTTGGAAGAAGTACAGCCAGAATGCTCCTTAGAAGCAAGGATGGTAAGACTTTGTCTCACATACTTTGGACATGTTATAAGGAGGGACCAGTCCCTGGAGGAGGATGTCATTCTTGGTAAAGTAGAGGTCAGTGAAAAAAAGGAAGACCCTCAACGAAATGGACTGACGCAGTGGCTGCAACAATGGGCTCAAGCATAACAATAATTGTGAGGATGGCACAGGAATGGGCAGTGTTTCATTCTGTTGTACGTGGGTCACTATGAGTGGGAGCCAATTTGACAGCACCTAACAACACACTCAATACAGGCTATTTAGAGCACTGGGGGTGCAGTGGTTAAGAGCTGGGATGCTAACCAAAAGGTCAGCAGTTCCTTGGAAACCCTATGGGGCAGTTCTACTCTGTCCTATAGGGTCACTGTAAGTAGTAAACGATTTGACAGCAATGGGTTTTCTGGCACAGGTTATTTGGAAAGTAGAAAAACATCACTCACAGATACATCATCCAAACAGTTAATAGAAAAATGGCTTTTTATGGAATTAATCTCATTGTTACCTCAGAGTCTGAGAGCAAAGAAGTTAATAGGACAGAGAAGAGAGATATGGTGGGGATGCACAGGTTTTTAAAAGACAACCATCTCACTTTTGCTTTCTCCCCCCACCTCCCAGCTTCAAATTTTTCTACAGTAGCTCCTCCAAACAAGCTGTTTCTGAGTTTCAGGCAAGATCCAACCCTAAGAGGTGCTTCTGTTTTGTCCCTCATAGAATATCCCTCTGAGTTCTATCAGTTCACTGCTCAGAAACCTTGGCGATTTGGGAGAGAACACAGTACCCTAAGTACACAAGCATGCTGCCCTTGAAGAACCTTATGTGAAAGAGACTAGACAGCCAACACTGTGCCTATGTTTGGTCTGGTTGAGCTTTGTTTGGGTCTGTGCCTGCACCAAGGCCTGCCCTGACCATTCTGCCCTGCCACTGCTGACCTCACCCCACTCTATGATTAGCCTCTGGCTCCTGAGCATCCACTCTGTGCTGGGCTATGCTAGAGGAAAAGAACACAGTGAGGCCTGAACTTAATCTTGTGCTTAGGGATCTTGCAAATTAATTATAGTCCACCTCACCCTCCCCTCTCCCTTTTAAAACAAGATGGGAGAATGGATGCATATATAGACTCATACATTCAAGCATGCATGCATGCAATACAGCCAAATCTTTAAATCACTCTCCAAGTAACCCTATCAACTAGGCACTAAAATTATTCTCATTTTATACTTGAGAAAACAAAGGCTCAGAGAGGTTAAGTAACTTGACCAAGATCACAGCTAGAAAGCAGCAGAATGGAGAAACAGAAGGGCCAGGAAGTTGAACTCCAGAACCTACACTTGAACCTCTATACTGCTGCATAGAATCACCCAATGAGACACCCAATTCTCTCTCTCACCTTGCCCCAACCCGCTATAAGGAGGTTGGTCCCTGTTCTGAAGTCTAGTCATACTTGAAGCTAGCTCTCGCCTCCTTTCTTAAATCTCCTAATAGCCCAAGAGGCTAATCAAGGGAAACCACCAAATGCCCTCTCCAGAAGGAAAGCCTGATACTTAACCCCTTGAATATCCTCCAAGGGTACTAGAAAATCAGAAAAATGAATCTCTGGTATAGGGAGGCTCTAGGCTCTGAATCTCCTTTTAACATAAGTACAGCCCATCAGAATCATAGCAGGAAGGCCCCTCAGCACTGCCCCAAAAGAAAAATAATGGTAAAGGGAGTGGAAGTGGAGGTGGGGGCAGGGGCAGCTGCTCTCATAAGAGCCCTTTGTGGTGGCTGCCTCGGAAAGGAGGTTTTGCTAGACAAGGTGGAACTTCTCAAGGTGACAAGCAAATGGTACAGCCTAAGCTGTGACCCCTTGCTCACTCCATAATCACCCCCCCCCTTCGGACGTCCAGAACCTAAATTGTCCCTGGAGCCCCACCCAGCCCCAACACAAACCATGGCTTTCTAGTCTGGAGAGCAGCTAATGAGCAGCAAAGGGGCTCAGGGGACGAAAGTGGTTTCCTGGGGGGGACAAATCCTCAGAGCTCCTCAGAAAGTGCAGTAGCAACCTTCCATCCTTCTTTTCTCGACTCCCACTCCTTCTCTGAGAAGAACAAGCAGCTCCTGTTGGCTTTGACTCAGGCAGGGGCTCCTGCCAGTCTCTCAGGGGGACAGGCAGTCTAAACGGTAGTTTGGCACCTCTCTCAAACTCAGCCATCTCAACATCTTTTCCCAAAAGGAAATGAAACAATGTGCTAAAAATTGAAAAGAAAAAAGCATCAGGCTTAATAATAAAAAGAACATCACAGCTCTAAAGCAGGCATTCCAGCTCTGAAAGCTCTGGATCCCTACCCTGGGCCACTAGCACCGTGCAGGAAGGCATATTTCATTTTTTTCCTGCTGGAATAGAAAGAGAAGGACAGTCAGCTGGGCCTGTAGGGTACAGAGGTTATTTAGAGGACCTCGTAGTATTCTCTGTAGGACATCCACACCAAAGGGATTCTCCTTCACTGCAGATTACACGCTTGACAGCTGGGAACACAGCCCTTGGCGGCTGTGTTCCATAGGCTCCTCACCCTCACCCTGCCTGCTGCCTGCTCTGTGAAGGGTAACACAGTGTCCTCACTGAGAAATCTCACTGTATAGGGTGATACACTTCCTCCTCTCACACACTCGCAGTAAAGGCCTGATCTTCATCACCTTTGTGTTTCTTAACAGAACACAAGCCATAACGGAAAAGATTGGTAAACTGGACTACATTAAAATTAGGAACTTCTGCTTATCAAAGACATAATTAAGAGAGCAAAAAAGCAAGCTATAGAGTGGGAGAAAATATCTGTAATACATATAACCAAAAAGGACTCATTTCCAGAATATATGAAGAACTCTTAAAAATCAATAAGAAAAAGACAAACAAGAAGGGAACCCAAGGTTGAGTAAGGACAGTGTTGACGTGTAGTGGGGTTGTTAACCATCGTCATAGGGCAACATGAGTACTAACTGTTTAATGAGAAACTATTTTGTTCTGTAAACCTTCATCTAAAGTGAGAATAGCAGCACAACTGGAAGAGCGTGGTCGATGTCACTGAACTGTGCATGTAGGAATTTTGGAAATAGTGTATCTTTGGCTATGTATATTTTCACCAAAAAAAAAAAAGGTCGAGAAGGGAGAGTGTTGACATGTCATGGGGTTGTTAACCAATGTCATAAAATAATATGTGTACTACTGTTTCATGAGAAACTATTTGTTCTGTAAACCTTAACCTGAAGTACAATTAAAAAAAAAAGTTAAAAAAAAAAAAAAAGCCCTCAGAAATCTCATTTGTGCTGTTCTTAACGGTGAAGAAATTGAAATTGTCAAGGATTTCATTCTACTTCAATTAACGGTCAATATCCATGGAAGCAGCAGTCAAGAAATCAAATGACATATTGCATTAGGAAAATCTGTTGCAAAAGACCTCTTTAAAGTGTTAAAAAGCAAAGATGTCACTTTGATGTGTACCTGACTCAAGCTATGGTCTTTTCAATCGCCTCAAACGCATGCGAAAGCTGGACAATGAAAAAGGAAGACTGAAGAAGATTTGATTCATTTGAATTGTGGTGTTGGTGAACACTACCGAGTATACTGCGGACTGCCAGAAAAACGAACCAATTGGTCTTGGAGGAAGTACAACCAGAAGGCTCCTTAGAAGTGAGGATGGCAAGACTTCGTCTTGCTCACTTTGGACATGTCATCAAGAAAGTCTAATTGCTAAAAAAGGATATCATGTTTGGTAGAGGGCCAGTGAAAATGAGGGAAACTATCCATGAGACAGACTGACACAATAGCTGCAACAATGAGCTCAAACATACCAACAATTGTGAGGATGGCACAGGACCAGGCAATGTTTCATTCTGCTATGCATAGTCAATTTGATGGCAATTAACAACAACAACAACAAATAAACAGATATTTGTTAATTTTCAAAAAAAAAAGAAAGAAAAAGACTAACAACTCAATAGAAAGTTGACAGAAGGCTTGGTGATATCCAAACAACCAAAAATCACCTGAAAATGTACAGAACCTCATTAGTCATTAACCAAAACCAAGTCCGTTGCTGTCAAGTCAACTCTGACTCACAGTGACCCCGTGTACTACAAAATAGAACTGCTCCATAGGGTTTCCTTGGCAGTAATCTTAACAAAAGCAGACTGCCAAGACTTTCTTCTGTGATACCACTGAGTGGGTTCGAACTGCCAACCTTTAGGTTAGTAGCCGAGCATAAACCTAAAACCATGATAGGATACCACTAGATACCCTCCGTACTGCCTAAATGGAAAAAGGAAGATAATATCAAGGAGGTTGTACAACCAGAACTCCCATATACTGCTTGTGGGAATATGAATTGATATAATCCCTTAGAAAAACGTTTGGGAGTACCTACTAAATCTAAACATATGCATACTGTGATTGAAAAGGTTGTGTGTCGACTTGGCTGGGCCATGATTCTCAGTTGTTTGGCAGTTATGATGTAGCTTGGCAGTTGTATAATAATGTAATCACTTCCATTATGAGATCTGATATAATGTGATCACCACCATGATGGGATCTGCTGTGAGCAGCCAATCAGCTGAAAGGGAGTTTCCTTAGGGGTATGGCCTGCGTCATATATATGTGAACTTTCTGGCAAAGCTCACTGGCTTTTGTTCTGCTCTGGATTCCTGTATTCAGCTCATCAGCATCTGACCTCCAGTTCTTGGAATTTGGGCCAGCAGCCTGCCGTCTTACCTGCCGATCTTGGATTCGTCAGCCTTCGCATTCATGAGCAAGCAGCCTGATGCCTGATCCACGGACTTGGGACTTGCCAGCCTCTACAACCATGTGAGCCATTTCCTTGAGATAAACCTCTCTCTCTCTCTCTCTCTCTCTCTCTCTATATATATATATAAATACATATATGGAGTCCCAGTGGTACAGTGATTAAGAGCTTGGCTGCTAACCAAAAGGTCAGTAGTTCAAATCTACCAGCTGCTCCTTGGAAACCCTATGGGGCAGTTCTACTCTGTCCTATAGGGTTGTTATGAATCAGAATTGAGTTGGTGGCAATGGGTTATATACATATACGCTTCACTAGTTTTGCTTCTCTAGAGAACCCAGCCTAAGACACATACATATGACCCAGCAATTCTACTTCTATGTATTTATTTATTCCTTGTGTTATATATACACACAAATAGATAAACTGTGGTATATACTTACTATGAAATATTGCACAACAATGAAAATGAACAAAGTACTGCTACATACAATAACATGGATGAATTTTATAAACATTTTGTTGAGTGAAAGAAGTCAGACACAAAAGAGCATACATCTTATGATTCCATTTATATAAAGTTCAAAAACAGGATAAATTATAGCATTAGAAGTCAGGATACTGGTCACCCTCTGGAGGTGGCAGTGACTGAGAGGAAGCAGGAGAGTGCTTCTGGGTACTGGTAACATTCTAGTTCTTGACTGGGTGCTAGTTATACAGCTATGTTCACTTTGTAATAATTCTTCAAGTTATACACTTACGATTTGTTCACTTTTCTGTATGTATCTTGAACTTCCATAAAAAATTTTTTTTAAGAAGATATACCACTGTGGAAACAGTTCATCAGTTCCTCAGAAAGTTAAATGTAGATGTACCATAGAGTCCAGCAATCTCACTCCTAGGTATATACCCAAAACAACTGAAAACATACATTCATACAAAAACTTGCATAAGAATGTTCATAGCAACATTATTCATAATAGCCAGAAAGTGCAAATATTTCTTACAAAGCTAAACAAAGTCTTACCATATGATCTAGCAATTGTGCTCCTAAGTATTTACCCAAATAAGCTGAAAATTCATGTCCATACAAAAACCTGTGCATGAATGTTTAGAGCAGCTCTACTTTTAATTGCCAAAAATTGGACGCAACCAGGATAGGTGAACAGATAAACAAACTGTGGTACATCCATACAATGGAGTATTATTCAGCCATGAAAAGAAATGAGCTATCAAGCCATGAAAAGACAGGGAGGAAGCGTAAATGCATATTGGTAGGTGAAAGAAGCCTGTCTGAAAAGACTACACACTTTATGATTCCAACCATATGACATTCTGAAATGTCTACATGACTACAGAGATAAGAGAGATAGTAAAAAGATCAGTGGTTGCCAGAGGTTCGGGCAGGGAGAAAGGGAGGGAATGAATAGCTGGAGCACAGGGGATTTTTAGGGCAGTGAAACTATTATGTATGATACTATAATGGTGAACACACGACATGATGCATCTGTCAGTACCCATAGAACTGTACAACAGTGAACCCTAATGTAAACTATGGACTTTAGTTAATAATAATATATGAGGTAGGGTTATCAGTTTAACAAGTATACCTCACCAATGTTAAGATGTTAATAATAGAGGAAACTGTGGACGGGAGAGAGGAAGTATTTGGAAACTTTTGTACTTTCTGCTCAGTTTTTCTGTAAACCTAAGACTGCTCTAAAAAATAAAGTCTATGAATTTTTTAAAGATGGAGACAACTCAATGTCCATCAACTAATGAATAACTAAACAAAATATGGCATATCCATATACTAGAATACTATTCAGCCATAAAAAAGAATTTAAGTACTGATCCATGTTGCAACCTGGATGAACCTTTAAAAAAATATGCTAAATGAAAGAAGCCAAACACAAAAGGCCACATATTATATGATTCCATTTCTATGAAATGTTCAGAATAGGCAAATCCATAGAGACAGTAAGTAGATGAGTGGTTGCCAAGGGCTGAGGGGGGTCGGGGGGTGGGGAGTGACTGCTAGTGGCTATGGGATTTCTTTTTGGGTTGACAAAATTTTTCTAAGATTAGATAGCAGTGATGGTCGCATAACCTCCTGAATATACTAAAATAAACACCACTAAATTTTATACTTTAAAATAGTGAGTTTTGTGGTATGTGAATTACATCTCAATTAAAAAAAAAAGATATAGTCTTTACTCTCCCACCTTCCTCTGCCTAGTCTCTTCACTCTGTTCTCTCTTTCAGGAATAGGCTCACAGCCTCCCAACAGGCGTAGACAAATTGTAAAGGACTTTAAAACAGTCAGTGAAGCAGAAAGCTACTCAGTAACTGAGTGACTGGTGCTGGCATAGAACAGTGAAACAGCATGGGATTTAAAGTTTTGAAAATAACTCTAACACTTAACATATTCATTTATGATCTTGGCCAAGTTACTTGGTTTCTCTGAACCTCAGTTTTCTCTCTATAAAATTGTTAAATAATTCCTATCAGTGAGGAATGTTGCAAGGATGGTTAAATGAGATAACATATTAATTCCATTCCCTTGAGAGCTCCAAGTAATCACAACTACCTGATGATAACTGGGAAAACTACTTTATTAAGGCAAAACAGTGTGGGCTTTGAAGTGAAGTTGCTCACACCCAAATCCCAGGTCCATTACTTTTTAGCTATGGGCAAGTTACTTAATCTTTCTAAGCCTCAATTTCTCCAGCTGTATAGTGGGAAGAATAATACTACCTGCATTATAGGGTTATTTGTGAGGATTAAATGAGATAATGCAGTTAAGTGCTCACTACAGTGCCTGGCACATAGGAAACAATAAATATTAACTGTTTATTATTATTATTAATTAGATCATTAAACAAAATGGTTGAGTATGCCAGATAGGATGCTGTGTCCTAAGGATAAGACGGAGTTCACTGCCCTCAAGGAGCTCATAGTCTGGGTGGGGAGTCAGACACATAAACAAATAATTGTTCCTCATGGCCAGCCACACACTGGGGCCTTTGATTCCCAGTCACATAACACTAGGTCTACCGTATTAGAAAACAAAGCTGGATATGTAAGGAATGGTGCAGGCCGCAGTGAACAGACCAACCATGAATCAACAGTACACCCTTCTTTTTCTATAAATAACCTACAAGAATCTAGATAAATAGGCATGCAGACTTCCTCCTCAGCATTACTGACTGGCCAGGGACTTAAGGTCACCTCCTATATATCCATCTCCCCCTGGTCTTCAAGTGGTTGGTTCCGTTTTATCTTTCAGGTCTCAGTTTGAATGTAATTTCTTCTGGCCCCCTGACCATATGATCTAAAGTATTTGCTCTCATAGCATTCTATTCTTTTTCCTTTAAACAATTATAATAACGTTCAGTGATTTATTTGTTTATTCATTTCCTATCAACCCACAAAGCTATAAGCTCCTAGAGTTTAGCTGCCTTTGAGTCGGCTGCAACTCATGGCAACCCTATTCATTACAGAACGAAGCATTGCCTGGTCCTGCACCATCTTTATGATTGTTGGTATATTTGAGTTTACTGTTGCAGATATTTTATCAATCAGGGCTTCCAACCGGTTCCTGCTGAGAATTTGCATTTCTAATTTCTACCCCAGATATACTGAATTAGAATCTACAGTGACTATTATGTGTAATAAATTTTGAGAACCACTGCTCTACTAATGGTTCTCAGAATTGGTCCCTAAACAGCAGCATTAGCATCCCCTGGGATGTTGTTAGAAGTGCAAATTTTCAGCAGGGGTTTGAACAGGAACAAACTGGTTTGAAGCCCTGGTGTCAATCCATCTCACTGAGGGTTCCCCTCATTTCCTAGAGGTCAGGGATCATTAATTCAGAAAATATTTATCCAGTGTCTACTTTGTGGAGTAGGTGCTGGAAATTCAGCTTGGGGCATATATAGGCATGGTCACTGCCCTCATGCAGCTTATAGTCTAAACTTGCTATGAAGCTTTGGGATGGAACTTTATTCCAATCCTGGCTTTGGACCCTCCTCTGACTAGCCCACTTAAATATGAGCCCTTGGTTGCCAGTCTCTAACTCCAAAAAGCAAGAAGCTGGAACTCTGGAAACTTCTCAGTTCTTACTTCTGCAGTTCCAGATTCCTATTCTCACAGCCCAGGTGAGTTTATGCTAGTGCAAACAGCATAACTTCAGAGCCATTTCTGCAAGCTCTTTCCTTCATAAAGCTAGTCATATCAGCATTCTAATGGCAAGAATGGTGGGTATAAGGCAAAGGATGCACTGTCAGGGCAGGGGAGGGATCAAGAGTCTCCTTAAGTGCCACAGAGAAGGAATAACTGAACCTGGAAGTGTTACGCTCTCAGCACCTTTCAAATTCAATGCCTTGAGATTCTCAGACGGATGCTTCCCACAGTCTGAGCTTCTTTACCATTGAGTTTGACTTCATTCCAAATGCTGCTTCCTGCTAAAGCTAGCCTGAGATCTAGGGATGCTGGATTAGACTCTAGCCAATATATTCTCTATAAACTCTCCAAGGCTAGGCCAAGAGAACACTGTTTTCCAGACTAGGAGATAATAAAAGAAATTCAAAGGATTATTTTAAAAAGCTGCTTCAAATCCTTTATTAAATGAACAGGAGTGTGAGTTTATGTGTGTGATATACATACATACATACATATATACATATATACATATATATGAATAAATCCTCCCTTAATGGCAAGAGATAATGTCCTAAAAGTAGAATCAGGGACAAAGTCTCAAGTCACAGAAACAAACACGATTATTCATGTAAGACTCATTTACTTGGCACCTTTTCTGAACCAGTCATTGTTCTAGGTCAAAGAAATACATGAATAGTTATGAGTTCAGCAAAATATGTTCCATTCTATGATACAGGTCTATGCACAGTCTGCTTTGAGAGAACAGAAAGCAAGCAGGATTTTCATCCTTTTCAAGGAGTCTCCCTCCCCGAAACTCCCTGCTCTCAATTTGCGCTAGAGATAAACAGAAGCAATGCCACAGAGTGTACCTGGGGGTTGAGACTAGGGTAAAGGTATGTCCATAAAATCAGAACAGCATAATGAGTTGAAAATAGGAGGGAAATTCACAGAGTTGTAACACCCCTCTGATTTAGGAACCAGACAACCAATAGCCCCGGTCCAAAGCACTGCTGCACAGAATCTATCAGAATTAATGGTCCAACTATAGGAAAGCTGTCAAGAAGAAACAGCATCATGTGGGGAATGCTGCTCTACTGCTAAATCTGTGTGAGGTTATCCCAGAATCTGAAATTATCTGGAAATACTACACTCAAACTCCTAACTCCAGTCACAGATTAGAAGAATGCATGTCCACAGCACTAATCTCCCTTGCCCCTCTTTGAACAGGTAGCACCATGCTGTTCTGTTCCTAGTATAAGGAGTTTTCTAGACAATATTCTAGACAAACACACTGAGCCAATCCATGCAGTTCAACCTGGGAAAATTTATAATCTGGAGAAAATGAGTGCATAAGAGTAGCAGCTCTGTCAGCGTCCAGCGGACCTGGGGGATAGGGATATATATATTTCATTCAACCACAAAACTTTACTATTACTCTGACCACTAACTGTTTTCCTACCATACTAACAGGATTCTACTTAGTATCATCAGTAGGGCTCATTCTGGGTTAATATTGATCTGTATACATTCCCTTACCTGGTTCTTTTGATGACCAATAGCAGCACATATTTTCTAGATGGGTGGTACAATATGACAATGGAAGGAAATTGTTCTCTGTATCAAATATATGTGTGTATATATATGTATGTATGTGTATATATATATATGTAAGTATATGTATATATGGAGCCCTGGTACACAGTGGTTAAGCATTAGGCTGCTAACCAAAAGGTTGGCAGTTTGCATCCACCAGCTGCTCCTTGGAAGCCCTATAGGGGGCAGTTCTACTCTGTCCTATAGGGTCGCTATGAATCAGAATTGACTCAACAGCAATGGGTTTATATATATATGTGTACCAAATATATGTATATACACACTCCCTTCTTTGGAAGTATATCCTATCCACCCATAGTCCCCCTTGAAAGGGCATGACTATGGAGTCAAATTTGTATTATGTGACCCTGATCCCCTGGCCCCAGCTAATTAGATCAAGAGCAGACCCCTGACCAAGAGAACTCAATCAATCACTAGGCCAATCAGTTGCTCTCCATCAAGTATGTGACCCAAAAACCATAGAGCATGGATTCTTAGCTTTTTGTGTGTGTATGTGCCATGGATGTTTCTGGTAATCTGGTGAAGTCTTTTTAAATGCAAAAAAGAAAACACATAGGATTATAAAAATAAAATACATAGGATTAATTAGCTGAAATGCTATTATCCAAATATTAAAAAAACTAAACTGTAATATAATAATATATGTGCTTCTTTATTAAAACATTAAAGTACAAGATCTAGCAGTTGGTCTAATAACTATCATAATTTCAAGTAGTAGTAAGCATAAACAATATCTCAAGATATCTGCAACAACCATAAAATATGAAAATGTCTGTGATTTCTATTGATGACAAAGTCACCAGTTGCCATCAAGTTGACTCCAACTCATGGTAACCCCATATGTGTCAGAGTAGAACTGTGCTCCATAAAGTTTTCTATTTTTTTTAATTAGCATGTTAATAATTTATGTATCATACAGTCTTAGAAATTCTTAAACTGCTATTTAAAACTCTATCTAGTTTTGAATTATTTTATAGTCTAAGGAATCATGACAGATTTACAGAAGGATTTGCTCTAACCTCTAAGTTTTTCAACTTAAAAAACATTGTTATACTATTCTTATTTGTCTTTTAATCAAAACTGTTGGAGGGTACTATTGTATTTCTGTTTTCAGCTTCTTTAAAGATTATTCCAATTGTGAGTTTTCATTTTTACTAGCTAAATTTATCTTAATGCTTAAATTTAATATTTAATGAACACCTTACACACAGTAGGCACTCAAAAAATATGTTCAGTGAATCAAGGGTATCTTTTTAAAAACTTCCTTCCTTAATTCATTCCCTTCACCTAAAATGTATTTCCCTTTTTTAATTCTATTTTATTGTGCTTTAGGTGAAAATTTACAGCTCAAGTTAACTTCTCATACAAAAATTTATACACATGCTGTTTTGTGACATTAGTTGCAATCCCCACAATGTGACAGCACACTCCCTCTTTCCACCCTGAGTTCCCTGTGTCCATTCAACCGGTTCCTGTCCCCTTCTCCTGCCTTCTCATCATGCCTCTGGACAGAAGCTGCCATTTGGTCTCATGTATCTGATTGAGCTAAGAAGCACACTCCTCACGTGAATTATTTTTTGTTTTACAGTCCTGTCTAATCTTTGTCTGAAGAGTGGGCTTCAGGAATAGTTCAGTTCTGGATCAACAGAGTGTCTGGAGGCCATAGTTTCGGAGGTTCCTCCAGTCTCTGTCAGACCATCAAGTCTGGTCTTTTTATGTGCCTTTGAGTTCTGCTCCACACTCTTCTCCCGCTATGTCCCTGGGACTCTCTGTTGTGTTCTCTGTCAGGGCAGTCATTGATGGTAGCCGGGCACCATCTAGTTTTTCTGGTCTCAGGCTGGTTAAGTCTTTGCTTTATGTGGTCCTTTAGTCTCTTGGGCTAATATTTTCCTTGTGTCTTTGGTTTTCTTCATTCTCCTTTGCTCCAAGTGGGATAGGACCAATTGATGTATCTTAGATGGCCGCTCACAAGCTTTTAAGACCCCAGAAGCCACTCACCAATGTGGGATGCAGAACATGTTCTTAATTTGTTATGCCAATTAACCTAGATATCCCCCAAAACTATGGTCCCCGGGCCCCAGCCCCAGCTACTCTGTCCCTCAAAGTGTTTGGATGTATCCAGAAAACTTCTTAGCTTTTGCTTTGGTCCAGTTGTGCTGACTTACCCTGTATCGTATTGTCCTTCCCTTCACCGATGTTGATCCTTGTCTACTATCCAGTTAGTGAATTCTCCTCCCCCTCCCTCCCCACCCTTGTAACTATCAAAGAATGCTTTTTTCTGTGTCCATAGAGTTTTCAATGGCTGATTTTTTGGAAGTAGATCACCACATCTTTGTTCTGAGATGCCTTTGGTGAACTTGAACCTCTAACCGTTCCGTTAGTAGTCAAGTACGTTAATCTTTGCACCACCCAGGGACTCCCTTTTTAATCCCACTAAGGGCAAATAGGAAAGAAGAAGTGAGGGGGCAGTTACTCCCTTTTTAATCCCACTAAGGGCAAATAGGAAAGAAGAAGTGAGGGGGCAGTTATCTGTTAATTAAATGTTTAAAAATTCAGTGAGTGGTGGGTACATGGTGTTCATTTTATTATCCTTTATGCCTTGTGTCTTAGTTACCTAGTGCTGCTATAACAGAAATACCACAAGTGAATGGCTTTAACAAACAGAAATCTATTTTCTCACAGTTAAAGAGGCTAGAAGTCCGAATTTCAGAGTGCTGACTTGGGGAGAAGGCTTTCTCTCTCTGTCGCTCTGGAGGAAGGTGCTTGTCTCTTCAGCTTCTGCTTCCTGGTTCCCTGGAGATCTCCATGTGTGTTGGCATCAATATTCCCCCATCTCTGTTCTGCTCGCTTGTTTAATCTCTTTTATATCTCAAAAAAGATTGACTCAAGATACACCCTACACTAATCCTGCCTCATTAACATAACAAAGACAACCAATTCCCAAATGGGATTATACTCACAGGCATATAAGTTAGGATTTACAACACATATTTTGGGGGGGAAATGCAATGCATAACAGCCTGGAAACAGAAGCGTGTTCCTTTTCTTCTTCCGTTTTACTCCTTAGTCATGCGCCCTTGGTCTAGCATTCTTGCTCTTGGGAGATGCAGTCAGTTGTACATGGGATTTGAAGGAGTTTGCAAAGAGGCTTGACTAAGGGCATGACAGAAGGGTTGCTTTGGGCAGGCCAGGAGTGGATGATGACTCTTCTTGCACCGGCCACACTCCCCTTCAGAGCAGAGACATGAAGCCTGGCTGGTTGGCAACGGGAGCAGGGCAATAATGGAACAGGCAAGAGAGGAGAGTCTCCCATTGCAGAGAACCACAGAACCCCTAAAGGAGAACAGAGGGCCACCTGAGAGAGGTGAGGCAGAGTCCACCAGAGGTGGTGGGTAATGGTGTGGCGAGGCCCTGAGGGTAGGGAAAGCCACTTCCTCCTGAGCAGGAATGCAGGTCCCATGCAGGTTCTGATTATGAGAGGGTGAGCAAACCTCAGCCTGGTCGCTGAGTTCCAGCTTTCCTCTGTCTTTAAGCCTGGGTCCAGGCACTGGGTCACAGCCTGTGTTGGGCTACAGCCTGTGCTGGACACACATCATCTTGTGCACCCTCATTTAACCTTGTCCTTGTTTATGTAGTCACACGCCAGGGAGTCGCAAGGTCAGGATTGGAAGAACCAAGACTGCTTGCAGCGAAACCTGTGCTCTTTCTCCCAGGATGCTAACAATTTCATCAACAGGTTAGAGCCCTACCAAGTAGCTGATCAACAAATCTTGAGCACAAGGGATTCCCAAATAGAGTCTTGGCAGGTGAAGGAGCCCCTGGTCTTGTTTGCTGGTCAGCAGCCACAGCTTGAATCCCTTACTGCGCTCCTGAGTATCTAAGAAAGAGGCATTCACTGGGTCAGCCATCTCTTCTCCCTCCCCCAATGCTGGGGGCTGGGAGTTGTCTGTAGGGCATGTTGACTTTCTGATCAAGGTTCTCATATGTGGATCTGTACATTTCTGTACCTGAGCTGACCCTGGGGAGTGACTATGTATGTGTCAGCTTCCTGAGGACAAGTGAGGTACCTACAACCCAGGACATGGAGGGCAAGGAAGGAGGCAGTGGGATTGAAGAGTGCTGTCTGCTATCCTCCCGCTCCTCTGCTCAAAAGAAGCTGCTCCATTCCAAATACAACTCCTGACAATTTGGCAGACTTTGACCACTGGTCATAGAGAAATACGTAGTTGCCATGAGTTATAGTCAACTCAATGGCAACTGGTTTGGATTTTTTAGCACTCAAAGAGCACTTTTACTATTATGTACTTACCTAGCACTTCAAAGTTACTTTGGTATAAAACTAATAATAATGGCTAAAGTTTCTTGAGGATTTGCCCTGTGCCAGGCACTGCGGTAAGCACGTTACGCGAATAACCTCATCTAAACTTCACCACAACCCTATGAGACAGGTGTTATTATTACACCATTTTACATATAAGGAAACTGAGTCCCAGAAAGGACTGGCCATTACCCAGTAAGTAGGTGCTGGAGCTGGGTTTCAGTCCAGCTTAGCTGACTCCAGGGTCAGTACTCATAATCATGATCACTTGGCAAGTCTCTCTCCATTCCAGGCCACCCTTTTGCTCCTCTCAGGGTGTGGCCCAACCTGCCAGTCTCTGCTGCCTGGTTAACTTTCTGAGCCTCACTGTCACTCAGCCTCTTCTGTTCAGAAGATCCAATGCTTCCCACCTCCTACAGAAGTTTAAACTCCTTTGTCTGACATTCTTTGTCTTCAGTGATCTAGACACAATTGACCTTCAACTCTTAGCACTCGTTGTTATTCCTCAAACGGCACATGTGAATTAGCAGCAGAACCATCCTTGTTTGTCTTAGGCTGGGTTCTCTAGAGAAGCAAAACCAGTGAAGCATGTGTGTGTGTGTGTGTATACATATATAGAGATTTATCTTAAGGAAATGGCTCACGTGGTTGTAGAAGCTGGCAAGTCTGTTAAGTCCCAAGTCTGTGGGTCAGGAGTCAGGCTGTAGGCTTCCTCTGACTCACAGAGCTGCAGGGGCTGACGAACCCAAGACCAGCAGGTAAGACTGCAGGCTGCTGGCTCACAGGACAAATCCCAAGATCAGCAAAGCAATACGGAAGGCCACTGGCTGAAGTCTCAAGAACTGGAGGTCAGATGATGACGAGCCAGATGTAGGATCCAGAGCAAGCAAAAGTCAGCAAGCTTTGCCAGAAAGTCCATATGTATTTGGTGGAAGCCACACTCCCAAGGAAACTCCCTTTCAACTGACTGGCTGCTCATAGCAGATCTCATTGTGGAAGTGATTACATCATTACATAACTGCCAAACTACATCACAACTGCCAAGCCACTGAGAATCATGACCCAGCCAAGTTGTCATACAGCCTTAACCATCACACCCTGTATAAAGAATCCCTGGGTAGAGCAAATTGTTAAGTGTTCAACTACTAGCCAAAACGCTGGTGATTCAAACCCACCCAGAGGTGCCTCAGAAGACAGGCCTGGTGATCTGCCTCTGAAAGTCATAGCCTTCAAAACCCTATGGAGCAGTTCTACTCTGTACACATGGGGTTGCCAGGAGCTGGAATCAACTCAACAGCAACTAACAACAACTATCTTATATATGTCATATATATTCTTTTATATGTATTAAATACTTCATAGTAAAAATACTTTTAAAGACACAGTGAAAACCAAATCAAATCAAACATTCAAGTAAAAAGTATTTAACATAACGTGAGCAGTGACTACTAAAGTCCAAGCATGAGAAGTCTGTTGGAAATATACTCTCCAGATTTGTACTACTTGTACTGAACCACTTGATTCCAAGTTTAAAGACAGGCAAAAATTCTAAGGAGAATGTGGTACTAGAGAAAAAAATAAATTCTAAATAAGAGGTCACTTTTCAGAAAATGAAGAAGACTGGCAGGTTGCAGGATTAGGTAGGTAGAGTACTAGAAAGCCAACTGCTAGGCCTGAGTTATCTGCTACCAGTTAACTCAAAATACTCATTCTCAACAGGGTACCCACCTAATCCATAGCTAGGGTGGTGATGGGGGGATCTAACCTAAGATTGTTCAGTGATGACCCTAAAATCCAGCACCTGGAAAAAACTGAGCAGATCTAACTAGACATTAAAGAGATCTCAAAAAAGATCGAGTACAGAGGTTAAAAAAAAAAAAAAAAGTAGAGGTAAAAGATACACTTCAAGTCAGATATACATCTCAACTCAGAACAGAAGTATGGTGACAGTATGGTGGAGTTGTTAGGGGTTATGGGAGAAGGGGGCTGGAGAAAGAGAAAGTGTGAATCTGCAGAAGAGTCAGGACAGGCCTGATTAGTAGGAGGAAATCTTCCTAAATGGATGTGATCAAGCTTGAGGCTAAGAGCTTCTTCCTGAGTCGCTCAGCCAGGATTTCTATATCCTTTGTCCTCTCTCCTGGCTATAGCCCAGGTACTCCAGAATGCCCAGATCACTTCTGGGTACAGTACATCTAAAAATCTTTTGGATCTAGGTTTCACTGAGGAGGAGAGAATTCCCTGATTACTTAATTTAGAGTTTCCCAACTGATACACTCTCCACTTCCTTGCAGGAAGTCATAATCCTGAGGGTTTACGATTCCCTGAGTTTGCTACCCTCCTATCCTCAGGCACACGTAGAAGGCCAGAGCAGGCAGCGCTGACACCAGGCTGACCCTAGGCAACAGAACAGCTACTTCAGGGTTCATCTCCAGGTGAGGGGATGAAGGAAGGACGAAATCTAGGCTCTGGTTACAGGCCATCTTGAACACCTGCTGATAATAAAACATCATCTGTCAAGACCTTGGCCCTCCAACCCACCAAAACAGAAGAAGAGGGTGGGAGAGAAATTTTATTCCCTGTGATTCCCACCCTAGGGAACGGCAACCCCCATACCATCCTGTCCCACCCCAAAGGCCAGAATAGAAGGGCATCTAAGGAAATAGTTAAAGAAAAGACTGACCAAGAAATGTGAAAAACTTTATCTGACTCATCCTAGAAAGGGAAGGAGGGGAGTAGATATGGGAGAAAGGCTAAAGAGATATTTGGCCAAATCAGCTTTCTTCCTTTCCCACTTCCATTGAGTCTAACTACTGAGGTGGCTTTTAAGATCTGCGGAAGAATAAAGCAAGGAAGGGAATGGAAATAAAAGCCTACCATGAGAAAAGAAGGCAACGCAGTGTGTGGAGCTCTAGCCCAAGAGGCCAGGTCTTCCATAACTTGAGTGGTGTATCTTTCACTGAGAGATAATCAATTATTTGCTTACTGGTGGTCCTGACTGTTAAAAGATCTTACCACCAGTTCTTAGCATGTATTTCTGGATGATTCAGTACAATGCTTTACACTTAATGGTCACTTAATAACTGCCCCCTCTTCATCTCAGTTCCCATACAATTTAAGCCTTAGTTCATTGAGACTCTTATCTTACAGTATCTTGTGTCCAAGCCTGATCTGATTTAAGAAGACCCTTACCACAAGAACAAGAGCCAAGAGCCAACAGCCAACAGGTATAGCACCATCTATAGCAGGGATTAAGTATCTCGATCAACTTCTTAACAGCCTGAACCCACCCATCTACGCATTCTAGGGAACAGGGACATGCTTTCCTCCTGCATACTCGGGGGTGGCCGTCAGCCCCCTGCCTTGCTCAGCCTGTGTCCCCTTGTACAGCCAGATGCCTGTGCCTACACCAATCACCCATGCCTGTCTAGAACTGTAGGTGAGAGCCTGCACCACACACTTGGTGGCTGACTACCTGGACACCTGTGCTGAATCCATACAGGAGGAGTAGGCGGACTTCTGGGCTCACACACTTAGTGGCAGTTCTGGACACCTGGTGGCAGGACATTGGAGCTTCATGGGCGCTGGTGATCAGGCGAGATCACACGAGCAGCCCATCTGGGCATATCAAAACAAAACAAGAAACCAGGACACAGGAAACAAACATAAAATAAATAAATATAATAACTTATTGATGGCTCGGAGACAACAGTCAATATCAAATCACATAAAAAGGCAGACCATGATGGCTTCAGCGAGCTCCCAAAATAAAGAATCTAGAAATTTTCCAGAGGAAGAAAATTTCTTGGAACTACCATAGGCAGAATACAAAAGATTAATACACAGAACTCCTCAAGAGATCCGGAAGGAAATTAATCAAAATGCAGAACATGCAATTGAGGAACTTAAGAAGATTAGAGAAGAGCATAATGACAAATTTAACAGGCTGCAAGAATCCACAGAGAGACAACAATCAGAAATCCAGAAGATTAACAATAAAATTTCAGAATTAGACAACTTAATAGAAAGTCATAGGAGCAGAACTTAGGCAATGGAAGTCAGAATTAGTGAGATTGAAGATAAAGCACTTAACACTAAC
>NW_004443977.1:10190066-10191986 GCF_000243295.1 Trichechus manatus latirostris
TCTGTCTGGAGGTGAGATGGGAAGGCAGAGAGGGTGAGGAGCTGGTTGAATGGACATGGGGAATGAGGGGTGGAAACGAGGAGTGTGCTGTCACAGTATGGGGGAGCAACTAGAGTCACATAACAATGTATGTATAAATTTTTGTATGGGAAAAAATTTTTAAAAAAAGTGAGGTAAATGGTGAAGTGAAAGACAACACACAATATAGGGGAAGTCAGCACAACTTCAAGCAAAGTCAAAGACGCTTCCTAGACACATCCAAACACACTGAGGGACTGAGTTACTGGGGCTGAGGGCTAGGGACCACGGATTCAGGGGACAAAGGTCAACTGGCATAACATAGTTCATAAAGAAAACGTTATACATCCTACTTAGGTGAGTAGCATCTGGGGTCTTAAAAGATTGTGAGTAGCCATCTACTATACATTTATTGGTCCTATCCTGTCTGGAGCAAAGGAGAAGGAAAAAAACCAAAGACACAAGAAAAATATTAGTCCAAAGGACTAAAGGACCCCATGAACCACAGCTTTCACCAGCCTGAGCCCAGAAGAACTAGAGGGTGCCTGGCTACCACCACCGACTGCTCTGACAAGGATCCCAATACAGGGTCCCAAGCAGAGTGGGAGAAAATGTAGAATAAAATTCAAATTCACAAAAAGAGACCAGACTTACTGGTCTGACAGAGACTGGAGGAACCCCCAAGACTACGGCCCCTGGATACCCTGCTAACTCAGAACTGAAGCCACTCCTGAAGTCCACCTTGCAGCCAAAGATTAGACAGGACTGTAAAACAAACAATAACACACAAGGAACATGCTTCTTAGACCAATCAACTACACAAGACCAAATGGGCGACACCTGCCTAAAAGCAAAGATGAGAATGCAAGAAAGAACAGGAAAACTGGACGAATGGACACAGGGAACCTGGGGTGGAAAGTGGAGAGTGCTGACACATTGCAGGGATTGCAACCAATATCACAAAACAATTCATGTATAAATTTCTGAATGAGAAATTAATTTGTGATGTAAACTTTCACCTAAAGCACATAAAAAAAATCTTAAGTGAAAAAAAAAAAGAAACTTCTTCTTAACAGTCTGAGATCTAGTTCAGAGAGGAGGGATATGTGCACTATTATAAATGCAATCAGAGAGGTATAATTACCAGAAGAATCTACACTCTCAATTTGATTCCGTTAGTCATTAGGAAACGCAAATCAAAGCCAAAATAAGATACCACTTCACACTCACTAGGTTGGCTATTATTAGAAAAACGGAAAATAACAAGTATTGGCAAGGATGTGAAAAATTGGAAACCTCATCCACTGCTGGTAAGAATATAAAATGGTGCGACAGCTGTGGAAAACAGTTAAACATAAAATTACCCTATGACTCAGCAATTTCATTCCTAGGTATATCCCCAAAAGACTTGAAAGCAGCGACTTAAACAGATACTTGCACACCAATGTTGACTGCAGCATTATTCACAATGGCAAAAAGGAGGAAACAACACAAGCGTCCATCAACAGAATATCTGATAAACAAAATATAGTATATGCATACAATGGAATATTACTCAGCCATAAACAGAAATGAAGTTCTAATACATACTACAACATGGATGAACCTTGAAAACATAGTGCTGAGTGAAATAAATCAGACACAAAAGGACAAATATTGTCTGATTACACTTATATGAAATATCTAGAGTAGGCAAATGCATAAAGACAAAAGTTTATTAGTGATTACCAGGGGCAAGGGTAGAAGTGGGGGGGAGCTATTGTTTAAGGGATACTGAGTTTCCATTTAGGGTGATTAAAAAAAACTTTTAGAAATGGATAATGGTAATGGATGTACAACACAGTGAATATAAATCATGTCACTAATTATATACTTAAAAATGGTTAAAATGATAAATGTTTT